>NW_008359594.1:3362305-3398025 GCF_000622305.1 Nannospalax galili | reverse complement strand
AGGGGAGAAATGAAGGGAGGGAAGGAAGGAAGGAAGGAAGGAAGGAAGGAAGGAAGGAAGGAAGGAAGGAAGGAAGGAAGGAAGGGAGAAAATGGGGCCCCAAATAGATAGGGAAAGCAAGAGTGGGAAACTAGCTACAAGCAGAGTAATATGGTAAAAGCAAATTTAAAAAAGAGGTGGAAAATGCAACTGTATAGAGAGAAAGCTGAGACATTTAAATAGGCAAATGATACCAGGTTTTTAAAAAAATGACTCTGTGGCCCTTTGAAAGTTACGTTTAAGGGAACCCCATTGGAAAGCTTTGAGGTAGTCCAGGAAGGTGATAACAGTAACAACAGAGATGAAGAAAGGATAGTTTCAGAGTTATTCAGGAACAAAATCAGTAGGATTTGGTAAATCAGTTGGACACAGGGAGTAAAAGTGGAAGAGAAATCCAGAGCAAACTTGATGCTAGATAATAACTGAGCCCAATAATGGAGCCATTCACCAGGAACAGAAAAAGTGGGAAAGCAGAGGATGTGGTAGGAAGAGTTCAGGAACTGGTGCTGGATTTCAGGAATTCATGGGGGAAGACACAAACAACTAGACCAATGTATATAGTATAAGATTCAGAGATAAATGTGGGTTACAAATGCAAGTACAAGATCAGCAGTATATGCAAGGTAGTTGCTGAAGGAAGTGTATCCTGCAAATAGCAGCATTCAAGGAACCTCTGGGAAGAAAAGGCAAGAGAGAATAGGTAACAGCACTCCATCCCATAACTGGTCAGCTCCATATTCATACTCATGCCACACTTTTCCCCCGTGTCCCTGCTCTATTGCCCTGAACTAAATACCTAGCATTGAAAGGACAGCAAGATGGTTCTCTTTACTGAAGAGTCAGTCATGATAGACACATATGTTGTCTTTTCCTTCCTAGCTGCTTGTACTGCGGTTTTGTAGTTAAAATCCCCCACAGTCTGCTTTATAAAAGTTTGTCTAGGTTGACATTCTTATTACAAACATAAATGCTTTATAATGGCAAATTTGCCTCAAAGGTATGCAGAGCAGTTACCATGAGCAACCAGAAAATAGCCCCTGAACTGAAATGAATGTTTGGAACTAAACTTTGCAGATTGTGTGTAAGGAACCATTGTCCAGCTCTGTTGCCCTACTAAGACCAGACAGTTAAGTGATGTGTATTTGTCCTGGGTCAAAGAAGGTCTCAGAAGAGGGTGATTTGGCTCTGGTTCTGGTTTTATGTTTTGTTTTACCATTTCCCAGAAGATAACTTGTCAGTGGTTATAGTGCCCCCATCCGTGTTTTTGGGAATCTTGTCACACAGGATGCTGTGATAGGAAGTGCTGTAGTCATCAGACTTGCTAGAATGCTCAGTTGATAGGAACCAAATATTTCTCCTTCCTTCTCTATCCTTTATCAGCCCAAGCAAGTACTCACTTTCCCCTCAAGCCCCAATTTTCACAGCAGTACATTGTTCATGCTGGGAGGTCCTGTGTCTACCAACTGGCTGACTGTCCCTTTTGATGTTCCTCTGACCCCTCTGAAGAACAGCTCTCAAGCAGGTGTGCCTGTGAGCAGATGAGAGTGAAGTCACTGTTCCCAGGATGAGCTTCTGTCCCTACTTATTCTCTTTACACAGTCTTCCCTTTACATGATTTCAGCATCACCACCTTCACAAAATCAAAAATTTGTCCAGAAAGAGACCCCATGGTATATTTTGCCAGAAAATCCTCCCTTTACTAACATGGTTTTGTTCTCCTGCCCTGTGCAATGATGTTTGGATGTTGATATTGCAGCTCCCTCTAGTGTCTCTTTGGTGCAGCTGCTTAGTTTTTCTTCTGTTGCAGAAATGTAGACAAGCACAGAATCTGCCAAAATCGGCAGCCTTTTAAGTATGCTTTCCCTTGCATAATCAAAACAAATATCAGGGAGTTTTCTCCCATTAAGAAACAGGAGTTTTATATAAAGATATAAGACCATTCTAGTTCTCCTTTGTTTCTGTTTTAAAATCCAGGAGAGGCGGTCTGAGGAAGTCATCCTCAGGAGGAATCTTTCTTGAGATTCCCCTTATTCAGGCCATCTACACCTTTTAAGAAAAGAATGTGAATTTTGTTCAGAAGAGATAAGTGAAAATAAGAAACTGAAAAGTTACTTTGATCCCAAATGGAGAAAATATTGGCTAAAGGAAGGAAAAAAAAAAAAAAAACCTGGCAATAAGAAACCTTGTCCATTTATTCTGGAAAGAGTGGCTTGTTTTTGGAAATAACTTTTGGACTAGAAATTTATCATTTGAAGTCAGGTCATTTTGAGGGTTTTTTTTTTCTTTTTAACCTAAAGGAGTCAAGTTATTAATATTTGAAAAATGGCTACTGTGTAGTACATAGAGTAATATAATACTCGTACCTAAATTAACATCATTCCAGGCTCCATAATAAAGATTTATGAGGTACCTATCATGTGAAATCCTATTATGGAAATCTCCATAAGTCTATGTTTGCATGGTAACTGGCTTCATGGTTATAAACCAATTAAAAGCCCAGTGTCTCCCTCTTTACACTCCATTCTTCTCCTATTTTCATTTGCCTTTAAACTAGATTGACACATTATTCTTTAGCCCATCTATGTAAATGTAGAGATAAGGAAGTGCTGCCTACTCTGGTTGGGTATCTAGGCAGACTGTTTCCTTTAGAGTGTCCAAAATGGTAAAACAATTTATCATTTCTTCCTTGTGAGTCACTCTGATCCTTTATCTCAAGTTGATCACAAAGCTAAACACAAATTCTAGTTGTAGTATTCACATTCTTATCTTTACCCAAAGCTTTTGAAGACTTTATAAATATGTGTATGACCATCTCTGTGTATACATCTAGCTAAAGTTAGAATATCACAATTAGAATATCTTTTCTATTTAAAAATTTTTTATTTTATATTTTATTTCTACATATGACTGTTTTCCCTGCGTGTATGTAAGTGCACCCATATATATAGTGCCCTGGGAGGTCAGAAGAAGGTGTCAGATTCCCTGAAATTGGAGCTATGGATGGTTGTTAACCACCATATGGATCCTGGGAACTGAACTGGGGTCCTCTGTGAGAGCAACCAGTGCCCTTAACCACTGACCCATCTCTCTAGCCCCCTAGAATACTGTTGATGTTAAACTACCAGGTGCTGAGTTCTTTTCAGTGTGACTTGACATAGTGAAAAGTAAAAACTTGACTAAGTCATTCTCTCTGAGCTGTAAGTTGACTTACCTAGGACTAGAACATAATGCTGGACTTGACTTATTAAAACCTTGGCATAAATGGTGTTGACCTTAGCTGGATGTAGTAACTCAAATCTGTTTGTAATCCCAGGACTTAGAAGCCTAAGGCAGGAGGATTTGAGACCAGCCTGGGTTCCATAGTGAGTTCTGTGCCAGCCTAGGCTCCCTAAGACCTGATTTCAAAAAATAAAGAGACTTAGCTGGGCATGGTGGTGCACACCTTTAATCCCAGCACTTGGGAGGCAGAGGCAGGCAAATCTCTGTGAGTTTGAGGCCAGCCTGGACTGCATGTTGAGTTCTAAACCAGCTGGGGCTACAGGGACACCCTGTCTCAAAAAGACTAGAGAGAGAGAGAGAGAGAGAGAGAGAGAGAGAGAGAGAGAGAGAGAGAGAGAGAGATATCATACTTTTACCACTTGTCCATTAGCTTTCCTCTATCAAACCAGCAGTCAGAGAACCTCTGATGTGGCAAGTAGCTCTCAAGACTTTATAACAGAGACAGAGAGAGAAATGTTCACATTCATTCATACACATAGAGTATATTTTTCTGTCTTGCTGTCTTTGAAAAATATACAAAGATTTTTTTTAAGATTGTATCATTTAAAATCATTTTTAATGTGTATGCGTGTATTGCCTGCATGTAGGTAAGTGCACCCATGTCGTGCAATGCCCGTGGAGGACAGAAGAGACTTTCAGATCCCCTGGAACTGGAGTTACGGACAGTTGTTAGCTGCCATGTGGGTGCTGGGATTCGAACCCGGGTCTTCTGCAAGAACAATCTTTGTTCTTAACTGCTGAGCCATCTCTCCAGCCCCAAGATTACATCATTTTTAACATTTGCAAATGGTCTGATTTGTTATCAATGTTACATTTGTATATCTTAGTCGTATATAGATTTACTTTACATACTTGATCCCATATCATCTCTGCAACTGCCCTGTGAAGTAAGGTTTCAGTAGTCTTTATAATTGTTTCCTTTATTAGGCAGGCTGAAACCCAGAGAAATTAAGTGAGCATGCCCAAGGTTACACAGCTATTGGCAAGGCTAAATCCCAGGCCTTCTGAGTCCTTGGTGAGCATCCTTTCTGTAACATAGCAATTGGAGTTTAATTTTCAGACTCATTCAACTAAATTTAGTGATATTTGATAGACTTTCAAACACTGAGGAACTGGTACTCTTGAACCTTCATTCCAGCTGGAATTGTGATATGGAGCAAATTATTTAAACGGCCAATGAGGTTAATGGTACCATGTGCTAGATCCACCTCCTATACAACTAAATTATGGCTAGTGTAGGATTTTAAATACCTTGTGACACATAAACATGAAATATTGCCATCAGTGCATTTTAGAAGGAATTCATGTGATTGATGAGCATATAGGATATATTACACTGCATGTGCTTGAGACTTTGAGAGCTTTCCAAAGATAATGTTTTCTAAAAGACATATGTTTGAACTTGAACTCAGCCAGAGGACATCTATTTCAAGATCAGAAGTTTCCTTTAAAAAGAAATATAAAGCATTTGTCAAACTGATTAGGTAAGTAGGTAGCTGAAGACTACGGAGCTTGTTTTCAGAAGTCTCAGTAGATACATAAGTACTTAGTTCCATGGTGTGGATCAGTGCTATCAAGTCTCTAATCTTAATAACCATAGTAAGTGAGAAAGAGATGCACTGCTCCCGAGACTTGCTTCCCCTTTTGTCTTTCCTTTTTGCTATTTGAATGGAAATCAAAGTATATTACGTTTCTAAACTGGGGATCCATCTGCATCTCCTAAGAGAATTCTGTGTCTCTTTTTAAGAAAAAATGATTGAAAATATCATTTTTAAAGATATGTTCTTTTTCCATATTACTGTAACAGACAGGCAGCATACACACTACCAAGAGCACTTATTGTTGGGAGTCTTTGATACCTGAAGCAGTGTCCCTGTGTGGGGCAGGAAGAGTAGAAAATGCACTGTTAGCAGGGTGTTGATGGGCTTGCTGCCCAGGCTCTTGTAATCTGTGAACTAGTAGTAGACTAAATCTTCCACTGTCAGCCTCTCCAGACCCATTTGGGGATAATTTTATTTATTTATTACTTTTTTTTTTTTTTTTTTTGGTCTTTTTGAGACAGGGTCTCCCTGTAGCCCCAGCTGGCCTGGAACTTACTATGTAGACCAGGCTGGCCTTGAACTCACAGAGATCTGCCTGCCTCTGCCTCCCGAGTGCTGGGATTAAAGGCATGCACCACCACGCCCGGCTATTTATTACTTTATAACCCTTTGAGATCAGAAATACAATGTCGCTTACAGCATGTAGAACTACTACTTGATGTTTTTGATTAGAAAACTCTTGAGTCAGGCCAGGCATAATGGTACACACTTTAATCCCAGCATTTGGGAGGCAGAAGCAGAGGCAGTGAGTTCAAGGCTAGCCTGGTTTACATATCAAGTTCAAGGCCAGTCACAGCTACATAGTGAGACCCTGTGTGTGTGTTATTTGTGTGTGTTTGTCACATGTGTGCGGGTGCCCATGGAAGCCGGAAGAGGGTATCAAATCCACTGGAGTTAACAGGTGGTTGTGAGCTCCCTGATGTGGGTGCTGGGAACTGAATTCAGGTCCTTTGGAACAGTAGCCATTGTAGTGGGAGTGAGATAATATGGTTTTCATTTGCCTTTCCCTGATGGTTAATGATAAAGTATACATATGTGTATATCTGTTGAGGTTCTTTGTTTAATTTTTTTGTTCCTTATATATTCTGAATATTAGCCACTTGTCAAATGTGTAGTTTCAAATATGTCTCCCATTTTGTTATCTCTTCAGTCTTTTTCCTTTGCTGTACAGAAGCTTTTTAGTTTAATGTACTCTCATTTGTCTGTTTTATCTTTTGTTTCCTATCCTTTTAGAGTCTTGTTCCAAAAAATCCTTGCCTAGTCCAGTGTCCTAAAGCATTTTCTCTGTGTTTTCTTCTACTAGTTCTACAGTTTCAGGTGTTGAATTTAAGACTTAAATCATCTTGAGTTGATTTTTGTAACTGGTGAGGATGGGGGTTAAGCTTCATTCCTTTGCATGTTTACATCCAATTTCCCAGCACTTTTGTTGAAACCCTCATCCTATTTTGAAGGGCTGGTATGAAAAGTAGAAAGGGTACACATAAAACTCTAAGCACACAGCCTTGCATGTAAAGGGTCCTAAGAAATGGTTACTACCAACAACAGTACTGTCACTCAATATGGAGCTGCCAAGGCCCTTTCTGAGGACTTCACTTCACTGTGTGACTGTTTATTCTTACTGGGTCACCTTCCAGTTAATCATCCTTACTTAGCACATCATATGTCTAGTTATGAAAGCAAGAGTTTTAAATTGTGTTTCTTGCTCTCTTTCAGATCTGTAAGAGCAAAGCTAAAGAATCTCAGCAGTATTATCACAGCTTGGCTGTCCGACAGAGTCTGGCTGTACATTTTAACATCCAGCAAGACTGTGGTCATTTCCTTGCTGAAGTCCCTAACCGTCTGCTTCCCTGGGAAGATTCTGATGCCCCTGAAAAGGCAGGGGATGAAATGGAAGACATTGAGGAAGAGGCGAAAGAAGAAATTGATGAAAAAAATCCAGAGCCCTGCTCTGAAACAGAGTCATCGGAGAAAGAGAGCCAAGGAGTCACAAGCAGGAAGCAGAGAAGCCATGTTGTAGTCATCACCAGAGAGGTTCCCCATCTCACTGTGGCCGACTTTGTGCGAGGCTCTTTGCCCCATCATGAGAAAAGCCCTGACTTGTATGAGAGGCAAGTGTGTCTGCTGCTCTTACAGCTGTGCTCTGGCCTTGAGCATCTCAAGCCCTACCATGTCACTCACTGCGATCTACGCCTTGAGAACCTGTTGCTTGTCCACCACCAGCCCGGGGGAACTGCCCAGAGCCCTGGGTCTGCAGATCCTAGCCCCACCTCATCTTATCCCACAAGGCTTATTGTGAGCAACTTCTCTCAAGCCAAGCAAAAGAGCCATCTGGTGGACCCTGAGATACTCCGAGACCAGTCCCGCCTTGCCCCAGAGATCATCACAGCCACTCAGTATAAAAAGTGTGATGAGTTCCAGACAGGCATCCTCATCTATGAGATGCTGCACCTGCCCAACCCTTTTGATGAGAACCCAGAGCTGAAAGAGAAGGAGTACACCCGTACAGATCTGCCTCAAATCCCTCTCCGTTCTCCCTACTCCTGGGGCCTGCAGCAGCTGGCCAGCTGCCTCCTAAATCCCAACCCTTCTGAGCGCATCCTCATTTCTGATGCCAAAGGCATCCTTCAGTGTCTGCTCTGGGGTCCTCGTGAAGATCTTTTCCAAACCTTCACCACTTCCACAAGCCTAGTGCAGAGGAATGCCCTGCTCCAAAACTGGTTGGACATTAAGCGAACACTGCTGATGATCAAGTTTGCTGAAAAGTCCTTAGACAGAGAAGGGGGCATAAGCCTCGAGGACTGGCTTTGTGCTCAGTATCTGGCTTTTGCCACCACAGACTCCCTGAGTTGTATTGTAAAAATCCTGCAACATCGTTAAAAAGCCTGGATGTTGCTTTTATTATTATATGTTTCCACCTTCTTCATCTTGCCCCACATGTCCCTATCCTAGTACTCACTCAGAATTCAAGGGAAGGAGAGAAGCCAACCTGCCATCTTTGTTCATGAACAGATGGGTCCATTCAGAAAGGTCATCCACAGCTCCAACCAGAGTGAAAAGCTGAGTGTGTCCTAACTTTACAGAAATTCAACTGCACAAACCTGCAGTTGCCTTCCCTTGAAACATCTATAATCCTGATAGTCCCACATAGATGGGCTTAAATTTAAAAGTGCACATCCATGAAGGACCAGCTCCTGTGAAGTGAACTCAGTGGGCTGTGTCCAGCTCTTCCATAACTCATCTGTCCTAACTAGCTAGCAGTAGACATGTCACCAACCTCAACTGCCATCCAGTAATGCTCTCATAATAGATTCCTCTTCAAAGTATCAATAACTGCTTCTTTACCAGGCAGACATGACATCCTTAACAGCTCAGTTGTGGTTACCAGGGACTAGCCTTCATTGTAGTGAAGAGTCAAAAGGAAAGGAGGGATTCTCAAGTGTTGGCTTATAGGCCCATTTTAATTTTTATTCTTAGTAAATGTGTGTACTACACGGAGAACAGCCCTAACAGCCTCACCCCTACTGCCACTGCCTGGTTGTCCTTCACCTCTCTCTGTCCCCACCTGCTGATGAAAGTTAGTTTATCATCACTTCTTGTAGCCCATTACAGAGCTGACCCAGGGCCCCAAGGCAGTGCCACCAATGCTTCAGCAGACAGAATGCTGTTCAGAGCTTATGAATAGTTGGCAGGAAATAAGGATATAATTTCCTTGCATGTTCAATTCTCCAGGGCCCTCAGGGAACAGACTTTAAAGTTCCGTTCTTTGATTGCTGTCAGAGCTATCAGCATTGGCAACCAGGACTAGTGGTGCCTGGATCAGTTTATCCTACAAGCAGTAACTGGCCAGCTTCCTTCCATTAGTAACTAGTATAAACTAGTCGACCAAATGCTGTAGACAGCAGCCCTGAATGAGATGACTGTCTGTTTTAGCATCAAGATCTCCTTAGAGAGCACCTTGAAGCAACTATTGGAATGGCCAGAAGGCAGAGGATGGGGAGAAAGCCACTGAGATGGACTGACCCAATCCTTAGAATGCCAACCTCTTCCACAGTGACTGCCTCCCTAAATGAGTGGCACATTGCTCCTAAGACTCTAAAACAGCTCTGGAGTTGAGCTCCAAGAAGGCTGATGGCTGAAGTGAATGGCTGAGAGCTGTTCCCTGTGGAGCCTGTGCTCCTCTCCAGCAGATAAATGTGCAATTTTTATATGTACTTTTTAAACTGTATATTACAGTGTTTATGTTGCAACTTTACCTGAGTGAGATCTACAGAAATCTTCCCTTCTTCCCTTGGCACATATTTGCGCTAAGAGGCGAGTGTCGCTCTGCGTGTGTGTGTGTGTGTGTGTGTGTGTGTGTGTGTGTGTAAGACAGAGAGAGAGAGTTTATGTACGTTCATGCACTTGTTTTATTCAAAACTGTGAGTATCTGTTTACTTCAACCTTGAAATCCCAAGAGTCACTTGAATAGTGAGTGTGTACACATGTGTGCCCATGTGCCTGCACACACAAGCTGGAGATAGAGGCCAGGCCTCTAGGGGAGCAACCTGTGGCAGGGTTGACAGATATGTTCACTGCACTTGTCAGTGAGGGAGCCCTGGACCCCCCCTTCCACCAGCACAGTTTTTTCTTAAAGCCAAGACTGACTGTGCAGTATTACTTAGGTGGCACATTAGTGGCCTTGGAAATTTCTAAACTTTTAACATTTTTAACAGCCTTTCATATGATTCACCTATATCAAAGAGGATCAAGAAAGGAAAAGAATGTATTTTACTATGCTTTGTTTTTAAGAGAATGATATGTGTGAGGCTCCATATGGAGGATGATTGTGTCTTCCTGGCCAGCACTTAAATACTTCCAGAAAAAAAGAGCTAGTCTGCCCACAGAGAGTCTTTCCTCTTCTAGACAGAATAGCTGTGGAGCAAGCATGCTGCTGTAGGCATGAGTCATGACTGCACCATGCCTGGCAGGCTGGGGTTTGGCTCATCTTACTATAGCCCATGTGCACATAACTCTTTGCCTAATTATGCACTGAACTGGCAGCACAAAAGACCACTGACCACATCAGCTAGCACAGCCCTTCACTTCCCACAATGTTTGCAAATTGAGACATACTGTTTCAATGTCATTCTCATGGTGCCTTGCCCATGTAAATTTGAATGTTGACTATTTAATGAGGTTACATATTTAATGCAGAATGTTCCCTACTTTCTCTGCTCTGTCTGTAGGTATCTTTTTCCTTTTCCCTTTTTTGTGTTATATCTTGGATCCAGCCTTCCCTTTCACACTGCAATAGAACAGGCATGCACCTCTCCACTACCATCATCTCACAGCACTGGTCACCTGAGCACCTCTTCATACCACATGTTTCTTACTATTTATATGTCCCTCATAGTGAAGGGCAAGAAGTGCCAGCTAACTGGAGAAGGGCCTCAGGCTTCCAGAGACAGATGGCTGTGTTAATTCTCTCTGGATAATGGCCACAGAATGTGATTTTTTTCTTGGGGGGGTGGCAGAGTCCAGGTTAGGGCAGAACAGAGACAAGAACTATATTTCTAGGCAAGAAGTCCATCAGATGGGCCTCTGAGCATTTCCCAAAATAATGAAATTCAGTCAGTAAAACATTATCATAAGCATTTTACATTTCCATTTTAATTGTAGGAACCTGAATTCATCATCAGCTGAAAACAAATCCTGCCCCTGGAGACACAGATACACATTTTATACACACACACACACACACACACACATGAATTTTGGAGTGTGATTAGCATGGCACTTTAAGTTTTGACAAGTAATGTCTGTATTAATTGGATTTTTTTTCTTTTCTATTAAAGTTTCTACCATAGATTCTTCTATTTATGTTGAGAGTTTGAACAATTAAGCCCCTATTGGAACTTTTCCTTGGCCACATGAGCATCAGCAATCTCTCAGTACATGTGGGTGCTAGAGACAGGACTGTAGCTAGAGTAGGCAAGAGCAGAGTGAATGTATCTTAGAGTGCCTTGTTAGAGTAGTAACCTAGCATGGAAGGAGGAGTCAGCAGTGAGAGGCCTTTGGGGATGCTGACACCCACGTGGTGTGCAAAAGTTAATTGTGAAGAACAGCGACTGGATGAGCAGGTAAGAACTTAGAACCTGAGGAACAACAGCATGATATTCATGAAGAAAGTCCACCAACCCCAAGACTGAGTGAATATTAGGAACCAGACCTAAGGCACTGAGTTTCAGGATTTGCCCTCAAGAGATGGACTGGGTTAAGGTCTGAAGGGGGCACAAGCACCCCCATATGCCTCAAACCCCTGATGCTGAGGGATGAGAAATAAAACCTCCCATTGTCAGATTAGATGGAGCCAGTTCTATTTCCAAGCTGAACATGTATTTAAAAACATGGAAATCTAAGCCTCTAGAAATATTGATGGTATTTCTGGGAATAAAATACCTTAAATTTTATTTCAAATGTAGAATTGTAAAATTCCCATGAAGTTTCTTTGGAACCCATTAAATAGGTCATAGAAGGCTTACACCCAGCTTTCCAAGTTTTATTTATGAGTAATTCAGCATTGGAAAGTCACCTGACATTAGCTGATCACCTACAACTAGGATTTTCCCATAGCTTTTGCCCAGAATGACCTGAAAAAAAAAATACAGATTAGTCTCAGAAATTAGGATGGATTTAGGATGCTGCTTTATATTTTGGGTTATTCCGCCTATATAAAGTATGAGCACACTTGGAAACAAAAGAGGAATGCAGCTCCCTGGGCCAATTCTGGCATGCTCTACATTCCCCTCACTAGTGGATAAGGATTAAAATTCTGGTCCAGCCTAATGAATGAACAGGATGGCTGCCCATAAAACTGGGTTCTTAGATTTACCTCATTGAAGCTCATATTCTCAAAGGCCCAAAGTGCTATGCTGAGACAAACCCAAGTGTTGGCCCTGCTGAAGTGTGCCCTGATATCCATCTGCCCATATTCACAGTAGTGCACAGGTGGGGATGCCATGGACCAAAACCAGTGCCCCAAGAGAAGCCAGAAGAGCCATAATGCAAAATCCTAGACATATTATACCAAAGAAATCAAGCCTTTTTATCCTGATGCTTCACAGATGATGAGGCTGAGCTGTGACAGATGCCAGGGGAAGGGAATTCACATACATTCCATGTTCAGGGTATTCAGCTAATCTATCCTCAAAAAATCTATGTTTTCAGGAAGTCCATTTTGTACATTAGAAGAAAAAGATGATGGTGGTGATAAGGGTGAGGGGGAGGTGGTGGCAGCCTAGAGCAGATAGTGCGGTTCTCTAGTTTCTAACCAAAAGGAGCTCTAACAGCCTACTCACCAGGGCTGACTGTTGCCCAGACCTTAGCTCAAGAGCATCATGTCCACATAATTGGAAACTTGGGTTTGGGTTTTGTTTTTGTTTTTTTAAGAGGAGGTAGTTTCCAAAGGTTTGTTTAAAGAACTCTTGGGAAATTTCTTAACACACTGTATCATTTTCATAAACTTCCTACAAAAGGCGTTTATCATTCAGCATCACCATCTTTTAATATGTATAAGTGCCCAGACTGTCCAAGGTGCTACACAGCTGTTATATACCTACTCCCTGCAGCTGTTTGAAATTAGAGATTTCTGCATCAGCTGTTTCCAGAAACTACCCATGTAGGTGGGCTGCAGGGGTCTGCATTCCAAACATCCCTTACATGTTTCCCCTTCAAGAGCCTCTACATCTGTTCTGATTCTCACCCCATCCCACCCCACCCCCATGGTTTTCTAAATCAAGAAAGTTTCAGGGAATCAAAAGAGGTCGGAATTTTTTTAACCTAGCAGAATTACAGAGTTATATATTTTGCTACGAGTATTGTTGTAGTACAGAAAATCCACTTTGCCCATTAGTATGTGGCTGGTTTGTATGTGTGTGCACTCTTAGTAACTTGAATGTTGAGCCAGCCTATGGCTTCAGTGTAGCATTGATGAAAGATTAAACCACACTGCTTCAGGAAGCCTGCTCCAGTGCTCCTTTGTTACCCCTCCCTTACCAGTTCTAAAGAGTGCTGTGTGTGAGCACACTGGGCTAGGTTTTCTGTTCATGATATGGAGGGCATTTTGGTGTGAGATCAAGGCAGAAGCAAGATGTGTACCATCTCAATGATTGAACCATGACAGCCCTTTAATTCTCCATGGCACTACCCACAATCCATATTGGAAAATCTTGTTTCTCTTCCTCTCTCGAGAGCTTTATCCCTCCACTTACATATTTTTTAGAGTTGTATAAATCTATCATAACAGGTCCCCTATGTCACCAGTGGCACCACCCTTTGGTTTGCTGTGGTTCTTTGCTGTGTACTCTGTGGCCTCATGTTACTGTGTAAATAAATTCAGTTTAATATACACTAAACCAGACTTCAAGTTCTTGTCCTTTTAGCAACACTGACATGCTGGCAATGGTTTGGTTGAGGACATGGCTCTCATTCATCCCCCAAGCATGGCCGCCTACCCTGAAATATGGAAGGAACAGCTTTTAGCTGCCCTGCCCTCTGCCCTCTGCCCTCTGCAAACTGGCCCCTTACTGACACTAGGATTCCCTGTAATCTGAGAAAAGGAGGCCATCAAAGAGCAAATGGAGGCATTCAGGGCTCCCTCTGTTCTGAGAAGGCTGCAAGTTTTCTGTGTGAGAGTGCCCCCTGGTGACCAGTCACTACAGGCTGCCTGGTTCCAGTCACAGGGTGTGAGGCTTGGCTGGCAGGTTTGGCTGACTCTCACAGTGGTTATCAGAGAGCTGTGCAGGGACAAGACCTCACCTACATAATTCATATGCCTTGGGCTTATTCCTTAAGTTACATGGTTATATAAGACATCCAAAGACAGACAAGCTAGTAAGCAGACAGCAGAGAAGACCACCTGTCTTAGGCAGAAAGAAGTGGTAGGCACAGCTGCCAAATTGGTGAAGTCGCATAGCTGAAAGTGCAAACGTGTAGACTTTAAATATAGACCAGGTCTGTGAGTTCTAACCCCTACAGAAGACAGTCTCCCATGGCATTTCTGCTTTTCTCCATTAGCCAGCCCTCTGGAATTTGCAAACTGTTCTTAAGGCACACTCCAGAAAAGTGGCTGCCAAACTCGGAGTTCTGTGTTGCTAAAGAGCAAACTCCATATTAATGTGGCTGAAAGCTGTACTGCCTGGACTCAGGAGGGAGAGCCAGCAGGCAAACTGACTAGATATCCAAGGACACAGGCTCTGCTTCCTGCAGGGAGACCCTAGGCTACTGCTCTAAATTAGTTGTTAGCATAATGCAGGGCTTCTGGGGAAGTGGGCATTGGAACCTAAAGGTCACAGGGAGGACTGCTAGCTCTGCTACATGAATGGCCACCCTGGGACCCTAAAAGACCAGGAGGTGATGGGCCAGTCAGGGCTGCCTTAACCAAACTCCACTCCAGGAAAGCAAAGCAGGTCAGAAACACCTGAATGTCTGCTCTTAAGTGGGACCACTTTTGTCTTTTGGAAGGCCAGAAAAGTCATCTGCACTGCCTCTTCCAGCAGGGAACCCATTCCAGGAAGCTACTAGTAAGCCCAAACAAACCACCCTTCTCTCTGACTCTAGGTTTTTCAGAGGACATGGACCACTTACACTTGGCATCAACATGCCTGCAGAGTGACTTCTTTCAGCCCGTACACAGAGAAGCCCATTTCTTTCCTACCTGGAATAAGCTAGTCCAGGGAGCCCTCTACTCTGCTGCCTACACTCTCCAACAGATGCTTGAGCTAGAGTCAAACTAAAAACAAAAAAACCTTCAGGTGGGGTGGAGAGATTGGTCAACAGTTAACATTTACTGCTGTTTGCAGAAGACCTGAATTTGGTTCCCAACACCTACATGTAACAGCTCACAACCACCTATAATTTCAGTTCCAGGGAATCTAATGCCTCAGGCCTCCTCAGGCCTCAGCATTAATGTGCACAGACACACACAATTAAAAATAAATTGTTTAAAGTTTTTTTTAAAGTCAGACCTTGTGGTTATCTTTCCACTCTTCCTCACACGAAGAGCCTTCTTTTTTTTTTTTTTTTTTTTTTTTTTTTTTTTATTTTTTTGAGACAGGGTCTCCCTGTAGCCCCAGCTGTCCTGGAACTCACTATGTAGACCAGGCTGGCCTTGAACTCACAGAGATCTGCCTGCCTCCGCCTCCCAAGTACTGGGATTAAAGGTATGTACCACCACACCCGGCTATTTTTTTTAACTGAATTTTTGCAAATTTCAGACAAATTTCAATCATATTTAGATCCCCTCCCTTATCTACACCCCCTTACTACCCCCATTAAATTTCACGTAATATATGTCATTTTTGTCTTTTTGAGACAGGGTCTCCTTGTAGCCCTGGCTGACCTGGAAATCACTATGTATACCAAGCTATAAAAAAAAATATATATATATATATATGCTTATAGAGTCAAATTTGTGTCCCCAAATGTCCTTCATTGTAAGCCCATTCACTACAGCCTGGTCAACCTACCAAGAGTCTTACCCTTAAACGAGACTGTCTCTCCCCCTCCCAGCAATCATCCATGGCTAACAGTTCCTCAAGTAGGGTTGGGGTTTCTTATCCACTTCCCCTCATCTATATATATATATATATATATGCTTATAGAGTCAAATTTGTGTCCCCAAATGTCCTTCATTGTAAGCCCATTCACTACAGCCTGGTCAACCTACCAAGAGTCTTACCCTTAAACGAGACTGTCTCTCCCCCTCCCAGCAATCATCCATGGCTAACAGTTCCTCAAGTAGGGTTGGGGTTTCTTATCCACTTCCCCTCATCTATACTGGGATTTTCTCTTGTTTGAGCTTATGTGGGACTTGTGCATAGTGTCACCATTGCTGTGAGTTCATATGAATAACTGCCCAGCTGTCTGGAAGATTGTTGCCTTGTGGTCATCCACCTCCTCTGGCTCTAACAAACTTTCTGCCCCCTCTTCCACAATGATCCCTGAGCTTTTCTTGCACCACTCTAACAGATGTAGAAGTATATCTCTCCCCCGTGGCTTGGTAACATGGTTTCTGCCTCTCTTCATCTCCTTCCTTCCCTCTTCCCTCCTCTCTCCTGTTCCCTCTTCTGTCTTTCTCTCTCTTCTCCTCTCACAGGCCTTGTGTTGTTATGTAAGCACCCTCCACTCAGCCATAACTCCATCCCATCTCTCCATCTTGATCCAATCTGACTCCAGAATCCATAAGTGACCACCTCTCCCCAGGTCTTATTGCCCTGGCCCTGCTGATATCACATGATGCCTAGCACAGAGCCTGGCCATGGGTTCCTCCCATACCATATTTGGAAGGTCTGAGCTTTGTGGCTTCTCCCACAGGCTCTTCTTGCTCTTTGACCTCCAGATGACAAGGCACATAGCCTCTTCCAAGCACTTCTGTGCTTCTGGCCTGGGCACTGTTCCAGAGAGTCCCAAGCTACAGCCCAGAATTAATAGAGTTCCAAGCAAGTGCTAGGCACACACAGACATACACGCACACACACACAAACTTTAGTTACCCATATGTTGGTTCCATTTTTATTTTTCAGATGAGGAAAATTCCTCTTTTTCACTACTGGAGTGAGGATTTGAACCTAGACCTGAGTGACATCAAATGTGGGGCTTTCTCTTCTACCTCGCTCCTGCCAACTGTGCGGCAAGGACAGCAGAACAGTATGAGCTGAAAAGAGAACAGGGAGAGCTGTAGAGACTTAAAGGAGGGGGGTCTTTTCTGCTTTTGTTTCTCTGCCCAATAGTGGGCAAAAGAGTACCGCACAAATCTGATAAGCAGGGGGCCAGAAGTGCCCACTGGAGGGCAAGCAAGGGGTAGCAGCCCCTGCTGGCCACTATGAGCTTAGAGAGCAGTTTGAAAGAATGAGGCCAAGGTCTAGAATGAGTTATCTCCCATGGAAAGCAGAGGCCATCTGCTAGGCCCAGTGTTTACCCTTAAGACAAGGGCAAGGCCCTCTGAAGCCATTCTAGTTCCCTCAGGATGTTACAGCCCTAAGCCCTGTAGAGAAGCTCATGGGACAGTGGCACCAGCTTCCTGATCAGGACCCATTTTATGTTCTGTGCTGGGCTAGGAACCCTCCCCCCAATTTGCCTCCAGGAAGCCAGAAACCTAGTTTGGAAGAATTTTAAAGAAATATCTTGACCTCTGTGTTGGTCAGGTGTTTGTTTTGTCACTGACAACATACCTAAGCAGAACTACTTAAGGGAGGAATGTTTTATTTGGGCTCAGGATTTTAGAAGTTTCAGTCCATCGTGGTTGGGTGCAGGCAGGGCAGAACACAGCACAGCACAGCAGCAGGCCTCATGGTAGCCAGGAAGCAAAGGAGCGCCCAGTCTCGTATGCTTCCTTCTTTTTTCTCCTTTTCCCTCTTTACTCCATCTGGGCCTTTGGACTATTGCATAACGCCACCCACCTTTTAGGGTGGTTCTTCTCTACGTGCTAAACCTTTTTGGAAGTACCCTCAGAGACATACCCAGAGGTGAGCTTTAATAATCTTTTAGGCATTTCTCACCCCAGTCAAGTTGACAAGATTAACCATCACAAGTCCAATATTTGTCAACTTGACACCTAAACACATCTCCTCAATCATAGTTAACTTCCAAATAAAAATAACAAAGCCATGACTCCATCTAACGTGATATGACCCACACACAACTGAAGCATACTAACCCTTCCCCCAAAGGCTCAGCAGTTCAAGTATTGTTCAATAGTTCAAGTTTCTTCCGTGGTTCAAGACAAACTTCTAGCTGTAAATCCCTGTAAAATCATAAAACAAGTTGTATACCCCCAAGACACAATGCCGTAAAGTAAACATTCACATTGCAATGGAAAGAATGAGAGAATAGCAAGGAAGGATGGAATCAAAGCAACCAAAACCTGGTAGAGCAAACAAATCCTGTAACTTCATGTCTGGCCTCCAGTGCATGTGATACAATGTGAGCTCCAAAGAGCTCAGACAGCCCTGCCCATACGACCTTGTCATCTGAACCTCATGTAGCCTCTTCTCTTTCACTGGCTCTGTTCATTGCTTACAGCTTTCCCTAGCAGATATTTCACATTACTGGCGTCTGTAATATCTTAGGGTCTCCATTGCATCTTTAACTTTATTCTCACAGCTTCATGCATCACCTATTCAGGGGCTGCTTATAGGAACTCTGACCTGCCATACATTACCTGATCTTTCAGACTTTCCTTCAAAATCTGGATGGAATCTTCCATGACCCTTTACACCCTCCAGGTAGCTGCCCAGTTAGTTCTACTGCAAGGCTTTCTGTTCCTGTCTTCCCCCCCCCTCCCTTTTTTTGGCCCTATTCAGCTAACAAGATTTGGAAATCTTCCTTCACAAACCCAAAATGACCACCTTGCTTCCCAGACTCTGTTCCTGGCCTGATATGTAGACAGCTGTGAGCTTCTCATCCTGTAAGCACCCTGGGAAGGACCTGACTCCTTGCATCCCACTCAAACAGGGAAGGAGAAGGCAGAGAACTGTTCGCAGCTGCTCCTACATGCCAGGTTCTGGGCTTAGCTTTCTCGTTTGGGGCCTCAACTGATCCTCTCTGTAGCCCTGTGCACCCCATTCTACAGATAAGGAAATTGAAACTTAGCATGAGTATGGAGTGGCATAAGCTGCCCAGCTGGTGAGTGGTGGGGTTGAGACTTGAACCTCAGCCTGGCTAACTTGATAGCCAGTATTTTAGAAGTCTCATCTTGTAGCCTAGGTTTGTTCCAGTGGACTCCACCAGTGAGTAACCAAGGAAGGTTCTTTTGACATGGCAGAGAGAATGAATGGGAAGAAGAAAGAAAGAACTAGGCCAACTCAACTGCAGGCCAGGCACCAGACATCAGCATGGAGCATGACCCCAAAGTAGGCTTGCCTTCCCTACCCTACTCCACAAATGGGACAGGCCAAGATTGTCAAACGAGCAAACCCTGCCCATCTGCCCAGCAGGTAGCTGCTTGCTCTGCATCTCCCCTACAGGGCCCTCTTATCCTGGGCCATTTCTGAATTCAAACAAACAGCTAAGGGGAAAAGAACTGACAGTGAGCTTTTCTTTTTCTCTTTCAGTGGTGGTAGGATAATCTGCCCCCCTTCATTTCCTGCCATGGTAAGCAATCAAGGTTGTAAAACCCTCAGCCATGTTTACCTAAATATACAACACACACACACACACACACACACACACACACACACACACACGAGCTGTAGGATTCCTCTTACAGAATAGAAATATCACTATGCTTAGTACTCTGCATACTGCTGTTTGCTGACAATACATCATAGACTTCTTGAAAGGCAGCTTTTTTCACCAAAAATAGTAGTATGTATAACACATATTAAGTGCATTATTTCTACTTCTAGGGCAGCTACAAACTGACTGATGACTAAAAAATGAAATATGCAGGGCTGGAGGTATATCTCAGTGGTCCAGTGCTTACTCAGCATGTTCAAGGCCAAGTGATGACAGGTAAGACATCACTAAATGGGAAAGAAAAGTCTCCAATACAGTGTTCGCAATTGCTCAGCTGTTCAGAAGATAATTATTCTGCATACTGTAAACTAATATAAAGTCAAAAGATCAAACAGAATTACATGCCACAGGGGAAAGAGAAAAAAAAAAAAAGGATCCCTAAGAACCAAAGAGAAGCCTAAGTCAATATGTGTTTTATCTTGTGTCAAAAAAGGATTTTCTAAGCTAAAGAGCAATGGGAAGCATCTGAAAGGAGAAGATCAATAGGTTTGACTGGAGATGAGAAACCTTTGCCTGCTGAAAACATTAGAAACCAGTTGAAAAGTAAATAACCAGGAAAGCTATTTCAACAAATGTAACAGTCACGGGTTAAAATGTGGGGTTATAAAGAGCTTATATGAATCATGAGGAACATAAGACACCACTAGACACAGCAGATGAGTCCCAGGAAAATCCTGTGGTTTAACCTTTGAAAATGAGGGATGAAAAACCAAGGTGGCATGTCTTCAAAAACATTTGAACAGCTTTCCCCATGGTAATGCTAGCACTGTGATAGGCAGTTGGAGAACAAAACTGACCCACTACTAGTTCATTCTCCAGGAATGACCACCCACTAACATGCTGTCCATCCTGCCTATATTCCAGACTGCTTTTGTTTTCTTTTTAAATGAAGATCATGTTGCTGGCATCCCATCTTCTATCAAATGGACAAAGCTTTTATTAAAGCTGACGCTCAGTGTTCATGACAGTATATATTGTTCAGTCTGTGTCAGGGCAGTTGAATTGGATGAAGGGGTCTAATTCAACTTCTCTGCAGACTGACCTCAGTAGACTGCATGGGGCATAAAGAATTCACATCTCCAAGGTCAAGCTCCAGAATTCCAGAAAGCTCAATAGTTCAGTGGCTACAGAATCCCCCACTTAGAAGAGTCCCAATTACCAATTACTATGAGCTTTCAAGGGCCTCACTGCTGACTGCCCAGATTTAGACCTTCACCTGCCTCTGCTAGCCCTGTGTTCCCCAGGCACTCTCTGAGCCTTGCTTGAATGGGGATTCCTACCTCACAGGGTCTCAGGATGAAGGGACATAGTCCAGCAATGTTTACTGCTTGGCAAAGGTAAGTGCTCAAATACATAAAGCCCAGAAGGACAAACCAAGTGGGTTTTTGCTTTCTGTTTTCATAACCAAGGATCCATAGAAGGATTTTATGGAACAAAGGCAGTGTGAATTCAAATCTCTACCTCATGGGAGTCAGAGAACTGCTTGCAGCTTTTGAATGGCAGTTTCTCAAGCTTGCCAAGTGCCTCCTAGCTGGATTTCAGAAAGCCTTGTTAACATTCCTACCTGTTCAAGGTGACACAGCTCAACAGGGAGAAATGGACCCAGGCTTGTCCGTTATGCAATTATAACCCTTCACTGCAGGGTCCCAAGCACAGTGGGGAGCCGAGGTAGAGAAGCTACAGTTAGATCTGATAAAGCAGCTATGGGGCTCTTCCTCTTGTTAGAGGGTCAGTGGGTCCAGAAGCATCCCCTGCACCCATGAAGAGGGACTCAACCAGGACCTTCAACCACCTGCTGCCTGCCCTGGCCCTGCCTCAGCCAGTACTGCCCACATGTGGACTGGTAGTTCAGGCCTCTTGTGACACTGCCTTGGCATAGTAAGTGCTATGGCTGAATGTATTTTGTTTTGAGGGGGAAGTCATTAAACTACTTTTGTGGAAACATTTTAATTGAATTAGATTGTTTTCTGATTGTGATAAATGCTAATTAATTGAGTGGGCTGGGTGTCCTTGGATCTGGCTGGCTTCTCTCTTGGATTAATTAAGAGATGAGTGTGGACTTAAGGTCTTTTTGCCATGAGTCTGTGGTTTGAATTTATCTTTTGTGCAAACAACGTGACTGCACAAATGCAGCAAGCAGATTTTTTTTTTCTTTTCTTGAGAGAGAATCTCACCTATGCAGTCCTGGCTGGCCTGGAATTTTCTATGTAGGCCAGAGTGACCTGGAACTTACAGAGATTCACCTGCCTCTGCCTTCTGAGTGCTGGGATTAAAAGCGTGCACCACTATGTCCAGTGAGCTTCTTATATCTGAAACTTAAAAGCTGCTTTACTCATAGCCAAATGACATGTTTGTCATCATCAGGGCATGACCCAGGTCCACTGACCCAGCTTAATGAGGTCTTGCCCATTCTCAGAAAAGAAAGAAGCTTGAAGGGGCTAGAGAGATGGCTCAGCAGTTAAGAGCCCTTGTTCTCCCAGTAGACCCAGTTTCATTTTCCAGCACTCACTCCAGAGGGAATGAGCATACTAAAGTCCCCACAGCATGGCTCCAGTACAGGAACACCTGCATCCCACAGTGTCTTTGACTAGAAACATCCAGACTGAGTTAACCAACAATGGCAATATCTAGACCTTGGGCTAGGTAAGAGGGTACAGGCAGGTCCAAGGCCGATCCTCAAGAAGAGTACGAACCTAAGGGTGGTAGTCACATTAGCAGTGGACGACAGAGGAATCCACACAGCAGAGAAAACTGTGGGGGCCAGGCAGGTTACTTTGAACTTGTGCAGAGGAAGAGCAGTCTGAGAAGCCTTCTGAGAGGAGATGTGTCTGTGCTGGATTTTGAAGGACAAATAGACATTCCCCAGGTGAGCAAAATGTAGAGAACATTCCAGACAGAAGCAACAGTGTATGCAAAGCCAAGTTCATCCTGGTAGAAGCAACTTGGAGCCACAGGAGGCTCTCAACAGAGGCAGGACAATATCAACTGTGCAGTATGGTAAAGATCCCTCCAGTGGCAGCAGCAGAGGAGGGTCCAGAAGGGGCAGCTAGGGAGCCAGGTGAGAGGTCTGGAGAACCCCTCTACCCACAGCTCATACCCAGGGAGATGGAAGAACAGGACCAGATTCTGGATATACCTAGAAGGTAGTCACCCGTTCCTGGCCCTGAGATGGACCAGTGAGGAGGAGGGAAAGGGTGACTCTCCTCCTTGGACAAGCTTCTGGGAAGCTCTGTGGCTTGTTTCCTCTGTACTGGTTGCTGCTACGGGTGGTCAGACCTGCAGTAGGCACTACAGCTCCCAGAGCAGTCTCCTGTCACCAGGTCCCATCCCACAGGAACTGCCTGTGCACTTCCTCTTCAGATCACTCTGCAAGGCTGCCCACTCCTACCCCACCTCACCAGTGAGGAGAGCCTGGGCATGCAGCCACTGATGACCTGCCTGAGACCAATCTGCTTAGGAAAGGGGAGAGTGGAAACTGTCCAAGTCTATAGGGCCCCTCTGACCTACTCCAAATAAATGAGAGGTACATATTCATGTTGTGCTCCTCTGATTCTTTACCCAAAATTACCCATTATATTGAGCAGTCAGGGCAGGGGCCTAGGTTTTACCTTGAGAAGTTGAAAGCCTCACCAGCAGCAAACACCCTTCTCCAGAGTCTGGGGCCCTCACCTGGCTTTCTCTCCTTGTTCATACCAATTATCCTGGCTGGACTTCTGAAGGCCCCACAATACATTATGGAAGGCTACTCCCAACACACTACCAGTGTGACCCTGGACAAGTCCCTTCTCTTTCCAGGCCTTGGAGACTTGACAGTATCTTTATCAGCTCCTCCAAGGGACATTTGGGGTCCCCAGGGAACCATATGTGACACTGTAATTATGACTGGTGTGCCTTTCTTCTGGCTCTGTCTAGCCAAGGAGATTTGAGGACAGAGGCCCACCCTCAAAAGAGGTATCCTCACAAAGGACACAATCTCTAGCCCTAGAAATTGGCCTCCAGACCTGGCACCCTCAAGATGAGCCTACTCTTTGTAGAGCCCCTTTCTTCAATGGGTTCCCTCCTCCATTTGCCAGCAGCCCCAGGGGTCCATGCCTTGTCTACATGCCCATCCTTTCTCTCTCAATAGGATCCTCCTCACCCTCCAAGGGCTGCATCCAGCCATCTCCTTCTCAACCCCATCCAGCTCCCCTACATCAGCTCTCTGGGTGCCTTCTGTGGACATCTGCCCCCACTCTATCCCTGGACACTTGACTAAGGCCAAAGAGCTCCAGGCACAGCCATGCCTTGGTCTTTAGCCTGAGCCTGCAGGGCCCTTCTCTAAATACTTCCAGCAGAGTGCTGTGGGTGGAGAGAGCACGAGAAGGGACAAGACGTTCCTTCCCTGAAGCACATGTGTGTGCACACACAATCTGGTCCTCTCCTCATTTTGTCACCATAGGTCGTTGTCTCCCTGGCGCTGCCCCAGATCTCACCTCACTGTGCCCTGCCACTCACTTGGCATACTGGCCGTTCCCACTGGGACATGCCTGACACGGAGGCAGGGACCAGTGCTTGACAAGTGGTCCCTGGGAAACAAGAGGAGTGGAGACTGAGAGTCGGGTATCTGCTGGCTACAGAACATTCCTGTACATCCAGACAAGAGGCAAAGCCTGAGAGGTCAGGAAAGTGGGCCCTGAAGAGCAGGGTCCCGTT
The DNA here is from genome assembly GCF_000622305.1 of Nannospalax galili. NCBI lineage: Eukaryota > Metazoa > Chordata > Mammalia > Rodentia > Spalacidae > Nannospalax > Nannospalax galili. The sequence continues at coordinate 3,374,140 of NW_008359594.1, read as the reverse complement.
TCTCCCTTCCCCCCACTTGCTGGAGAGCAAGGCAACAGGGTCAACTGGCTCCCAATTGATAGGCTTCCTGTCACCCCTCCCCTTCTCCTGCAGGATAGACCAGCTGTTGGTGTCAGATTAATGGCCACAATTAAAGGCAAAATGCCCTTGCCATGGACCGCTGTCTTCCCACACCTGGAAGCCCGGAGGCTGAGCTCAGAGCCCTGGGAACAGGAGATTTGTAATGAAATCAGACAGGCCTCTTAACCGCTGATGGTATCAAGGCCCAGGGGAGATACGACTTATTTCCTAATCTCTTGCAGAGCATCTGTCAGCCCTACCACATAGCAATGTCATTCCTGCATACAGCAAGGACCTTCATAGCGCAGATTGTCAACTGCCTTCCCGACTGCTCATCACCTCCCCTAGCCCCTCATCCAGCCCCTTCCCCTTGCCTGGCCTCGGGCTGCACAAACATTCATACACACACACATCACACACACACACACACACACACACACACACACACTCAACCACAGGTACTTTGATTCCTACTCCCACCCTAACTCATTCATAAATTGCCTGCTGTGCTCCAATTGTATTAACAGAAGAAAGAGAAAAAATATAAACATCTCCTTAGCAGTGCTGGAAAACAAAAGGGAATCACTGAAAAGCAGCTGTTCTGCAGCAGATTTTAAGAAGAAAATGAGACTCCATTGACGTCACATAGTCTATGAAACCATCCAGACAACTCTGGCCACTACGTCCCCAGCAGGGCTCAGGGAGCCCAGCAGTGTGATTGCAGCCAGCACAAGCAGAAGGCAGGCTAAGTGACATCAGCTGGGCCCTTGTCCCCACAATTTATTGGACTGAGACTACAGATGAGTCAGTGAGGGGTGTGGACAGCCTATATAGGACAGGACCCCATACCCACATAAAGGGAAGCAGAGGAAGGCCACAGCCCAGCAGAGGTAGCTTCCATCATGCCAGAAATGTCCCCTCTACTATATTGACTATCACAGCCCAGCCACTACACAGACACCCTGAAATCCCATTAGTAGAGACTGCAAGTGGGTGATGGGAAGCAGGGACATGCCTGGACTCTGCTGGAACAGTGAGGCCACCCTCACCCTCCAAGTATTTTGGAGCAGTCAGTACTCCATGACACCTAAAAACAAGCTCCCATCCTTGCATGGCTACTGTTCCCAGTTTGTGTCCTTGGAAAGCAACGCTTTCTGCTCACACCCTGTCAACAAGTCTTAAATTAGACTAGGAAACATTCCTAATAAACACAATAAACATCCTTAATATGCCTCAGCTTGCTAAAGGCTCTCAAAAGTCAAGTAGTAACTTTCATTGCATAATTTGCATTCAGTGTCATCACAGATCTCAAGTGTTTGGTTCAATGAATTTTGAGAAAGATTACACCCATCTAGCTCACACCTGCATCTGATGTGGAGCACTTTCATCAACCACACCTTTCTCCCCCTAGAGGCAAACACTTGACTGCTAAAACAATAGATTAGTTTTGGCTGATGTAAAACTTCTTGTAAATGGATTCTCCCATAATACGTGGCATTCATTCAAGCATAATATTTGGAAAAATCCATATGTCAGTATGTTATTACTTTTATTATTGCAAGAATAATTGTAAAATTAGAATCATACGGTTGGTTTGTTTTCCTGCTGGTAAATATTTGAATTGTCCCAGTTTTTGCTTCAAACAAGATGTCTATGAACACGTCTGTCTTTTTGTGAACATGTTTCAGTTTCCCTAGCAGGCGTCCTTAGGAATAGAATGCTCAGATATGTGCAAACTGCCAAACTGCTTTCCACAGTGCATGTCCACACTTCCCCCAATGGTTTCTGTCAGTTCACATCTTCACTATTATTTGGTATTGTTTCTATCAAAAAATTTTTTTATGGTTTTGTGTGTGTGTGTGTGTGTGTGTGTGTGTGTGTATGTGTGTGTGTTGCTAAGGACAAACTCCAAAGCCATCTTTTAAAAAATATTTTATTTATTATTTTTATTTTATGTGTATGAGTGCATTGCCTGCATGTATGTGAGTGCACCCGTGTCATGCAAATGCCGCGGAGGTCAGAAGAGGGCTTCATATTCCCCAGGAACTGGAGTTAAGGACGGTTCGTAACCACCATGTGGGTGCTGGGAATCGATCCCGGGTCCTCTGCAAAAACAGTCAGTGTGCTTAACCTCTGAGCCATCTCTCTCCAGCCCCTCAAAACTTTTTTAAAAAATTTATTTAACTCAGCATTTCACAAACATACTGAGCCGTTGTGTACACACACACACACATCTGTGTTGGCATCCCATGGACTTAGTATGCTATAGAATTTATTTATTTTGGAGAGTGAGGAGAAACCAAAACTTGAGCTGCAATAAATGCAGACAATAAGAAAGAGAAACTCAAAGGAGCGGTGCAAGCAGCAGAGCCAGAAGCAGAGGTCAAGGACAAGCAGCACAGCAAACCAGGCTGACTGCAAATTCTGACTCACTTTTATAAGAGATGCAAGTAGATGTTGCATAGCTAAAGCAAGTGTTGGCTACACTGAAAGAGAATTAGTAAATTACCAACAGGGCTGCTAAAATGAAACAAGAATTAATGAGTCACAGAATATAACTGCCCAAATGAGTGATTCTTGTAGTTAAAGACACGTGATGCCAAAGTGTCCTGACCCCTCTCCTCTCAATCAAAATCCTTGAGAATTTCTTTTCCAATGAAGCTAACATACTCTTATAACACACAAATGTAGAGTATGAGGAAAGAAATATATGCTATATAAATTAGAACCAGGTAGGAGAGGATTCTGGGAGAATACAAGACCCTAGAGACCAGATGTGATACAGTCAGTGGGACTCAGAACTGGATCTGCCAACTGGGTTCTGACTGTGAGGGAGCCCTGCACAGAGACTCACCCAAGGTCACCATCTTTGGTCAAAGCAGTTGTTGATGTGATGAGTAGGTTGCAGTGTGATGTTACTATGCCAACATTATAATTACTTGAACAAAAAGCTTGACTGTTGACTTTAGTTTTTAAGAGTGGGCCCAAACTCGGAGGACACTTGTTCCCCTAGATGTGTCTTGGAAATGCCTGTCTCTTGGAATTGTGCTGATGGCTGTCTCTAGAACTTTGTTTCTGTATCTGAGTCAGGGCCCACCCATATTTTATTCAAAATGGTTTCTCCAACTTCAACTGAGATAGCACAAGTTTGGCTCCACTCTAATCTTAACAGACCATCCTGTCTTTTCTGTTTTCTTTTTCTTTTTTTTCTTTTTGTTTTTTTTTTGAGACCAGCTATAGTCCCAGCTAGCCTAGAACTCGCTATGTAGACCAGGATGGCCTTAAACTCACAAAGATCTGCCTGCCTCTGCCTCCCCAGTGCTGGGATTAAAGGCGTGTGCCACTCCTGTCTTTTCATCCCTAGTTCTAGAATATCTCATTCATACAAGGTCACTATTCTAATCTGCACTATGTTGCAATGGAGGTGGGTGCCCCTACGTTCAACACTTTGATATGTTAATTCTCAATCATACCGACATTCATTCCTTCATTATCTTTTTGAGTCTCGGGAGTATCAAATTGAGGTAGCCAAAGAAACTAGATCAGGTACCCAGGTCACAAGACACAAGAGGATATGATTTTGCTGGAGTTAATTAAAAGCTATTAGCCCAGATTACATTCATTTTATAAAAGTCATTCTTACATTGCAGACCTGAAGGTGCTGTTCTTGACTAGAGAGAGGAAAGGCTGAGCCACCACACGCAAACCTGAGACTGGCTGTGGGGTGATACACCTGCAGATACAGGGAAAAACATACAGTTTGTAAGGTAAAATAGTATTTATAAATTGTAATAGCCTGAGCTCCTCCATCTTGTGTAAGACAGCTCAGTGAGCCATCCCAGACCCTACCCTGGCCTAGGGCCAGAAGTTCCAGGAAGAGCTGAGGAACACATCCATATAATCCTGGTGTTAGAGTAGCAAATAGCACCATAAGTTTAACTAGTCAATACTATAAAAGCTCTAGTCTGTTGGAATACCCACCTTTCCAGTTTCATTGGTCAATCATCTGGTCATAGAACTACCCCTAGGAAGGCAGGTTCACCTTAAGTTATGCTAAATAGATGGATGGAATACCTACTGCAAATTTTTCCTGCCTGGAATCCCGCCTCCTAGAGCAGAACTCCTCCACCCAGCCACATACATGTCTCTGTAAGGACTGCCTGCTTTTCTGAATTCTTTAGAAAAGCATAATTTCTCCTTTTCTTCTCCATATCTCTTTTCTAAACGTGCTTTCTCTAAGGCTTTGGGCTGCCCCTAGCATCTTGTATTTCTTCACCTTTTCTCTAAAGCTTCCTTCTCCCAGCCCTGCAGCCACATGTCTGACCTCCATGCAGGCTCTAAACCTGCATGACATCATGGCTTTCTTTCCTTCTCCCCACCACTCTCCTCCTCAAGGCAGCTGCCAAGATTACCAGCTCACCTACCCTGGGATTTTTCTTTAAAAATCTAATAAAATTGTAAAAGTTCCCGTCACCTCCCAGTTAGGGCAGCATTCTCAAAATTGGCTCAGAGAGTGCTAAACTGACCAGCTAAAAAGATTTGGCTGACTCTGAAGTTTTGGGGCCTGAGTGGCCTTTTTCTAGTGATCTTGGACTCTGTAACAATAAACAATGTCAAAAACTTGAAAACAGGGCTGGAGAGATGGCTCATCTGTTAAAAGAATGTATTGCTCTTCCAGAGGACCTGAATTCAATTCCCAGCACTCACATCAGGTGACTATCACCTATAACTCCAGCTCCAGGAGATCTGATACCTTTGACCTCTGTGAACTCCAATGTTAATGTGCACATACACGGACGTATGCGCGTGCATATGTCTAATTTTAATTTTGAAAAAATTAAAAATAGTTAAAATAGATATAACCATGTAAATTACTAAGTTGGTTCATTAGAAAGAAGAACAACTGGGACTGGAGAGATGACTCAGCAGTTAAGAGCACTTGCTGCTCTTGAAGACAACCGAGGAGCAGTTACCAGCACCTACATGGTCGCTCACAATTGTCTATAACTCCAGTTCAAGGGGATCTGATGCCCTCTTCTGACCTTCACAAGTGCCAGGCACACAGGTAGTACACATACATACATGCAGGCAAACATTCATGCACATAAAATAAAAATAAATCTTAAAAAAAAAGAGGGGGCTGGAGAAATGGCTCAACAGTGTAGCACACTGGCTGCTCATGCAGAAGACCTGGGTTCAGTTCCCAACACCCATATGGTAGCTAACAATTGTCTGTAACTCTAGTTCCAGGAAATCCAATGCCCTCTTCTGGCCTCTGCAGGCATTGCACACACATGGTTCACTTACCTACAAGCAGGCAAAACACTCATACACATGAAATAGAAATAAATAAACCCAAAAAGAAAGTAGAACAGCTGAAAGGTTCAATAACTTACAAAAGAAAAAAGATTGCTCAGGATCTATCCACCAAAACATATAAATGCCTAGATAATTTAAAAGCAGACCTTGGCTGGGGTGTTGTTCAGTGATAAGGCACTTGTCTACCATGGACAAGGCCTTGGGTTCAATTCCCAGCACTGGAAAAAAAACTTGACAAACACTGGAGGCACTGATAATGCTATGTAAATTGTAGAGAACATAAAAATGGACAGGAGATCTTTATGCAGGGCTGGCATGCCAAAATATGCATGTAGAACAAACACTGGACTTGAAGTGACAAGCAGGAAGGCTGATGCACAAACTGCTCTAGGGGAGAAGTCAATTGTTGCATTTGGAAACACTGTCAGTGTATTCACTTGGGGACTGTCACTCACACAGCTATGAGGATAACTCACACACTGTGCTCCTGCCTTCCTTTCATTCCCACTGGAATTCAGTCCTGTGACTTCTTAGGATGCTTCCTACAGGAGAGGAAAAGAATTGGGCAGAGTTTGCACCTAGCTGGCCCACTGGAAATACAGCATGGCAATGTGACCATCTCACTCAAGCAGAGCCTCAAAAGACAGCAGGAAGGGAGATCCTCTCAGTGGCTAGAGTTTAGAGCTTTAGACATCATTGACACTTAAATGTGGGTGGCACCATCCCATGGGTTGGGGTCCTGGATGGGGTAAAAAAGGAGAAAAGGAAATGAACAATATTCCTCTCTTTCTGCTTCCTGACTGCAAGTACAATGTGATCAACTGTCTCAATTCTCCTGTCACTATGGCTTTCCCACTGTGATGAAATACGCCCTCAAACTGTGAGCCAAAATTAACTCTTCCTCCTGTAAGTTGCTTTAGTCAGGTATTCGATCATAGCAGTAAGGAAAGTAACTAATACAGTGGCCATTGTGGAAGTAGGTCTCAGTAACAGGTAGACAAGATGGCCCACCTGCTACACAAGTTGGTATCTGTCAGCCTCAGGAATAAAGAGGTTTTGGAGGTATAATATGCAATATCTTAGTAAAGTGCCATTTGCTGTTCAGGTTTATTGAGAAACTAGCTCTAGAAGCAGGGTAGACCTCCCCCATTTCAGACTTAGCATGTTTGTCTCAGTGTCTTCCAAGGCACCTTGTCTTGGGACAGGCTGGCCCCCTTATTTTATGACAAGGAAAAAAGAAAACAGCCTGTAAGTAAAAAAAGAAGAAATCGTGCCCTAAAGAACAACTAAGGAGACACCATCAGAGAGTGCCTATTCCGGCCTCCCTCTGACATAGGGGCTGAGAACTCAGGGGATTGCCTGATAGGGCCTAGATCCTGCCTCCGTGTAGTGGAGAGCTTCCTCTAATCTTGTGGTTTCCAGCCCCTTAACTGGAATTATGTGAGGCCCCTCCCAAGGGCCCTGGGCAGACCTCTGCCCTTTGGTAGGCTAAGGCTGAGATCTTAGCTGACAGCCTGAGAGGGCCTGTTCTGACCTCCATTGGTATAGGGGCTGAGATCTCAGCAGACCGCCAGAGAGTGCTTGTTCTGGCCTTCCTCTGGCATAGGGGCTGAGAACTCAGCAGAATGCCTGAGAGTCCCAAAATCAGCCCCCCCTTAGGGAACTTCCCAAATTTTGCTCTGAGTTCCCACTAGTAAGGGTCCAAACCTTAGAAGGAAGCCTGAGTGTTCCTGACTGGAACCTGACTTCGGCTCTGTGGGAGCTCCTGAGCAGCTGATTTGAAGCCATCAGTTCCCTCCAAAATAAAACCTGAGAGAAGCTGAAACCTGGACCAACCAGCTTTACATAACCAATAAGAAAAGGACCAAGGCACATCAATAATACAAACAGAAGCAAACTTCAACTTAATTTTCATATAAGAATCACAAACAACAAAATTAATTCACATGCCAAAGTCACAACGAAAGAATAATAAAATGGAAAGCCAAAATACTAAGCCAAAACACTATGTCCCCACCAAACTCCACCATCCTACAGAAGAGTCTACAAGGAGAACCTCCTAGAGATAACCCAGGATACAGAATTTAAAACAACAATCATAAACATGATCAAGGAATTCAATGAATTTAAAGAACACTGGAACAAACAAAGAACTAAAAGAAGATAGGGATAAACTTCTGAATGAATTCAAAAAAGAGATAGAAACATTGAAGAAAACTCAGGCAGAAATGAAAAAGGAAGTGAAAAATTCAATAAGCCCACTTGCAACAACACCTGGATAGAATTGAACAACAGGGCCTCACCACTAGAATGAATGAAATGGAAAACAGAATATCAACACTGGAGGATAAAGTTGAAGAACTGGACCACTCAAGCAAAGAGTATGAAAAATTTTAAAAAACACATGAATGGAATATGCAGAAATGTGGGACACCATGAAAAGTCCAAATCTACGTATCATAGGCATAGAGGAAGTAGAAGAATTTCAGGTTAATGGTATTGACCAGATCTTAAACAGGATCGTAGAAGACAATTTCCCAAAATTAAGGAAAGACATCCCCATACAACAAGAAACACATAGAACACCAAATAGGCAGGACCAGAAAAGAAACTCCCTATGGCACACCACAGCAAAAACACTAAATGTACAGAACAAAGAGAATACTGAAAGCAGCAAAAGAAAAACAAGTCACATACAAAGGAAAATCATCAGAATTACAGCTGACTGATCAATGCAAACTATGAAAGCCAGAAGAGCCTGGACCAAGGTACTTCCAGCTCTAAATGACAATAGATGCCAGCTCAGAATACTCTACCCAGCAAAAATGTCTATTATAGTTAAGGGGGAAAGAAAAATCTTCCATAACACAAATAGCATGAAAGAATACATGTCCAAGAAATCAGCCCTTCAAAGAATACTTGAAGCAATACAAATACTAGGAACAACTATACCCCAGAGGCAATGAAAAAAAAAAATAAAAGTACAACTGAGGAACCACAAAATTAGGCAAAGAATGCAAACAACAATCAAAACAATGGCAGCCAATACACATCTTTCAATAATAACTTTATATGTCAATGGACTGAACACCCCAATCAAAAGACACAGGCTAAATGAATGGATTAAGAAACAAAATACATCTTTTTGCTATCTGCAAAAAACCCATCTCACCTTCAAGGACAGACACTACCTTAAGGTGAAAGGATGGAAAAGAATATCCCAAGCAAATGGTACTAAGAAACAAGCAGGGGTTGAAATTCTAGTATCTGACACAATAGACTTCAAAGTAAAACTAATCGGAAGAGATAAAGAAGGTCAGTTCATTCTGATCAAAGGAACAAATAACCAAGAAGATATTACAATCCTTAACATATATGCACCAAACTCTGGTGCACCAAAATTCATAAAAACACAAGATTAACCCCCATCTCAGTAATACTAGGGAACTTCAATACCCCACTTTCTCCATTAGACAGGTCAACTGGACAAAGAATAAGCAGTGTGACATCTGAATTAAATGATACCACACATCAAATGGACCTAACAGACATCTTTTGAATATTCTACCCAAGCACCGAAGAATACACTTTCTACTCAGCACCTCATGGAACGTTTTCAAAAATTGAACACATACTGGGGCACAAAACAGACCTCAATGAATATGAAAAATTGAAATAATTCTGTGCATTCTATCAGAACACAATGCAATAAAGCTAAAAGTCAACACTGGAAGAAGCCCTAGTCACTACACAAACTCATGACAATTAAACAACACACTCCTAAATGATGAGTAGGTCAAAGGAGAAATTAAGAAAGAAATAAAAGAATTCCTGGAATTCAATGAAAAGGACAACACAACAAAACCTTTGAGACACTTTAAAAGCAGTCCTAAGAGGGAAATTTATAGCTCTAACTGCCTACATTAAAAAATTATAAAGAGCCCAAATAAACCTAACACTGCAAATCAAGATGCTGGAAGGCAAGAACAAATAAAACCCAAACCAGCAGAAGAGAAGAAATAACAAAAATCAGAGCAGAAATTAATGAAATGGAAACAAAGAAAACAATACAAAGTTAATTAAAAGAAAGAAAGAAAAAATCCAAATCAACAAAATCAGACATGAAAGGGGAAACATCACAACAGATACCCAAAAGATCCAGAACAGTATAAAGGAATATTTAAAAAAAAACATATACTCTACTAAATTTGAAAATATAAAAGAAATGTATGGATATCTAAAATGATGGTAACCACTAAAGTTAAACCAAGAAGAGATCAACAATTTAAACAGATCCATAACATATAAGGAAATCGAAACAGTAATACAAAGCCTCTTGACTAAAAAAATCCCAGGCCTAGATGGATTTATAGCAGAATTCTACCAAACATTTAAAGAAGACCTCCAACCAATACTACTTAAATTATTCAAACAATAGGAACAGAGGGAGAACGCCCAAATTCCTTCTATGAAGCCAGCATCACTCTAATACCGAAACCAGGAAAAGACACAACCAAAAAAGAAAACTATAGACCCATATCCTTAATGAACATAGATGCAAAACTTCTCAACAAAATACTTGCAAACAACATACAGATGTATATCAAAAAGATCATTCACCATGATCACGTAGGTTCTATTCCAGAGATGCAGGATGGTTCAAAATACGCAAGTCAATAAACGCCATCAATCAAATAAATAGACTCAAAGACAAAGACCACATCATCATCTCAATAGATGAAGAAAAGGCCTTTGACAAAATTCAACATGCATTTATGTTCAAAGTCCTGGAGGGATTGGACTGAAGGGAACACACCTCAATATAATTAAAGCCATATATAACAAACCCACAGCCAACATCATTCTAAATGGAGAAAAACTGGAAGCATTCCCATTGAGATCAGGAACCAGACAAGGCTGCCCACTATCTCCACTCCTTTTCAACATAGTGCTTGAAACTTTTGCTAGACCAATAAGATAAGAGAAGGAAATTAAATGGGTGCTAATTGGAAAAGAAGAGGTCAAACTATTCCTTTTTGCAGGAAATATGATACTATACTGAAGAGATCCCAAAAGTTCCACCAGAAAACTCCTAGGACTGACCAACACTTTCAGTGTAGTGGCAAGTTACAAAATCAATCTATAAAAAGCAGTAGTCTTTCTATATACCAATAACAAGCAATTGGAGAAAGAGTACAGGGAAATGCTCCCATTCACAATAGCTTCAAAAAAAAATATCTTGGAATAAACCTGACCAAAGACACCATAGATCTCTACAATGAAAATTTTAAATTGTTAGAGACTGAGGAAGACACCAGGAGATGGAAGGACCTCCCATGCTCATGGATTGGAAGAATTAATATTGTGAAAATGACCATCCTACCAAAAGCAATACATAGATTCAATGTAATCCCAATCAAAATCCCCATGACATACTTCACAAAATTAGATTTAAAAAATCCTTAAATTCGTATGGAAGCACATAAGACCCCGGATAGGTGAAGGAACCCTGAGCACAAAGAGTAACGCTGGGAGAACTGCTATACCAGATCTTAAAGTATTCTACAGAGCTATAGTCATAAAAACAGTGTGGTACTGGCACAGAAATAGACACATAGATCAATGGAACATCATTGAAGACCTAAACTCGAGTACAAGCAATTTCAGCCACCTGATATTTGACAAAGGTTCCAAGAACACACAATGGAGGAAAGACAGCATCTTCAACAAATGGTGCTGGCAAAACTAAATCTCCACCTGTAGAAGAATGAAACTAGATCCTTATCATTCACCTTATACAAAAGTCAACTCCAAATGGATCAAAGACCTCAATGTGAAACTGGAAGCCCTGAAACTATTAGAAGAAAATATTGGCAGTAACTTACAAGATACAGGTGTAGGAAAGGATTTTCTAAATCAGGCAGAATTTGTTCAGCAATTAAGGTCAGCAATCAATGAGTGGGACCTCATTAAACTAAAAAGTTTCTGTACAGCAAAAGAAACAATCAAAAAAGTGAAGAGAAAACCCACAGAATGGGAAAAAATCTTCACCACTGACATATCTGACAGCAGTTTAACATCCAGAATATATAAAGAACTTAAAAAACAAAGAAGCAAGAAACCAAATGACGCAGTTGAAAGATGGACTAAGGAACTGAACAGAGATTTCTCAAAAGAAGAATTGAAGATGGCTAAGAAGCATCTTAAAAGGTGTTCACTATCATTAGTAATTAGGGAAATGAAAATTAATACCACTTTATGATTTCATCTTACCCCAGTCAGACTGGCTAAGATCAAGAGAACAAATGATACCAAATGTTGGAGAGGATGTGGGGAAAGGGGAACACTCATCCACTGCTGGTGGGTTTGAAAAGCTGTTCAACCCCTATGGAAAGCAGTGTGGAGAACTCTTAAAAAACTACAAATGAACCTACCATTTGACCCAGTTATACCACT
>NW_008359594.1:3333912-3361925 GCF_000622305.1 Nannospalax galili | reverse complement strand
GCTAAAGAGCTACACAGAGAGTTTTCAAAAGAACTAAGGATGACTAAGAAACATCTTTAAAAGTGTTCAACATCGTTAGTAATTAGGGAAATGCAAATTAAAACCACTTTACGATTTCGTCTTACCCAGTCAGACTGGCTAAGATCAAGAGAAGAAATGATACCAAATGTTGGAGAGGATGTTGGGAAAGGGAAATGCTCATTCACTGCTGGTGGGATTGCAAACTTGTGCAACTCCTATGGAAAGCAGATTGTAAAAGATGTTAAAAGGATATGGGAATAGAGATATTTTCCAAAATGGACAGAAAAAAATGAGAAAGCCTAAGCAAGTGCTGATGGTCTTTGTAGGTTTATTATGATATATGAAGGATGAGACAAAAATAATATACACATAATCTTAAAATTTCTAAGGTCATAGTTTAGTCAACTAGTTTAAAGAACAAAATATATGTCTAGCCAAGGTTTATCTGAGAACATTTGGTTTTTGCCCAAGCTTTATCTACACAGCACATGGTAATTAAAAGTACCAGATGGTGAGACTAACCTTCTTGGATGTTTAACAGCCATACGTTAAGGCTTATACTAATCTGGTCAGAGGGACTTAAAAGACAGTTTTTGCTCCTTGCCCTCAAAGGTCGACTAAGTTCCAGGGGACTATGGAACATCTCTCAAAATATCCTTTAACTGTGGTGAGTCACCTATCCTCTTGTTCAGGGAGGCCATGGAGATCCCACTAAATGGACTTGAATCAGTGTTCAGTCTACAAAGAAGAGGAGGGTCAACTCAGAGGAAGCATTTCGTCTATGCTTCCAAGTGAAGCCAATCACGGTCAGGCAGGACCTTTGACTTATCTTCACATAGGTGGAACTGGTAAAAGAAAGGAGCCAGGGGCTCCTCCCAAGCCCATGTGACCCCTGAGGAACAGATCCTCAAACGACCTTAAGAGTAAAAATAAATTGGTTTATTTGGGCTAACTGTACAATAGTAAACACCCAAAAGGTAAGTATAACCAAAGATTAAAGTGATCAGTATATTTCTTTAAGAGTTCAAGGGATTACACTTCCCAGACATTAGGCTGAAGTCCATATAAAATGTTATTTAGACAATTATTTCCCATTGATGATTTTGTTTCTAAGCAGAAAGTGCTGCTCAGATGTACGACTTCAAATCTTGGTCTGCAATACTGTAGTGCCCACCTGTAGCTAAGGGAAACAACTCACTATTGTTCTAAAATGATGGCTAACTTTGTTTTCTCCCCCTATCTAGAAGTCTTCTCAAGGGAACTGACACTGATTCTAGCCACTCCAACAGCTACCAAAGTGCCTGAAAACAAATCCTGAGTCTGTCACTCTCGGGTCTAGCCTTGGCAGACAAAAGAAAAATGAGGAACCCAATCGAGGGATGCTTTTGGAAGCTCTCGTCAAGAAATCCCAATGGACTCTGAGCATTTGAAATTTGCCCTGTTCTGACTTTTTTCTGGTTCCCTGTCTAGAACTTGTAATACTAACTACTCTTGCCTTTATTTCTCATTCACATTTCCTAGTCACCAGTCAAGGTCTTTTTTCTTCTTCTTCCTACAGAAAAGAGTTATGCAATTTGGGAGTCTTTTAGATAGACCCACTGAAGGGGTACCCCAATTGCCTCACCCTGTGTCCCTGTTCAGCATGGAAGAATCCAGAGCAGTCTGTGTCCCAATTCCCTATCAGCAATTTGGGTAACTTCTTCAGAGGATGGGGGGTTGGGAATAGTAGGTAGGAATTGGCTAGGCAGTTAGGGTAAAAAGATCTCAAAGAAAAGCAGCCAGTTTCTTGGCTAAAAGTCAAAATGTCCTTGGGCCTCTTAGCAACATACTCTGTTCCAAAGGCCAAAAATGTCCAAAAGTATTTGAGAGCTTTTATCTAATCCCTAAAAGATTTTAGAGTTACGTCTTCAGAAGGGGGAAATGTTAGAGTAGCAGGGAGGGAGGAAGGGAGGGAGGGAGGGAGGAAAGAAAGAAAGAAAAAAGAAAGAAAGAAAGAAAGAAAGAAAGAAGAAAAGAAAGAAAGAAAGAAAAAGTACATGAAGATGTCAGATAAAAAGTAATGGGGAGATATAGGAGGAGTTGGAGGGGAGGGAGTGGGCATGGATTTGATCAAAACACCTTATATGCATGTATGAAATCCTCAATAAATTTAAAAAAAGAGCAGCTAAGGAAGTAGCCCTTTCCTATAGACACTACCATTGTTTATCCCATGCTATAAAATACATGATGTGGGAACACAAAGCTGGAAGTTCACTGTTGTACTCTTAGTCAGGAACTCTAGCATGACTGCCTCTTCCCTGGTTGGTTGCTACTGGATGCTGTGAGCGCCTGACTTGATGATGTCACTTTTGCTTGCTCTCTCAGGTATTCCAGCCATCTCTGCTGGAAAATGAAAATCCCCGGTTTGATGATTTTGCTGCCTATCTGCTGCCTCTATCTACCTGCTCCTTGCTATTTGTTCCTTTACTTTTGCTTGATAGATGCTGAATAGACTCATTTGTTAGACATCGAAAGCATGGTGTTCATAGATCATTCTCTAGACTGTACCGAACGGGAGGTGGGGATCACCTATCCAGGGATGGACTCACGGGTCCCTCCAAAACAGTGGGGCCTACTTCCATATGTCTCATTTCATGTTACCTTGGGCAGGACCAGCCTGGTATTTGATGGCAAATTAGTTACATGGAATTCTTTTCTGCATGGACAAATTGGGACAAACACTTACATTGCAGTAGAATATGAATCTTTTCTCCATTGGGCCTTCATTAGCACCATCATCAGTGAAATGAACAAATAGACCTCACACCATCATAACAACCCACACGATACTGTTCTTCCCAAAGAACTCACTTTACAGTTCAAAGAGGAGGGGCAATGGCTAACTGATGGCTGTATTTGTGTGGGGTAGAATGGTCTGTTAAAATAAAAATTGTAACACTCTAGTAGACAATATCTTGTGAATTTAGGACACTATCCTCCCTCATGTGGTTTATGAGCTCAACCTTGGCACCAAGATGTGAATGTGGTAATAGGATCCTTTCACTCCCCCCATCCTCCTGGGGATCATACCCAGGACCTTACACATGCTAGGCAAGCACCCTGTCTCTGGTTATACTTCTGGCCCATTCCCTGTACTATGAAATCAATAACCAACTTTCATGTGATTTTTAAATTTTTATTTTGTGTGTGTGTGTGTGTGTGTGTGTGTGTGCACAGGAGGGGAGGGGAGTCAGAGGATAACCTTCAGGAGTTCAGTTCTGTCCTTCTACAATGAGGATCCCAAAGATTGAGCTCATATAATCAGGCTTGGTGCCAAGTGCTTTGCTTACTGAACTGTCTTGTAGACCCTTCAGGGTTTTTGTTTTTTTTTTTTGGTCTTTTCGAGACAGGGTTTCCCTGTAGCTGCAGCTGACCTGGAACTCACTAGATCAGGCTGGTCTCAAACTCACAGAGATCCACCTGCCTCTGCCTCCTGAGTGCTGGGATCAAAAGTGTGTGCCACCACGCCTGGTGACCTTTCAGTTTTTTTTGAAAGGGTAGTTTTCCCAAATCTATATCTGATAGTTTATAGGATTTGATAACCAAGACATCAAAACTTCAAAATGGAAACACAAAGTAGCTCTGCTGAACAGAACATGTATTAGTCACTTTTCTGTTGCTGTGAAGCACCATGACCAAAGCAACTTATAGAAGAGTCTATTTGAGCTCACGGTTCCAATGGGAAAGAGTCCATCATAGAGGGGAGACATGGCAGCAGAGGTGGCTGGAGGAGGAACAGAAGCTGAGCCCTCACATCTTCAAGCAGGCACAGGAAGCAAGAGGGCAACTCGAGATCCAGCAAGGCTTAAGAACTCTCTAAGCCCACCCCCAGTGACATGCTCTCCCAAAACAGCTCCACCAACAGGAGACAAAATGTCCAAATACTTGGAGTCTATGGGGGACATTCTCATTCAAACCATCACAGAACTTAACATGCCCATGCCACTGGGTGAACAGGCCAAGGGGAGGACCTGGCATTGGGTGGAATGACTGATTTAGACTTGAGCTGCCCAATACAGTAGCCAGGAGCCACTGTGGCTATTTTATTCAAATTAAATCACAGTACAAGTTTGTTTCCTCAGGTGCACTATCAGTGTTTCAACTGGTCAGTCACCCACATGTGGTCCCTGGCTATGACAACAGAGGCATGAGGCCCGAGAACCTTCTGCCCTGCCTGCCAGTCCCACTGTATGCAATGGCCTGCATGGAAGGAAAAGAAAGCAGGTACAAGTGGATAGGGCAAGACTCCCTTGGGGTGATGCCCCAGTTCCCACTGGTCAGCTGGGGAGCAACGTGAAGTGGTGGACCAGCTAGTGAGGAACGTGCCATCCAGCCAAGGCAGCAAGCCCTGAATTCTCTGTGTATTTTCTCCCTTTCTGAGAGGAGCACATATTTACATAGTTCACTGAGTTTCTATTGTCCTTCCCTTTGTTCCACTATAGTACGTATTTTTTGTAGAATATTGAAATTAGGTTGGGGGCAGACTTCACCTGGAAACCTTGGTAGTGGCCCAGAGCAATTAAGGAAATAGATGAAGATAGTTCAGCTTGTTAGACCAGAGGTGCTTTTCTGCCCCCCTGAGTGTGGCAAGCAAGCTGACATATGGGAGGGGCTGAGGGTGATTTGAGCTGCTTGAGTCTCCCCGTCATCGTCCAATGCGAGGGTAAGTGGAGTTGGTTCTGTTGTTTGCAAACAAAGCCTTTAGCTGGTACAGAAGTAGAAATATTGAAAAGGACTAGACTATGTGATGGTTTGAAGATGGCATGCCTGTCTTCCTAGAAATGTCTAGAGACTCAACAGGAAAACTGAAAACATGAAAGAATTGACTGTGGTGGCCAGACACAAAATTGCTTTTCCTATTTGTCAGATTTACTCTGAAAGGAAAAATTTTAAATCCCATTATCAATGTCAAAAACCAAAAAGCAAAACAATAAAAACAGACCTTGAATGCCAGACTATCCTGCCCTGAAAGTGCTGAGTAGATGGAGAGGGAGCCAAGCAGCTGGCACCATGCTGGAAGCTTAGATGTAGGAGTGTGTGATCTGGGAGCCCCAGACAGGCTCCTTCACTCTTGGTGGGGAGGGGCTGCTGTCACCACCATGCTGGAGGTTGGGGGACTCAGACTGGAAGCCATGCCAGCTCCAGGGCTGCCTGGTGAGGAGTATAGAATCTCCTCCACAGGAGCCCAAGCAGCAAGGCACAGCTGGAGAGACTAGGTACCACAGGGTCTCTTGGGCATGAGTCAGCAGCAAACCCAGGTTTTGTGGGGCTCTAAGCTTGTACAGTTTGGAAGCTTTCCTTAATTAAAATAATAAAAATTATCAATACAAAATCTGATACATATTCATTAATTCTTAGAATGAGAAAAGAAATCAAACACCCTATAAGTGAGAACCCATATACTCTGAATATTATAAAAACTCCCAATAGCATATTTTTATTAATTGCCTAACATATCCCATTCTCAGAGATGTGATCAGACTCAAGGTTGCATGTGCTAGGCAAGTGCTGTACCACTAAGCTGCAACCCCAGTCTTGGGTTTTTTACCCAGTCTCCTTTTATAGCCTAAACTAGCCTTGAACTTACAATCCTCCTTCCTCAGCCTCTCAAGTGCTAGAATTACAGGCATGTGTCACCACGTCCAGCTCCTAGCTCACTGTTAGAATACCCTGCCCACTTCTGGTTATGCACTTTTGGTCAACTCTTTATGTGACCTTTTGTGCTGCCATCTCCTATAACAGGAATGGAAAGATAAATCACAGCTTCCACTGACATGGCTAATCCGTTCATTATTTTATTAATGATGGTTTAGAAAAAATTCTTTTAGTTTTGTCACGTATTGGTAAAGTCATAAACATTTTTAGAATTGTCAAATTGTGAAAAATCTTCATCAAATTTCTTTATAAATGAGCTATAAGACTTGAGGGTGTTTCAAGCTTTCTTGTGTGATGGACTGATCTTAAATACTCTAAATTGATGGCACTCATTAGTAGAGCAATTCAGACACATTTTTAAATTGCTACTACATTGCTTTGAGCCACATAATTGTGTAATAAAATTACTCTTACATTACATACACTGTACTTATTGATGAGTGTTTGTGGAGTCTTATCACTAGTACCCTTCTTTCTCCAGGCTGTCTTGCTATGTTGGTGGTAATTTTGTGTGCCATTTCATCCAGAATTTCCAGACCTCATCAGGACAAGAAGCATCAGTGACACTAAGATGTGGCTCCATACATTGAGATGCATACAACATCCAACTTGACACACACAAAAGCGCTTGCTGTTTGTAGGATTGTTCTAATACTCCAGCCCTATAGACGCTTGAAGACTGATGAATTTTCATTTGCATGAATCCCATTAGAAGGAATCAAAATGTGTGGTGCATTTATGATTGTCTGGACTGGATTGTTGCATATATTCTTGACAGGAGAGAGCTTGCATTTTGACAGGCCATGCATGAGAAATGAATTTTGTGTTTTGATGGTAGAATTTTCCACGGACTAGCTTCTGGCTCTGTCAACCTTTTGAGCCTGTTTTCTCCTCCACAGCTGCCAGTGCTGGGCATTGACACATTCATATTTTACTATGGCCTATGGCCTGTACCATCACATCATGACATGGTGGCTGGTGGCAGATAGGAGTGTTCCTGGAACAATTTCCTACCCAGAATGACTAAAAATAATTTAACTTTAGGACTGTAGAGATGGCTCAGTGGGTAAAATACTTTTCACATGAATGTGGGGATCTGAGTTCAAATCCCCAGAACCCACGTAAACCTGGGTGCAACCATTGCCATATTCCTACAGTAAGGTGGGAGTTGAAGGCTTCAAGAAATTCCTGGAACTTTGCAGGCCAGCTAGCCTTCCATACACAGTAGTGACCGCAAAAAAGACCCTATCTCAAACAAAGTAGGTGAGGAACACTTGAGGTTGTCCTCTGACCTCTAAGTGTACCCCAACACTCATGCACATATGTCTACACATATCATATACACACAATAATTTAACTGTACACTGATGTGACTGTAAACTATGTTAATACATCCCTCTGAGCCACGTAGGTGCATTTGCATTTTAGCTTACCCTTAGCCAGGTTGCAAAATGCCCATGCCCATGGCCATCCAGTGTGAGTGGAAGCAGGATGGAGAAGTTGGAGTAGAGGAGATAGTGGTCCTAACTGATTATGGTTGAGACAGTTCAGGTCTGTAAGCTTTACAGATTCATTATGTCTGTGTGAATACATGGTGAGGGTCCTCCTAGCACACTGAAGGGGCCTCTGATGCAAAGTCTAATGAACAGCACAGCATTTCCTCCTTTGGCTTGGGTGAGCAAGGTGGGAGCTGGGAAGACAGGGAATGGTGTCCTTAATTCTCTCCACAAATCACTCCACAGTTTCTCCAAGCATCCTCACATTCACTACAGCCTTGTCAGACAGGCATTATCATTCTGGAAGCCCCACAGATGAAAACTGTAAACCCAGAGAAGAAAGACCCTTGGCAAGGTCACACAATAGCAGGTGACAGAGCGCAGCCCTCTGACATCCAATCCCCACTCTAGAGCTGCACTGAGCCATGTGCCTTCACAGTCAACCTGACACAGGGGCAGGCAAAGGTGATATCCCTGTCTCTGTCTTACAGAGGTGACAGCCCTTATCAATACCCTTCCTGCCTACACCCACAGGACAGATGACAAAGCACATTTACACATGAGTTTGGTTAACCTTCAAGGCAGCCTGCATGGAATGTGACCCCCATTTGCTGCTAGCTATGGAAGGCTGACTGGCATCAAAACCCTCAGTGGCACATGCCTTTAATCTCAGCACTCAGGAGGTAGAAGCAGGCAGATCTCTGTGAGTTCAAGGCCAGTTTACATAGTGAGTTCCAGGTCAGCTGGAGTTACAGGTCTCAAAAAGACAAAAACAAACAAACAAAAACAAAACAACAACAAAAACCCCTGAGGTCAGAAGGAGTTGGTCTTGATGTCTTAAAGCCTGTGTGGGGAGGTGTTCTGGGCCCTGAGGCTGGGTGGCGTCACACACACAAAGTGGCAGCGCATTAGCATCAGATGTTTCTGTTCATGTGTAGTGCTAGGGACTGAACCCAAGGCCTCACGTGTTAGACAAGCATTCTACCACTGAGCTTCAGCCCCAGCCCAGAAGATTCTGTACCCTCTGCAGGAGCACAGGACCTGCATGAGCCAGGTCCGCAACACGTAAAAGCCCACTGTCACTGTCCCCTAGGGGGGCTGGCCCCTGCCCACGTTTCTCAGGAAACTTAGCTCAGAACAGACTTCTCAATTCCTGAGACCAGACTATACAGCTTACTTTGCTATTCTCAGAAATTGCTGCATCTGCTTAGTAGTAGCCCTGAAGACATGAATTATCAGAATCTCTCTGGCTCCCCACCTCTATCCCAGCTCTGCTGGGTCCCTTGCTCCCAAGGGTCCTCCATGCCCATGTCCTCCCTCTGGGCAGCACCAGAGGCCATGAACCTGAGCAAGCAGCTTCTGGCTCACTCCACCTGTTCTCTTGAGGGTTTGTGGGAAACTGTTTTCTGTTCCTTTGAGCCTCTTTGGAAGCATGTCTTAACTCCTGGATCTGGAGACAATCCCTGCCAATGGGGATGTGGGGAAGGGTCCATGACTACCCACCCCCATGTCCCTTGGCCCCTAAGCGGTGTCTTTTCACACCATTCCCCTTGGCTACTGGGCTCCCCCGGCCTGTGTCTCCAAATCACATTTCCTTTACTCTTCCCCTATATTCTGTTCTGCTTACTACTCTTGTTGGGGGTAGGGGAACCCTCACTTCCTCTATAAAGCTGTATCCTTGACTTTCTAACATCTCACCAATCCTTCACTACTGGTCACCTCCTCTTATAAGGAACCCCAAAGTGTCTCTTTTTTCCCTCTCTTCCCCTCAGTTTTGCTTATGCATATTGTCCAGGCTATGGAGCCATTAGCTAGCTTCAGGATCCCTTTCCCTAGAGGGTCTTGCTCAAGGAAGGCAGTTCTGTAAGACAGTGTCCTATGTGTCCCTAACACTGAGAGGGGTGATCATTTTGTGAGGACACATGCACTGTTGCTCATCAAAATTATCTAGAGGTGTCAGCCCCTTCTCCATTCACTCCTCTAATCAGTCGACACTCCCTCAGGCTCCTGTGGCTGGCACAGGGTCACACAGAAGAGGGCATCAGAGGACAGGTCAGGATCAAGGATTTTTTAAAAATTAGTACTAGGAATTGAATCCAGGGCATCATGCTCTACCACTGAGCTACAGTCCCGCCCTCCGCTGGTTGCTTTCCTTGTGAAACTTTAGCTCCTTGAGTATTTTTCAAACTTGTGTGTGTGTATGTGTGTGTGTGTGTGTGTGTGTGTGTGCACATGTGTGTGGGTACCCTCAGCTGTGTGTATATGTATGGAGGCCAGAGGTTGATTTTGGGTACCTTCCTCTATTGCCCTCAACCTTATTTTTATTTATTATTTTTATTTTATTTGTATGAGTGTATTGCTTCCATGTATATGAGTACATCCATGTTATACAATGCATATGGAGGTCAGAAGAGGGAGTTGGATCCCCTAGAACTGGAGTTACAGACAGTTGTTAGCCACCACATGGGTGCTGGGAATCAAACCTGGGTCCTCTGCAAGAGCAACCAGTGCTCTTAACCTCTGAGCCATCACTCCAACCTCTCTCTACCTTATTTTTGTGAAACAGGATCGCTCACTAAACCCAGGACTCAGCACTGCGGATAGACTGACTTGCCAGTGAGTCCTTGGACTCTGTCTGCCTCTGCCCTCTATGAGCTGGGATTATAGACACGCACTGTAATGCCAGAGTTTTTTACATGGGTACTGGGGATCTGAACTCAGGTCCTCATGCTTGCTCAGCAACCATTTTAACATTGGTCCATCTTCCCAGCTCCTTCAAATTGTTTCTTAAAACGGAGAGTTTCATTAGGCAAGAGCATGGACTACTCTTGCAGAGGATCCAGGTTCAGTTCCCAGTACCCACAGGAACTCTAGTCCCCTCTAGTTCCAGGGGATCCAATGCCCCCTTCTGACCTCTGCAGGCATTGCACGAATGGGTGGACTTACATAAATTCAGGAAAAACATTTATACACAAAATACAAACAAATAAATGAAAATAATAAAAACAAATAAATGAAAATAAGATATTTCTAAAGTTTTTATTGCATTTTATTTATGTTGTGTGTATGTGTATGTATGTATGTACGCATGCCATAGCGTTCATGTGGAGCTAAGAGGACAACTTGCCAGAATCAGTTCTCTCTTCCACCATGTGAGTCCCAGAGAGCAAACTCAGGTTGTCAGGTTAGCAGTGGGCACCTTTACCCATTGAGTCATCACTCTGACTCAGACTTATTTTTTAAATATTTTTATTTTATGTGTATGAGTATTATGCCTGCATGTAGGTAGGTTGTGTGATGCCTGCGGAGGTCAGAAGAGGGTGTCAGATCCCCTAGAACTGAAGTTACAGATGGTCATTAGCTGCCATGTGGGTACTGGGAATTGAACCCGGATCTTCTGCAAGAGCAGTCAGTGTTCTTGGTTGCTGAGCCATCTCTCGCCAGCCCCTCAAACTTATTTTTAATTAATATATAAAAACTATACATGCTAATGGGGTACCATGCTATTTCTGGAGACATGTATACATTGCACACTTTAAATCAGATTGAACTTATGTATTTCTTCAAATATTTAAGTTTTTTTATGGTGAGAATTTTAAAAGCATTTTTGGAGGTTCTGTTACATGTCAGGCATGGTGCTGATACTTTATTTCTGTTGCCTCTTCATTCTCACCACTGTCTTTCAAGTTATTTACTCTTGACTGTGCTTTACAGATGAGAAAAGTAAGGTCCAGAGATGTTGAATAATTGCTTAAGGTCACATATTAAGTGCAGAGTCAGGGTTTGATTCCAGGATCGCCTGTCACCAAGGTCAGCTTGCTTCCACGGATGCATACAGACCTGTTTCAGCTCCGACAGAATGAAGGGCCAAATGGGACCACACATTGATTCCTACCTGTTGTTTGAATAAATGTCCCCCATAGGCTCCAAGTATTTGGCACTTGGTCCCTAGTTCATGTCACTGTTTGGGGGAGGGTCACAGAACCTTTAGGAACTGTGGCCATACTAGAGGAAGCACATCACTGGGGGGTGGGATTTGAGAGTATATAGCCCTTGAAGATATGTGCTCTCAGCTTTTTGTTCCAGTCACCTCTGCTACCATTCATCCCCCTCCATGATGGACTCTTGCCCCTCTGGAACGGTAAGCCAAATAAATTCTTCCTTCTATAAGTTGCCTTGATCATGCTGTTTTAGCACAGCAACAGAAAAGTAACTAATACACTACCCATGATCAGTGCAACAGAGCCAGACCCAAAGGGTGGAAGAGAGCAATTGGCCTGCACAGGATGAGGGGTGGGAAGCAATTCCTTTTTGTTTGCATATGTAGATAGTGCACAGTTAGCAGGGGACAGCACAGCAGACTGAGATGCTTAAGAAAGTCCATCCTCCAGGGGAGTTCACAGCCCATGCCATCACAATCTAGTACAGTGAGTGGTTTGCATGTGGGCTCTGGGACCCCTGAGAAGTAGATTTACCCCAGTTTGAGGGGGAGATCAGGGTGTTTCCTGGGGATGATGATGAAGAAATCAAGGTGCTTTCTGGGGGTAATGAGGAGGACTCAGGGTACTTCCTGGGGATGATGCTGCAGAATGAACAGTAAAGAGAGGGCTTCCCAGTCTGTTCTCGTTTCATTTCTGTTGCTTTGAAAAAGCAACTTTATGGGAGAAAGGAATTTATTTGGCTTACAGTTCCAGGTATAGTCCATCACTGAGGAGAAGGCAAGGTAGGGCCTCAATCCAGCAGCTAATCACATCCCATTCACAGTCAAGATCAGAGAGAAACAAATGGATCCTTGCCTGCTTGCTCGTTAGGCTCTGCTAGCTTTCCTTACTCCTACACAGTTCAGGATCCTTCCCTTGAAACAGCACGCTCACATTCAGGGTGGGTCTTCCTCCCTCAGTTAACAATGAAGACAGTCTCCATCAGAGACTTGGCCAGGCACTTTGTTACAAAGGAGAGACGGGAACTCTTGTATGCTGTTGGTGGGTATGTAAATTCGTACAATCATAATGGAAGAGAATAAGAAGGTTCCTCAAAACACTAAAATTACAGCTACCATGTGACCTAGCAATTCCATTCCTGGGTATTTACCCAAGAGATTTGAAACCAGTGCGTCAGAGAGACATCTGCATCCTGTGTTGACTATAGCCTTATTCATGATAGCCAAAATGTGAAATCAACCTGAGAGTCTAACAGAGGAATAGGTAAAGAAAATGTGGCACATATACAGAACGGAATCACATTTGCCCTCAAGGAGGAAGAAATTCTTTCATTTGTTGACAACGCAGATGGAATTGGAGAACAAACACTAAGCAAAATAAGCCAATCACAGGAAAAAAAAATAATTCTGCTTGCTCTTCTTTACGTGTGGACGATAAACTGAGTAAAGCCACAGAGGCAAGCGTGATCACCACGCTTCTTATTCTCTTCCATTATGATTGTATGAATTTACATACCCACCAACAGCATATAAAAGTTCCCTTCTTTCTTGTGTAACAAAGTGCCTGGGCAAGTCTCTGATGGAAACTGTCTTCATTGTTAACTGAAGGGAGCCAAATGTTACCGGGACTCAGACAGAAAGAAGAAATTTGATTTTTTTTCCAGTACTGGGAACTGAAACTAGGGTTTTATGCATGCCAGCCAAGTGCTCTACCACTCAGCTTAGCTCTAACCAAGCCCACTTTTTTGAGTCAGTCTTGCTAAGTTGCCAGGCTGGTCTTGAACCTAGTCACTTTGTTGCCCAAGCAGGTATTGAACTTACCTTCCTGCCTCAGCCACCCAAGGTTTTGTTTGTTTGTTCTGAGACAGGGCCCAGCCCATGAAACAGCGCTGCTCACATTCAGGGTGGGTCTTCCTGCCTCATTTAACAGTCAAGGCAATCTCCATCAGAGACTTGGCCAGCTGTAGTTCCTTCTGGCCTGGAACTTACTTTGTAGGCCAGGCTAACCTTGATTCATCTCACAGAGATCCGCATGCCTCTGCTTATGGAGTGCTGGGATTAAAGGCATGTACCATCACACCCAGCCCAAGTATGTTTTTTTTAAGATCTATTACTCAGCTTGGAGAATACTGCCAATAACTGATTACTGTACATTTCAAAGTTATTAAGAGAGCAATTCCCAAATGGTCTCATCACAAAAAAATGTTAAATATTTGAGGCGACAATTATATTAACTAGCTTAATTTAGAATTCCATATTGTGTTTAAAACTATAAAATCACTTTCGATCTCATAAATATATGCAACTATAATTTGTCAATATATATTTAAAAGGATTAGCTGGAAGTTTGGTCTTTGGTAGACTATAGGAGTTAATAAAATCTTTTAAGGTGGGGTAAGGTGTGGTCAGAGTGAGATTTTAGAAATCCTTCTGGTAGTGTCTCTCTCTAAATGGTATCTGGAAAGTAGCTTCTATTATCATTATTTACTTACAAGAGAAGCAAAGCAAACAAACAACAAAACAAAGCAAAACAATTCTGAACATCAAAACTGGCAACCAATTACCAGAATCTGGAAGGCAAAATAATCACTTGCCCCTGCTTTAACTAGGAAACAAAGCAACCCGCTATCAGAGGACAGAAATCTACGGAATTCTCCTGCCACCCTCAGGCCCACATATCTAAGGACCAGAAAAATCGCACAGCTGTCCCTTGGTTATCTATGCGCTGCTTTTCGAGGCAGCTGGAGCAGTGTTCTCAAATTTCTATCTGCTTTTCCCTTTTTTCTACAACTAAACGAGGTACCAAACTCAAAAGGGAAGAGTTGAGGAGACTTAGCGTTTTGAAAAGTGCAGGATCTCCAGGTAAAGCAGGGAGGGGACACAAGGAGAAGCATGAGGAACAATGCGGGTTGCAGTTTTCTACAACATTGATGTGCCACGGCAGAGAGTGTGTGATAGGACAGAAGGGGACTCCACCTTCTACAGCGCAAAGTGCTAGGGGGGAAAAACTATCAAATAAGCCCAAGATGAAAAGAAAGAATTCAATGAAGAACAAAAATGAATGAAATGGGGAAACAATATAGAAAAATCGACAAAGCCAAGATAGACTCTGAAAGATGAGAAAAAAAGGATAAAAATGAAATGATAAAAGATAAGGTACAAAAGCTATTTAGAAGTAAAGGAAGATTGGAGAGATGACTCAGTAGTTAAAAGTGCTTACTGCTCTTGCAGAGGACTGGAGTTTGGTTCCCAATGCCCACACTGAGTGGCTCACAACCATCTGTAACTCCAGCTCCAGAGGATCTGATACCCTCCTCTGGCCTCTGCAGGTGGCTTTCACTCACACAGACACACACACACACACACACACACACACACACACACACACACACACACAAGGAAAAATAATAAAAAAAGTTTTTTAAAAAGAAATAAAGCTGTTTTAGGCAATGCAATTATGTGCATAGAAAATAAAAAAAAGTACGACTGGAGATATGATTCAGAAGGAAAAGGCACCTGCCGCCAAGCTTGTTTCAAAAAGACAAAATAATAATAATAATGAATAAGGTAGAGAGCAATTGAGGAAGACATCTGGCCTTGCCCTCAGGCCTTTACATGCATCTGTACATACATAAATATACGCACATCATAAAGTTAAAAATAGGCCCAAACTGATGTATGGTATTAAGAGTCAGGCTAGTGATTACCCTTGCTCAGAGGTAATGACTGAAAGAGACTAAGAGGGAAGATTTCTGAGTTTCTAGCCATCCTCTACTAATTGATCTGGGTGGTAGTTTCACAACTGTCACTTTGTAAAAATTAAGCCATGTACTGACAGTTTGTATACTTTTCTGAATATATGTTTATAAAAGCTTCTCAGACTCAGTTACTTTGTTGAATTCTGGGCCTTGGGTTATACCATTGGTCAATAGAACTGAGAACTATTTATTTATTTATTTATTTATTTATTTATTTATTTAGTATTCTCTCTGATTAAATGGTACTGTATGAAATTGTTTTGTTTTGTTTTTAAAAGACAAGGTCTCACTATGCAGCTCTGACCTGAAATTCACTATGTAGATCAGGCTGGGCTGGAACTCACAGAGATTCACCTGCCTCTGCTTCCCAAGTGCTGGGATTAAAGGTGATAACTACTATGCCCAGCTAGGTAGAATTCTTTTTTTTTTTTTTTTAAACTCACTATGTAGACCAGGCTGGCCTTGAACTCATGGAGATCTGCCTGCCTCTGCCTCCTGAGTGCTGGGGATTAAAAGCATGTGCCACCACACCTGGCCTTAGATATAATTCTTATCAGCACTGCCCCCTTTTATCTTTTTTACTTGTGGAGGGCATATTGGAGATTAAACCCAGTGTACCACACATCATGCACTACCAGTGAGTCACCTTTGTATCCCTAGTCTTTTTGTTCATTTTGTGCATTTTGAGACACTAAATTTCCCAGACTGGCCTAGGACTTTTTGATCCCTGCTCAGCCTCCTGAACAGCACCATACCTGGCTCTCACCAGTCCCATTTTTTGAAAATAATTTGTGTATGTATGCACACGCACAAATGTGTAGGTGTGCTGCATAGGTGTGCACATCCATGTAGAAGCCAGAGGTTGACATCGGGTGTGTTCCTCAATCGCTCCCCCACCTTATATTTTGAGACAAAGTCTCTCACTGAATCTGGAGCTCACCTATTCAGCTAGAACTGCTGACCAGCAATCCTCCTGTTTCCCTGTCTCCAGTGCTGGGATTACAGGCACTCCTGGCTTTAAAAACAATTTTATAAAAAAATTTATGTGTATGAGTGTATTGCTTGCATGTATGTAAGTGTACCTGTGTTGTGCAATGCCCTTGAAGGTCAGAAGAAGGTGTTGGATCCCCTGGAACTGGAGTTACAAATTTTTGTTAGCTGCCGTGTGGGGAACTGAATTTTGGTCCTCTGCAAGAGTAGCCAGTGCTCTTAACTGCTGAGCCATCTCTCCAGTCCCACTCTTGTTTTTTTTTTCATGGGTTTTGGAATCAAATTCAGGCCTTGGTGCTTGCATAGCAAGCACTTTACCCCCTGAGCCATCTGCCTAGTCTCACTACCATTCCTGCTTGAAGAAAACACTAGCAAACATATATTTTGTCTTTTTGAGACAAGGCTTCCCTGTAGCCCCAGCTGACTTGGAATTTACTATGTAGACCAGGCTGGCCTCAAACTCACAGAGATCTACCTGCCTCTGCCTCCCAGGTGCTGGGATTAAAGGCATGTATGTATCAAGCTCTGCAACATTAGCAAATATTACCCATTTTTTTCAACCAGGAAACTGAGGCCCAGTGAGTTTGAAGTAGCTTAGCTAAGGTCACAAGGCAATTTGCTGGAGGGGTACAAACCCAGAGTCAAGTTCCAGCAGGTTAATCTGGGCTCATCCTCTTTGCCACCCTCCTGAGTCAGGCTGTCAGCTGTTTCTCTGTCTTACTCTTGCTCAGTTCCTGGAAAAGCATTTCTCAAGCTGCATAACTCATTCCACAACTCCTGCAGCATCTGTGCCATGTTTAATGACACAAAAGACACTAACAACTCCTATTGTCTTTCAGCACTTGCCAATAATGGACAAAATTTTCAAGAGCTTGGGATACTGTGCTGGGAAAATAGCTGAACAAAGAACCTTCTGTGTTTTTGCCAGTAGGAGTGGAGTTATGAAGGGAGGCACAATACGCATTTCCCCTGCCAAGAAATGAGCATAATGATTGCCCGCATCTTAAAGCCTGCATCCATTAAGGCTTTTTAATTGGCAAAGAATAATACATTATGCAAATGGTAGATTTTACCCATCCCCTAACACCTCTTCATGTCTTATTTTCTAAATTGGTAGTTTCTCAGTTAACTATGCATAAAAATTTGGAACAATCAGTATGTTCTCAGCTATGTAAAAATGAAGTTTTTAACAACGGTGATCTCTGAGTTGGAGTTTTTTTCTATGATCTTAAATTTTCTATAATGAATGCATACCACTATTTAAATCTGGTAAAAATTTGGAATCAGTTTAGAGAATATACATTTGTTTTCTTTGCCTGGTCCAGGGACTGGGGAAGTCATCTTCCAGGAGTGTTACCCTCCAGTAAGATGCTCAGGCTGAATGGAACACAGTCTCCTAGAAGTCAGTCAGCTCTCCACTGAGTCCCTGGTGGATACTAGTATGTGGTGGACAGCATGTTCAGCGTGCGGCTGAGAAGAGCTATGACTGGGCCCAGCACAAATTAATAAACTTAAAACACTATGAGATTTATTTATTTATTTTATATTTTGTAACTCAATTGCTCAGGTCTCAAGTGAACTTTGCAATGTTGAGATGCAATGCTAAAAGTGTTCTCAGTGCCAGGGAGATGGCTCAGCAGGTAAAGGTGCTTGCCACCAAGCCTGATTATCTGGGTAGTGGAAGGAGGGAACTAACTTCCATAGGTTGTTCTCTGACCCCCATGTGTGCGCACACACACATATATATGCACACACAATAAATGAATGTAAAAAAAAAAAAAAAAAGAGCCCTTAGCCAGTTTTCCATCTGATAAATTAGAAGCAGATAACCATTGGTCACCATAAAATTTTTAAAATTATTTTTATTTAATGTGTATGCATGTATGGCCTGCATGTAGGTAAATGCACCCATGTTGTGCAATGCTCAGGGAGGACAGAAGAGGTTGTTGGATTCCCTGGAACTAGAGTTACAGACAGTTGTTAGCTGCCATGTGGGTGCTGGGATTCAAACTTGGGTCTTCTGCAAGAACAGCCAGTGTTCTTAACCGCTGAGCCATCTCTCCAGCCCCCACCATAAATTTTTATATGATCATATAACTGTAATAATATTAAAGGATGTATAAGGTAAAAGACTGGGAGAAATTACTAATAGTTATTTTCTCTGTACGTAGATGATTTTTTTCCTGCCTTCTCCTTTTTGTAATTTTCCAATGTCAGTCATGACATTAGTCAAACTTCTTGATTATAAATAGCAGAAATCTGGCTACCTTGAGCAGAGGAGGATTTATGGTGAGGACACAAGGTAGTCTCAGCATCTTCCAGTGGGCAGGAGAGAGCCCAGCCAAGGTCTGACCATAGAGATGGTTTAGTTAGGAGACTGTCAGGAGTGCTGCCTCCCAGGCCCTCACAGCTGGAGCTGGATCCCAGAAGCCCAGGCTACTGGGTAACATTTTCTTCCTGCCCTTGTATCTTTTTGTCCGTATTACAAGGTCAGGTTTCGGGGCAGGATCTCCTGACTCTATAACATCCTTTGTGTTGTGGCTGCCTGAACAACAGCAGGATCATGGTGGGGCTTCTCCCAAATACCTCCCAAACAGGGAGGATGAGCAAATGTGGGCAGCTCCAAAGGCAAATGTCCCCCATACAGGCGGGTCTATGTGGTAAAGATTATGGGGCTGGGAAATGGCTCAGTGATTAAGAGCACTGGCTGCTCTTGCAGAAGACCTGGCTTCAATTCCCAGCACCCACATGGCAGCTAACAACCGTCCATAACTCCAGTTCCAGGGGAGTCAGATGCCCTCTTCTAACCTTTGTGAGCATTGTACTTACATACATTGTACTTACATACAATACACTCATATACACACATGTACACACACACATGGACACACAAATAATAAATAAAATATTTTATTTATTCATTTATTTATATTTTATGTGTATGTGTGTTATCCTTGCATGTGTGTAAGTGCACCCGTGTCTCAAACCTGGGTCTTCTGTAAGAACAGCCAGTACTTCTAACCACCGAGCCATCTCTCCAGCCCCATAAATAAAAATTTTTAAAAAATATTATATATATTTATAAATTAGATCCCACAGCTGGTCTAATAAAACCAATGAGCACCACAGGCTGACCTCCAACTCACAGAGACCTGCCTGCGTCTGCCTCCCAAGTGCTGGGATTAAAGGCATGGCCATGACTCCTAGTCTGGTATTGCTTTTATGGTGAAAAAAAACAACCAAAAATGCAAACTCACCTTTTTGGAAAAGATAGTGCATTACAAATGTTGATAAGATTTATTATCATTATTATTATTATTATTATTATTATTATTATTTTGGTCTTTTTGAGACAAGGTCTCTCTGTAGCCCTAGCTGGCCTGGAATTCACTTTGTAGATAAGGTTGGTCTTGAACTCACAGAGATCTGCCTGCCTCTGCCTCCCAAGCGCTGGGATTTAAGGCGAATGCCATCACACTTGGCTCCATAAGAGTGAATTTTATCTCACCCAGTTTGCATTCAAGGTAGAGTTTATTGGGGCAAGTTATAAGCCAAGAGTCAGTAAGAGATGTCACAAGTGCCCATCCTTTCATAGTCCCCCAAACCGGTGGGGAGGGCAGGCTGCAGGGGAAATGATAGGCTCCAGTTGAGACATACTAAGTACACATACACAAGTTCCCAGGGTCCCTGTTCCACACTCTCACAGGAGCCTGCTCAGCTCATCCCAATTGCAGTTGTCAGTAACTGCATAAGTAGCACTGACTCTCTGCTCTGGATAGCAAGTTCCTGAGGGCCATGGCCCAGGCCTAATTACCTCATGGCTGCATCCCTAGCACCTGGCATTGGGTCAGACAGAGTAGGTAACCAGCAAATGTGTTGAGTGAATCAATGAATCCACCCAGAGCAGTGCAGCATGCAGTTATCTACAGTGACAGGAAATGAGGAAGAAACCCCTCTGGGTAGTGCTAGTTCTGGAGAGTGGGCACTTAGGTGGCAGCTGAATCTGTGGCACTGGGTAAGACCTAAGCCTGAACTCTGGGGAGCCCCAACATCCAAGGGGTGTGAGGAAGAGGTACAGCTAGAGAGGTGAGCACAGAACTAAGAGAGGAGAGAGTTGCAAGAAAGAAGTCAATGGAGTCAAATGTTGCTAGGTCTTGTATGATGATGAACGCAATTGATTATGAAGCATGGGAACTTGGCTGACAGTGGGTGAATACTTGGCTGACAGTGAGTGAATGAGCTCAATCTTCACATCAACTCTGTGAGGAGTACTGTCACCATCATCACCACCACCAGCTCTTCCATCTCTACCTCCCTCTTCATCTCCATCACCATCACCACCACCATCATCATCTTCATACCCTCCCTAACACAAGAACACTGAGGCACAGAGAGGGCATTGTGCTAAGTGGGAGGGCAGTATTGCAAACATGGCTCTCTGGACCTGGGGTTTGCACTCTCAACTAGGACATAAATGCCTTCTTTAACGCATTCCTTGCTGTAACAGGTACTTGATTACCTGACCCTGGGCAATTTTTATGTAGGAAAGCAGTTTGTTTCCACTCAGGCTGGGAGGTAGAAGATCAGGTTGAGAGTATGGTACAGGTTTTTATTCACGGCAAGAAGCAGAAGGGCAGTGATCTCTGTCAGAGGCAAAGTGAGCATTGTTAGAGCCAACATGTGCCAGGAAGCCTCTCTTTATGACAGTAACTCATTCCAAAGAGACAGGGATTTATCCCTCCCAATAGCTGGGCCTAGTGGCACAGTCATGCCATCCCAGCTATTTGAAAAGCTGAGTTATAACTTAGGTCCTGGGCTGGAGAGAGTGGTTAAGATGACTGATGCTCTTGCAGAGAACCCAGGTTCGATTCCCAGCACCTACATGGTGGTTAACAACCATCTGTAACTCTAGTTCCAGGGGATCTGAAACCTTCTTCTGACCTCCACAGGCATTGCAGGACACAGGTTCACTTACACACATGCAGGCAATACACTCATACACATAAAATAAAAATAATAAATAAAAATTTTTTAAGTATACTAAAAAATAACTTAGATCCTGTCTCAAAACTATGGGCTGGAGTTGTAGAGAACTTGTCTAGCATGTGTGTGTTGGGGAAGCACTGGGTTCCACCCACATCCCCACACAAATAAATCCCTTTTAATGACCTCTTAAAGGCCCCAGCTTCTTAGCACCCCCACAATGATGATTTATGTCAAAATGGGTTTTGGTGAGGACAAACCATGGTAAATCTGCTGCCTCATAAAAGGAGTAACAAGTCACTGGTGTTAGAAATAAAATCTAAGGCCCAAGGACCCCACTAATACCATACAAAGAACACATGGACAAAGGAAAGCAATTGGGAAAGGCAGATTTTACTTTTGCAAAAGGGTGTGTTGCATGGTCAATCAGATCCAGCATCAATGGCTTTATTTGTATAACTGCCAGATGAAGATAGGAAAGGATATCCTTGACTGGTGTCTGGAAGGAGATATGAGAGAGGAGAAAAGGAAGAGTTATTAGCATTATGAGTTCTAGGGAACCAGGAGACTTTCTTGATGGGCTCACAAAAGCAGCCATCCACTGAGCTCCTTGTTTGTATTTTGGCTTCCAAGGATGGACTCGAGAGTGATGAACTTGGGATCTGCTTTAAGACACTTGAAAGCAGTTGGAGTGGCTAGAATCACAATGTGAGTTCTCTCTCAAATGGCTTCTATAGAGGGAGAGAGAAAAAATTTAGTTTTAGTTTTTAAGTTAAAACAATAGTGGCCTTGCTGTCTTGGCTGCAGGTAAGCACTTCAGTGTTTAATTGGGCCAAGGTCTTCAAGAAGAAAATCATTAATGAGAAGTAATTGTCTAAAGATCTCATGGAAACTTAAAAACTGAGAAGTGAAATCCCTTGGACTCTTAAAGAAGCATATCAATCATTTTCATCTTTGGTTGTACCACAGTGCAATGAGTAAAGTGAGTTGGAAGCACAGTAGTCAAAGCCAGAGGCACAGCCACTTGCTACAGAGAGAGATCCAGTTGCATCATCATCATCTGGAAATTGTTTGACATGCAGAGCCCAAATCAGATTCTGCATCTGAACAAGACTGAGTCTCAAATGATCATGAAGTGAAGTCAGAAACACCAGGCAGAATCGTTCTTTCAGAAACTTTACGGGGAGAGACTAAGTGGGGAGAATCAATTGTTAAATGAGAGATTCTTGGTTCTGGAATGGGAGAGAAAGTGCTATGTTTATAGCTTCTTCCAGTGTTTTATAACCCAACAGCATATTAGAACCACCTGTGGTGCTGCTAAACAATGAGTGATTCCCTGACTTAGAGAATAATGGAGTTTCTGTGTGGCTCAGGTGATTCTAATGTGGGGGGCGGGGCTAGGAAGAAGATATAGGTAAAGCAGAGATGAGGTGTGGGAATGAGAAGAGGTGGAGACCTCTTTAGGGAAATGGGAGGGGATGGGATGAGGAGAAGGAAGTACAACAGAGATGAGAGCAAGGAGGAGAAACAGGAAGAGTAAAACTGAAGGAAGCTGGGGCTTGAGGGATGGCTCAGCAGTTAAGAGCACTGACTGCTCTTGTGGAGGACCTGGATTTGGTTCCCAGCACCCACATGGTAGTTAACAACCATCCATGACTCCAGTTCCAGGGGATCCTATGTCCTCTTCTGGCCTCTGAGGGCATTGCACACACAGGTGCATTTAACATTTAGGGGAAACACTCAAACACATTAAAAACAAACAAACAAACAAAAAAACCTGAAAAGGTTGGTTGGCTTATGGATAGTTGGGGCAGTGAGGAGATAAATACTCAAAGGGAATCATACATAGGACTTATGATTTTCTTTTGTAACATTTTAAGTAGGATATGCATGGTATGACAAGAATGGTAATTTAAAAACTTCAATCTGATGTTATTGGCCTGCTCAGAACTTAAAGCAGCTTCTCTTCATACACAGCTTCGTGACTGGGCCTTGCTGGCTTAATTCTCTGCTCTGCAATGACCTCTAACATACCAGGCTCTAGGATGGTTCTTTTCCTACAATACAGTGATTACATTCTTGCCTTGGGGCTTTTGTACAGGCCATTTCTATCTCTGGGCTGTTCCTTCTCCAAATGATCACTTGGTTTGCTTCTCACTTCATATGGTCCTCCCTCAGTGTACTCTCCTCAGACAGAACCTTCTTCCTCATCTGCTCCTCTCCTCTGTATTGTTTTCTATCTCTATCCAGCTATCAGCCTTATGCCTACTTGCCTGTTTGTTTATGGCCTGCCTCCCTTACTGGAGTGAAAGCTCCATGAGAACAAGAATTTGTTTTCTTATTTGCTATTACCTACTTATATGCCATTACTTAGAAGAGTGAGGTGCAGAATGACACTGGCAGGAAGCAACACAGCTGTTGCTTGGTACAGATGAATAGATGCTGAGCTGTACAGTATTTCTGGGAGTGCCTGAGGAAGAGGATGAGTCAGGAAGATGAGCTGAGTAAGGCAGGTGGATGGGTATGGTTAAAGGCCTAAGGAAGGCATGCAGGACCATAAAGGCAGTAAATGGGAAGATTAGTGTGCGGCTGAGAAGAGGGCTTCTGCACAAGCCCATCCTATACTCTGTATGGTGTTGGCAAGTAACCTAACCTTTTTATGCCTTAATTACCCAATCAGTAAAATAAGGCTGACAGTCATTGTACCTTCCTTCTAAAGCTGGGGGAGAAGTGGTGACATCAATGAATTAACAGTCATAAGAACTTAGTATGCACTCAAAAAGTGTCCATTGGGGCCAGGAGAGATGATCCAGAGAGTAAAGGCACTTACCATGAAGCCTGAGAGACCTGAGTTTGATTCCTGGGACCCACATGGTGGAAAGAGAACTGATTCCCTTAGTTGTCCTCTTACCTCCACTTGCATGTTGTGTGGTCTGGGCATGCATGCATGCATGCACACAAAATAAAAATAAATAAATAAACAAACAAATAAATAATAAATAAATAAATAAATGTTAGAAAGATATTGCTACGACTTATCCAAGATTGAACAAAGGGCGTGAAATGTTGCAATGTACAAAGATGTGTTTGTAATTGTAAATCTGATAGGTTGGCTATATTGCCCACCTCTGCCCTGCCAGTGCCCCTGCATTTTCTCCTTTCTGATGACTCTTCTGAGTGCTAGCAGAGCACCGGGCACACTAAGTTCTCCATAGACATATGTTGATGTCCACTGCATTTCTCCCAACTTGGATGGGAGTGCTACTTAGGTATTACGTGGTGAGGAAATTTTCTATGTGGTGTGGTAGAGATCAGTATCTTGAGCCTTTCTAGGAGCGAATGTAGTTAGAAAGACAAGCGCTCTGCGGGCTGTGAATCATCTGATCTAATAAAAGTAGCTCAATAGGAGGGGAATGTGGTCCACCATAACCTCTCCAAAGAGAAATCTGCACCCAAGGGCGGCCAGAGGCCAGAAGCAGCTCTGAGGCTTCTGCTCCTTTAAGAGGCGAGGCCGCGGGGCAGCCTCCGAGGCCAGAATTGGCTGAAGCGGCTGTCCTAGACGCGGAGGCGGGCCTTGGTTGCCAGGGAACGGCCTGCGGGGACTGCGGCGTCTGCGCGGAGTGGCGTAGTGCTTGCCGGGGCTGTACGCGGAGGAGCGGGGGTCTGCGGAGAGCTTCGCTCAGGCCGGCACTTCCAGCCGCAGGGGCTGCCGCCATTGCTGCCTGGCCGGGTGAGCGCTGCCCAGCTCGCCGGGCGTCCGCGGGTCGCCGGCGCCATGGGCCAGTGTGGCATCACCTCCTCCAAGACCGTGTTGGTGTTCCTCAACCTCATCTTCTGGGTGAGCGGGCCCCGCATGCGGGCGGGGGAGGCCCGGGCCGGGGAGGCCTGGCGTGGCGCTGGGGGGCCCGGGCGGGCGCGGGGCCGAGCCGAGGGTCTCCCCGGTCTGCGGTGGAGCGCGAGGAGGGCCGAGCCCGGAGGCCGTTTCTCGGGGTCGGTCCTGGCCGGATGGAGGCCGGGGCGCGGAGGGCGCCGAGGGAGTTGGGTTGGCCTCCACTCTCGGTCGGACGTCCGGGCCTGCTGGCACCGCGCCAGGGCCCCGCGGGCGCCTAGCTCGCGCGCAGATTCTCTCCGGACCTAGGGCCTGAAATGGGATACTCCCCAGAGTCGGGTTCCGCTGTCTTTGTCTGAGCCCCCGCAGGCCGGGTGGCTGTCCCAGGGCCGGTTAGTTGCTATGCGGGACGCTGATGGACGCCCGGGATTTCCACTTAGAGCTCTTTGTGCAAGAACTGGTTGGATGGTAACTGAAGGGCTTCAACTTGAGACATCAGATCGTTTCTTTAAGAAAACCAGTGCGTTTGCTTTGTGGGAATGGGTAGCCTGAGGGTGTAAAACCTTCACGAAATATGCTTCAGATGTCATGAGGTTTTTAAAGCAACGAATTCAATTTCATAAAAGGTGGCCTATGAATTTTTTTGTAGCCGACCTTAGAAAGGAGTGTTTCTAACCATCCTGTCTTAGGTCAAGCCCTTATCTCACCAGGGGCTTTTGTTGTAACCTGTTCATTGTACTTTTTCCACCTCTTGAGTCCTGTGGACCTTGCACCCGGATAAAACTTTTAAAATACGCCCTCCATTACATCTTTTTGTTTTATTTTAATACAACACAAAAGAACTTAACAATAGAATAAGGTTCAACCTGTTTAACCTGGTATTGCAAGTGAAGTAAGGTATAGTGCAGAATAACCGAGAAACTAGTATTGGGTGTGTCTCCTGAGAAATTATTAGCTTATGTTGGTCATTTAGGACCAGTCTGTTATGGCTTCATGTCACCTTTTCTTTTTCCCAGCTTTGTTATAAACACTTGCCCTGGACTTTTTTTCTCTATCCACAGTACCCAGAATACCCCTTGGGCATTCCCACTGACCATAATAAGTGTATTTTCCCTACCCTCACTGTTCACCATTCAACACCCCCCACCCCCTTCAGGAAATAGTCACACCTGCTTTGGAAAGAATCCTCTTATTCCTCTTGCCCCTAACAAAGAATGCAACCTTTCATATACGCTCACTGCTGAGTTAGCATCAAAGGATGTTATAGATGATAAGGTACGGACTTTTGGTGGTATCTGTGAAGGAGAGTCCTGACTTCGTGGCATTGGCATTTTCAAGATTTCTTCTTTTGCAGATGTTTCTCATACTTTGAGTTACAAGCCTTTTTAAAAGGAAAACTATTTTCAGAGGCCCCCAAATGAACAGCACTTTGTAGCTAATAAGATATTTAGGAAGCAGAAATTTGGCTTGGTATTCAAAGTAGTTCCTTGTGAATTTATGGACATTACTATTGGGCTTTGAAGACTGTATTAGATGAATTCTAGGCCCTTCACACTCAGAGCCTTGGGCATATTAATGTGAGAAAATACTGGCAATACTGAAACTATTTTCTTTTTTAAAAAATTGTATTTTATTTTTAATCATGTGCATATATCTGTGTGTCTGTATGTGTGCATTAATACTGGAGCTCATGGAAATCAGAGGTGTCAAACCTCCTGGAGCTGGAATTACAAGCAGTTAGCCGCCTGGTGTGTCGGTGCTGGGACTTGAACTCAGGCCCTCTGGAAGAGCAGTATATGCCCTTAACCACTGAGCCATCTCTCTAACCCTTGGAACCATTTTCTTAAAATAATCAGATTTTTATTCATGCTGAAATATCATTTAATTCTGAATTCAAAGTGATTGCTTGTGAAAATTTGGAAATTATGTAAGCATATGTAATAATATATTTACTCCAGTGAAAGTTATGTTGTTGAACTTCATAGTGAGTTTTTGCCAAGACCGAAGTCATATTGTTTAGTAAAAACACCCTTTATCTGAGTTAGTAGAATAGTTAAAATTTTGTGAGCTGTGAAAAGAAAGTTAAGCAGACAACAAGAAAAAAACAAAAACTGTAGCATAGTGCAATATAATGGAGAGACCAGTATTAGCTATTTCTCCTAATAGATGATTAGCTTATGACAACTTATTAACATATTATTAGAAACTATTGGAATCTGATGGTAGTGGTAATAACTAACATTTGAGTGCTTCCTACTTGCCAGTCATTGTGATAAGAACTTACATGGAGTGTAATTTGGCAGGGAATATTACTGTGTTTATTTTTACAGATGAGAACAAGGCTTACTGAAACAAGGTAGTGCATCCAAGATGTGGCAGGGCCTGTGTTCAACCTGGGTTGCCCCATTGCTAGAGATTGGTCTTAAAAGATTTGGAAAGGGGGAGGAATTTGTTAGGCCAAGTTAGAACCTCTTTCTCGAAAATGTACCGATTTTAACATTGTTTAGAAATTATACACTTACTTAAACTATACTATTTAGCTTGTCTGTTTAAAAATTTAAGTCATGAAGGAAGAAGTACATTAAAAAATTGTTCTCCAGCCAGGTATGGTGGCACACACCTTTAATCCCAGCACTTAGGAGGCAGAGGCAGGCAGATCTCCAGGCCAGCCTGGTCTACGCAGTGAGTTCCAGGCCAGCTGGGACTAAAGGGAGACCCTGTCTCAAAAAAAAAAAAAAATGTTCTCCATGCATCTTTGAGACCTGTTTGCTGTGACAGTCTCCCTTCCTAGCTATGGAAGAGCATGTTCTTGTGTATTGGCAAAGCTGTCACCATTTAATTGGTGTCAGATTCTGACTTGCACAAGTAACATTCACCACAAACAAAAAAAGCAACCACAAAAAAATTAACAGATTATTGTTGGGAATTTATAGTGGATTCTTCAGTTCTTGCAAGTAAATTCTTATGTGGGCCCGCTCCCTCCTTATAATACTTACAAATGTATAACTAGAAGAATAAACATCCTCTACGTAGATAGTACATATCAAAAGTTTAGATATCTTTGGGCACCTTTGGAGCTCTGTTGGTATAGGCTGATTGTTGGTAAGTGTTAACGTTTAATTGCTTTGGCAACACCTTATATCTTGATATCCTGGTCCTTTGGCAGTTTGCCCAAAGAGCTGTGATATAGAAGTAGATATGTGCCAGAAACACACTTTAAATAATCCGACTGCCAGAATTATTAATGTGGATTTGATGTAGTTTGGGACAGTATATTGTCTCAAAGGAGAAACAATTTGTTT
>NW_008359594.1:3237776-3333888 GCF_000622305.1 Nannospalax galili | reverse complement strand
CTTCCTTCCTTCCTTCCTTCCTTCCTTCCTTCCTTCCTTCCTTTCTTGTGTATGTGTACACATGCACTTGTGGGCCCCGAGGATGGAACTCAGAGAGTCAGGCTTGGTGACACCATCCTAAAACAATTGTTTCTAAAATTCTGAAATGTGTCTTAATGGAAATAGAGAGTTCCTCACCAAAGTCTAGGATATCAGGGGTTATAGCTTGAAAGATAATTTTGGACAAGTGTAAGATATGCACTTTGAATCTTTTGTTTTTATAGAGTAGTATCACTTTAAACATATTACATTGGCAATTAATTAAATGTTTGGTGAGTGTGAGGTAAAAGACTAAATTTTGAAGGCGATTGGAGTAGTTACCAGCTTATTCTATAATACACACCTTTGTACCAAAGTCAGACAGAATTTTTTGGATTTTTTTTTTAATGTGTATGAGTGTATTGCCTGCATGCATGTAAATGCACCCGTGTCATGCACTGCCCACAGAGGTCAGAAGGGGGCGTCGGATCCCCTGGAATTGGAGTTATAGGCAGTTTTTAACTGACATTATGAGTGCTGGGAACCAAACCCAGGGTCCTCTGCAAGAGCAGCCAGTGCTCTTAACTACTGAGCCATCTCTCCAGACCCTTTTGGTTCTGTTAGGTATGTTTTCCCTGCATGTATATAAATCAAATGTACCTGTGTTGTGTAGTGTCTGCGGAGGCCAGAAGTGGGCCTGGAACTGGAGTTATAGACAGTTGTTAGTTGCCATGTAAGTACTGGGACCTGAACCTAGGTCCTCTGTAAGAGCCATGTCTCCAGTTCCCTAGACAAGATTCTTTTTTGCTAGGTTGTTTGATCTGACCCAGGAGGCCTCATCTGAATCACATTTAAATCAACAATTTCTTCTTTTTGTTTTTGTTTTTGTGTGTCTGTTTTTGAGACAAGGTCTCCTGTGGCCTCAGCTGGCCTGGAACTTAATATGTAGAGCAGGCTGACCTCCATCTCAAAGAGATCTGGCTGCTTCTGCCTCCTGAGTGCTGGGATTAAAAGCATGCCCCACCATGCCAGGCTCATTTCTTCTTTTTATTAAAAAAAAAAAAAAAAAAAAAAAAAACCAAACACCAGAAACTAGTGTTGGTATGGGTGTGGATGTGTACATACACATTGTATACCATGACGCCCATGTGGAGATGGGAGGGCAACCTCAGCTATCAGTTCTTGCCTTCCACCTTGTTTGAGACAGGGTCTC
Organism: Nannospalax galili; assembly: GCF_000622305.1. NCBI lineage: Eukaryota > Metazoa > Chordata > Mammalia > Rodentia > Spalacidae > Nannospalax > Nannospalax galili. The sequence goes on along the minus strand of NW_008359594.1, from coordinate 3,332,657 downwards.
CTTGTTTGCTGCTGCATACCTCAGGCTCACTGGTCCACAGCTGCTGGGGAGTCTCCTGCCTTCATTTGCATCTCCCCATAAGAGCACTGGGAGACTGTGCGCAGTTATGCGTGAGCACTGGAGATACAAGCTCAGGTTCTTATATTAGTGCAGCCATCTCCCCAACTAAATCAATACTTCTAATAACATACTCTATTCTGATAAGTTAATTAGGCACGTAATCATGTCCTGTATAATTCGAATTACCTTTACTTTTTCTACCCTATTATAAAAGCCATCTGGCTGATATTTACTTTGTACATATTTATCTTGGGCATTGCAGGGGCTGTAAGAGAAAACTTTGTCCATGCTTGTAGACTTTGTAATCTTGTATGTCTGTTTCAACTGTTGTGTTTCATCTGTTATGAGAATTGCACTGAACAACTTGTGAAGTAGGAAGAAGTACGTCCAGAATGTCCAGACCTTGGCTGTCATCATTGTTCATTCTTATGAAATAGCCTGTATATAAAAGTTGTATTTGAAAGCTATGCGCAGCCATTAAAATTTATCCTGCTTCCCTCTGTGAATGCATATGACTAAGGAAAATTGCTTTGTTAAGTAAATACAATGAATGTTTGAGCGCCTACTTCTTACAGAACTTTCAGGTGGAACAAGACAGGCAGTTGAAATTAAGAAAAATACCAGATAGTGTGATATGCTATGCAGAAAGTTAACCAGGGTGATTTGGTGACTACTTGAAGTTGGCAGAGAGGCTTCCCTAAGGAGGCAAGATTTAATGTGGAGTATAAGAAGCCAATTTGGAGGTGAATTGTAAGAGGTAGAGGGATTCAGGACTGAAGGAACAGGCTGTAAGTCATAAGGCAATGGTATACTTGACATGTCTAAATTACCAGGTGAAGGCTTGTAGGTTAATACGTCATGCTTTTGTTTAAGAAATATTACAGTGAAATATTTTTTAGTCTTGTCATAAACTTTACACATATGTTGTATTCTCTAACACATCCTATATAACTGAGTTGATAAATATGAATACAGATACTCTTGTATCCTAAATGTTTTTCTATCCCTCGTTTCTCCTGTTTTGTATGTATGTTGTGAAAAGGATTATGTCATTGGAATACACCTTCATGAAGTTAACAAATTTTTTCCAATAGTTTTTCAGTTCACTAGGGAAAAAAGCTTAACTTTGTCAGGAAGCAAGTCATAGTGCATACTGGAAATATATTTCTTAATTTGTCTTTAATAGTTAAGGGCAATGAATGTTTTCTAACCCTACTGCACTTTTACTCATCTGTCTGCTGACCAAATGCCTTGTCACCCTGAGTAATCATCTAGATAGAGTCAGCAGGAGAACTCTTTCATTACAGTTTAAAGACTAGGTTTTTATTAGCTTTTAAGATATTTATCATTCTTTGAAATCTTTTAATGAATTTTATGCTATAAAATCTTATTCCAGTTAGGGTTCTTTGTTTTATTTTTTTCCTCCAGAAATTCATTACATGAAATTTGTGCTTGGCAGCAAACACATACCCTAAGAATCATTGAGTCAATAGTTGTAGAATATGTATTTTACCTGTTACTGAAATAAGGAGAGTAGAAAGACACTGTCCCTGCTGTCTGACAGCTAGTCGGGGAGAACAGTCTTGAGTGAATTTCGTTTCTGTGGATACCTATTCATATCCATGATGGATTTTTGTTAAAAATGTTGTCTTAATGTTTTCAAACACATAATTAACAGAATTCACGAACATAAATTGTTACATCATCTCATTATAATAAAAGTTAATATTTAGTTTGAAAAATAACCAATTTCTTTTTCCTCCTCTTCATCCTTTTGATAGCTTGACAGTCAATAAATGAGAAAAATTATTTTGCGTTTTTGTATTTAGTTTTGATTTAGGAGAATCTATGTTTGACATACTCTATTTTACATTGTTGCTGCTACTGATTAAACCCAAACTCTAATATTATAAAGCATAAGCACTTCAGGCTTCTACATTAATAACTGACTTTTTACTGTTAAGAGTAGAATAGGGCAGCAAAGGGTCTCAAAAAAAATATATGTGTAAATTCCATGATCTTTGAGGTGGCCTCTGGAGCCCTGCAAGTCTGGTAATGGACATTTTCCATGTTATTACAGCAGTTTACTTATGGTGATTGATTTCTGAGTTTTGTTGTCATCTAAACTTCGGGTTTTCCAACCCATACACATTAATTGGATTAAATAGAAGAACTTCTAAACTGAATGAACAGTGATTATCGAAGAGCAAATAAGGGGCTAGGGAGATGGTTCAGCAGTTCAGAATGCTGGCTACTCTTGCAGATAACCAGGGTTCAGTTCCCAGCGCTCACATGGAGGCTAACAGCCATCTGTACCTCCAGTTATAGGGATTCTGACACCCTCTTTTGGACTCCACAGGTACTGCACACACATGCAGGCAAAACACTCATACACATAACATAAAAACAGGGCTGGAGAGTTGGCCCAGTGGTTAAGAGCACTGGCTGCTCTTGCAGGGCACCTGGATTTGAGTCTCAGCACCCACATGGTGGCTAACAACTGTACCTAACTCCAGTTCCAGGGGATCCAGTTGTCTCTTCTGACCTCCACGGGTATTGCTCGACAGGAACACTTATATACATGCAGGTAATGAACCCATACACATTAAATAAAATAATAAATAAAATATTAAAAAATAAATATTGGGGCTGGAGAGATGGCTCAGCGGTTAAGAGCACTGACTGCTCTTGCAGAGGACCTGGCTTTGATTCCTAGCACCCACATGGTGGCTATGAACCATCCTTAACTCCAGTTCCAGGGGACTCTGAAGCCCTTTTCTGACCTCCGTGGTATTGCACAACATGGGCGCACTCACATACGTGCAGGCAGTACACTCATACACATAAAAATAATAAGTAAAATATTTTTTAAAAATCTTAAAAAAAGACCAAATAAAAAATGAAAATACGGTAGAAGAATTGTGACCCTTGTAGTATCATCAAAGTCATAGCCGTTTAAAAGGATTAAAAAGTTTTTGAATACTTTATTACTTTTATGTGTATGAGTGTATTGTATAGCTTGCGTGTATGTAAATGCACCTGTGTTGTGCAATGCCCACAGAGGTCAGAAGAGGGCATCAGATCCCCTGGAATTGGAGTTAGCCACCATGTGGGTGCTGGGAACAAAACCCTGGTCCTCTGCAAGACCAGCCAGTGTTTTTAACCTCCGAGCCATCTCTCCAGTCCCTAAAATACTTAAGAATATTGACAATGTTAGTGATTTTGGTGGTAAAAGTAGCTTATTGACACCCCAGTCCAAGTGGGATTTAAAATTTCTCTTTGGTGATATTTATGACAAAAGATAATGTGTACTGAAAGAAGTATTCATCAGAAAATACATAAAGGATGAGTCAAAGTCAGGCCTAAGCAAAGTGACACATGAGAAGGATTGACAAAGGCATTGAAAATGTGGGCTTGCAGAGAGACTGAGTTGTATAAGTGTTTAAGAATAGCTAGATCTAGGAATTAATGCATTTAAAAAAGTAAAGTCTTAATTTTGGATATAATTTTAAATATATTTCTTCATGTGTGTATACACATATTTTAAGAAAACATTAAAACAGAAGCAACTAATCCACTCATGTTCTAACACCCAGAGACAATATTAACATTTTTGTTTTTTTTAATGTCTTTGTGTTAATACATGCAGTTTTCCTTCTTAACACACTATAAACGCATTAAGTTATATTTTCACAAAATGTTTCTGGGCTATAATGCAAGCATACCTCTCTAATTAGGACTTTGTGTTTTGTTTTTGTTTCTGTTTTTGTTTTTGATAGTCTCCCTGTAGCCCCAGCTGGCCTGGAATTCGCTATGTAGACCAGGCTGGGCTTCATCGCACAGAGGTCCATAAAGGCTTGGGCTCCCACACCTGGCTGGCCTTTTTGTTTTTGCTATTGTAATTTTGTTGTAACATTTTAAGGACATGCTTCCCTTTGTTTCTGACTTATTGAAAGATTCCTCCAAGTGGAGTTATTAGGTGTAAATAATGAAGCTGATCTGTGTTGCCAATTTTTTTTCAAAAAAGAAATTATTAGCCTAGACTCCCTCTGTTATAAGTAGGGTACTGCTTAGCTTTGTTATTGACCAGTTTGTCAATAGAAAGTGATGTTATTGTCTCAGTAGCTTCAGAAGATCTTGGTAGGAGTAGCCTTAATTTCTGAAAGAGGATTTGAAATCCTTGGAATAGTCTGAAAGTTGGCAAGAGAGTAAATGAAATACGCAAGCAGACTTAGTAAAGGAGTGATCGTGCTTAGTGACATGAACTATTTCATCAGAGCAAGTCCAATTGGAGTAAAGTGTGACTGGGCTAGACAATATTAGAAAAGAATGCTGAAAGATTTAAGGTGATTTTTAAGATAGTCTGAATGGCAGCAGGGTAGAGTTCTAGGAAGCTTTCTTTCAGAAATGGAATTACAGTCCATTATGCAGGAGAGTAGTGAATATACAGAAATCTAATATGGCCTCACAGGAAACTCAGGATTAAATGGTAAAAGATGATGAAGCCGGGCGTGGTGGTGCACGCCTTTAGTCCCAGCACTCGGGAGGCAGAGGCAGGTGGATCTCTGTGAGTTCAAGGCCAGCCTGGCCTACATAGTGAGTTCCAGGACAGCTGGGGTTACAGGGAGACCCTGTCTCAAAAAGACCAAAAAAATAAATAAATAAAAGATGTATGATGAATGTTTGCCAGTTCTCCCCTCCTTTAAATGTTGCTTTTTGTAGTTTAGAGTATGCAGTAGTTTTTAACCATTTCTTCTCTTCTTGACTGTTTTCTTCCTCCCAAATTCCTATTTTACTTTATCAGTTGATTCTTTGAGGTAAAAATCACTTGGAAGAAGCAGTTCATACCAGGAAGTGGAACTCCTCAGGCTCAGGATGTCCAGGTGAAGGAAGGCAGGAGGTTGGGTCCTTGGTCTACATTGTTCCATTCTTGACAGTTCTAGATGTGGATGTTTCCTGACGCCATGACAGCAGTCACTTCTGTTTCTTTGCTTCAGCTTCACTCATGTGTTCTGTGGGATGCTTCTATTTCCACAGTTCTGAATTTCCGTACAGATGCACCTCTGACAGCAGAGCAGTTTTATATCCCAGTTTATAACAAAAGTGTTTCAGTTTTAATATTGCTGCATTCCAGAGGTAGGTTCCACTGTGCTTGATAAAAATGGAGGAATTTAATAGTTTTATGGGTTTAGGATTTTACCAGCTCATCTGGGTATTTGTTTCTTTTCCCCAGTGAAACGTCCCCAGTGTTGCCCTTCTCTGCCCAAAGCCAGGCATGTATCTAAAACTAAGTGCAAGAATGTAGGAAAACCAACCCAAACAGATACAGCCAGATTCATAACAAATCCATAGAAAGTGAGGCAGGAAGTACCACTTGTAAATGCTGCTGCCTGCTGTCTAAAGACCAGAGCCACTTCTTTTTCTGGACTGTAAAGCATTCAATATTCAATTCTCACAGAAGAGATGAGAACATAATAGTGCTCTATTCTGTCAACATCAGTGGGAAGGAATGTAAGTGATATACACCAAAGTGGAACTGCACTGACTGCCAACAGGACTACATAGTCAGATTACTTGTAAGTAGAAGCTGTACTTCCTCAATGGAAGACAACTTCAAAATTTCTTTTTAATGAAATCTGCATATAGTGTACTTGTATCTTCAGTTGTACAACAGTCACCAAATGACTCTGAAAATACACAGTAGGTGTCCAGACTGGCGGAAAACCTAAACTATAAGCAACCTCCTCAGTGACATCTAATCATCAGTAAGAAAAACTTCCTAAAGAGCAAGGCAAACACATTTGCATGGTCAGCTATCAGGAGGGGTGTAATTCCTACCAGTGATGGGGACTCTGTAGTCACTCAGATTTTCAGTGTAGACTGACAATTATTAGAATAGCTAAATAAAAGGTGGGCTTGGATCAGTCCTCTTTTTGAAGGGCGATGATGGGATTGTAATCTATCAGAGGATCCAGGCTTTGCCAACAAAGCAGCTGCAAAGAAGGGGGAGGGAGGAGGCGCAACAGCAAAGCAGAGGCAGTGTGGGACCTGGAAGCAACTGAATGGCTTTGGTCACTGCTGAGAGAATTTGAGCCTAAGGAGGATTTGTGCCAGGACAGTGTACTAAAAATAGCCAGCCTTTTTACAGAGATACAAGGAAATTTAGGGAAAAGGCTGAAGTTTCTGAAAAAAAATTCTCTATCTTTTAAACATACTCATGCTTTTCTATTAACACTGAACTGTTCCTTTAAAAAATAAAGCTACTTTTATGAGTTTCCAAAGCATGACACTTCATTTTATCCTTTGGTCTTTCTCTGCATTTACATAAATGTCAATGTTGGCCCATTCCCAGGCATACCCCGTGTGAGTCTCAGGAATCTCTTCAGGTGGAAACTGAAAATTTCATTATTTTATATTTAAAATGAAGTAGGTCTTCAGTGCCCTCTATTCATATTGGTTATTGAGTAAACATATGACTTAGTTCATTTTGATTCAGATTTATTTAGCCTAAAACTACATTTACTATCTGGGATGACAAGTTGTGCCAGCAGTCCCAGTTACTCAGGAGGCTAAGGCAGGAGGGTCTCTTCAGCATGAGTTTGGGATCAGCCTGAGCAACACAGGAAAATCCCTACTGCAAAACCAAACCAAACCAAATTTCATTCACTAGAAGCTAAAAAATTTAGTATCTTAAAACTTGAAGATTGATTTTTAATTATGTGTGTGTTTAGGGACGGGGTGTATGCGCAAGCCTACAGTTCCCTGCAATGGCCAGAAGGAGGTATTAGACCCCCTGGAGCTGGAGTTAAGTTGGTTGTGAGCCACTGGACATGGGAGCTTAGAACTGAATTTGGGTCCTTTGTAAGGATAGTATGCACTCTTAACCACCAGCTGGCTCTCTAACGCTTAATTCATTTTTCTTTCTTTTTCTTTTTAAAGATTTGTTTTTAAGCTGGGTGTGGTGGCACATGCCTTTAATCTCAGAACTCAGAAAGCAGAGGCAGGTGGATATGTGAGGTCCAGGCCAGCCTGGTCTACATAGCAAGTTTCGGACCAGCTGGGACTACAAGGAGACCCTCTCTCTCAAAAATAAAGCCTAAAGAAACTAAAGATTTTAAAATTATTATTTTAAAGTTATGCGTGTATATGTGTCCATGTGTAGGTATGTGTGCTTTTGAGTTCAAGTGCCTGCAGAGTCCAGTAGAAGGTATCAGATCCTCTGGATCTGGAGTTACAGGTGGTTGTGAGCTGCCTGACATATGGGTGCTTGGAACTGAACTTGGGTCCTCTGTAAGAGCAGTATGCACTCTTAACTGCTGAGCCATCTGTCCAGCACCCCTGAATTCATTTTAATTCAAACTTTTGTTTGTTTTGTTTTTGAGATGTGTGCAATCATGCCCAGCTCAAACATTAAAAAAGTAATAACTTGGACTGGAAAGATGGCTCAGCAGTTAAGAGCACTGACTGTTCTTGCAGATGACCTGGGTTTAATTCCCAGCACCCACATGGAGGCTAACAACTGTCTATAACTCCAGTTCCAGGGAATCCAACGCTCTCTTCTGATTCCACAGACATTGCACAACACAGGTACACTTACATTCAGGCAATATATTCATACACTTAAAAATAATAAATAAAATATTTCCTTTTTAAAAATTTTTTTATTTTTACTTTTTTTTATGTGTATGAGTGTATTGCCTGCATGTATTTGAGTGCACCTGTGTCATGCAATGCCGCGGAGGTCAGAAGAGGGTTTCGGATTCCCCTGGAACTGGAGTTAAAGATGGTTCACAGGGTGCTAAATAAAATATTTTTTTAAAGTAATAACTGGGGCTGGAGAGATGGCTCAGTGGTTAAGAGCACTGACTGCTCTTGCAGAGGACCCAGGTTTGATTTCCAGCACCCACATGGCGGCTACGAACCGTCCTTGACTCCAGTTCCAGGGGAATCCGAAGCCCTCTTCTGACCTCCGCTGCACTGCATGTCATGGGTGCACTCACATACATGCAGGCAATACACTCATATATAAAATAATAAATATTTAAAAAAGTATTAATCACAGTTCAAGTAAGACGCATAACCAGGACTCTAAAGGGTTCTTTTTCTTTCCTTTTAATTCTGTGTGTGTGTGTGTGTGTGTGTAAGTCACTTTCCCAGATTTATGTAACAAAGCCTTTTTTTCCAGATCTTACTGACAGTCATTTTAGTGGCCTAGTAGAAGAAAATACATTGCTGATAAGTCCAAGCTTGCTACACCTCACAGACTTAAGAGTCGACCTTAGTTTTTGGGTTCAGAGGATTGAGTAATAATCTCTGAGATAACTGTGGAGACTGTATGCTAGTTGAAGATTTGTTAAAGTTTTAGAATCTGGTGAAATAATCATATTCCTGTGAAAGCTCTGCAAGTTATACTCATTAGCCCAAATGTTTTAACATAGCCTGACACTACTTACTTATTTGTGTATAGCAGTGGCTGTCAGCACAGAGCTGGTACCCAATGCTAGCAAAATTTATAGTGACAGGAGAATAGGGCCTAGAGCAGCAGCTGGAGCAAGACTTTCTGCACTCACTTTCCCCTTAGGTGCTCCAATACCCCATTACTCCAAGTTTGGCCCAAGAACTACAGCATCAGCATTACCTGGGAAGTTGTTAGAAATGTAGAACCTCAGACCCACTCCAGCCTACTGAATCAGAACCTGCAGTTTAATGAGATCCTCAGGTGATTCCTGCTCACATCAGAGTCTGAGGAGTGCGTTTCTAAAGAACAAGTACATAAAGAAGGGTTCGCAGTGTTCTGGAGTGTCTCGGCCCTCTGGTTCTCCGTTTCAGTCTCTAGGACAGTATGTTTTTTGGAAATGGGATTTATGCATACTGGTATTTTCTTTTTCCAAGAGTGTAAATAGAGATTAAAGTTGCATATTCTGGATTCAGTTTTACCAGGGCCCAAATCCTAGCTCTGTCACTGTACCTCATTTCTCCACTGGTAGTATGTAGCTATGGTAAGCAAAGGTATACTATACCCCATCACCCCTCTGCTCTGTACTGATCACAGCTGAGCTCTCAGAACGATGGTGTGTATATGTTTTTGTCATCAGTGTATTCAATTCATATTGTGGGAGTCTTTGCTGAAACACTAGTTGCTAAAAAGTAGGTTAGGTTTAGAAATTTTGCCATTTTATCTAGTAATATTTTTAATAATGGATTGTCTGAAATATTTTTGCTTTACTTATTTAAGAGTAATGGAACTCTAAATTATAACCTACTGGGCTGGAGAGGCAACTCAGTTGGTAGAGTGCCTGTGTAATGCGTATGGAACCCTGGGTTAGATTCCTAGTACTACATAAACTGAGTGTGGCAGTACCCACTTGTAATTCCAGCACTTGGGAGGTGGCGGCAAGAAGATCAGAAGTTCAAGATCATCCTTGGCTATGTAGGGAGTTCAGGGCCAACTTGGGATACATGAGATCCTGTCTTAAAAAAGGAAAAAATTACAGCCTAAGCAAGAGTAGGAAAATTTTACTGGCAGGACTTAGAGACGAGTGTTCTGACCTTGTTTCTATAGGGGGCAGCTGGCATTCTCTGCTATGTGGGAGCCTATGTCTTCATCACTTATGACGACTATGACCACTTCTTTGAAGACGTATATACACTCATCCCTGCTGTGGTGATCATAGCAGTAGGAGCCTTGCTTTTCATTATTGGGCTAATTGGCTGCTGTGCTACAATCCGGGAAAGTCGATGTGGACTTGCCACGGTAAGTTAACACTTCACTGACCATGAGTGTAGTCAGAGTGGGGAAAATTTCATCTGTTACTCTTTCTTGAATTGAGCATGAAGCTCTGAAAATTTAGGTGCCTTGGCTTTTATAATTGTAACAGAATTAGTATATTCCTTAAACTTCTAGAGCTTATCCCTGATAATAGCTTTTTATCAAGAGAATATTTAAAGGGGCTGGAGAGATGACTCAGCAGTTAAGAACACTTGCTGTTCTTCCAGAGGACCCAGGTTCAATTCCCAGCACCCACATGGTGGCTAACAATTGTCTGTAATTCCAGTTCCAGGGGATCCAATATCCTCTTCTGGCCTCTGTAGGGCATTGCACCTACATACATACATGCAGGCACAACACCCATACACATAAAAAATGATGATGATGATGATGAATACAATTTTTGAAAATAGAGACTATTTAGAGCTGTTTCTTCATCTCTTTTTTTTTTTTTGACAATGTTTCCTTAACAGTTTGTCATCATCCTGCTCTTGGTTTTTGTCACAGAAGTTGTGGTGGTGGTTTTGGGATACGTGTATCGAGCAAAGGTATGTTGTCTCCTGTGATTCCTGTAATATTTTGAAAGATTTCAGGTTTTCTTTTGTTTTTCTTCTTCTTCTTTTTTTTTTTTTTTGTGTGTGTGTGTGTGTGTGTGCGTGAGAGAGAGAGAGACAGGGTCTTGCTATAGCACTAGCTGGCCTGGAACTCACTGTGTAGACCAGGCTGGCCTCTAACTCATGGAGATCCACCTACCTCTACCTCCTGAGTGCTGGATTAAAGGCATGCATCGCCAGGCCCTGCTTGTTTTGTCTTTTTTACCTATAGTATCATTTAAGGTTAAGCAGACAACTTGAAATTAATTTGGTTTAATTTTAGAGCCATGATAAAAGATAGCATAGACTCATTCCCAGTATAATTTACAGTTTTAAGTCAAAAGCAGACTATACCAAGGTGATGATCAAACCACTGAGACAGAAAGATGCTGTACAGTTGTGCTCCCATTCCCCAAAGAGTGGTGGATGAATGGACATCAGCTTTAGGTCTCATTCATCACTGCTTGCTAAGTACATTCAATCAATGCAGAGAGAGACAAGGGGAATCTGATGCAAGCAAACTTTCTTAAATGATTCTTTTTTTTAACCTGCTGGGTTTTTTTTTTGATTTTGGCTTTGGTTTTTAAGATTTTCTTGGCCAAGTCTATACACTGAATAAGAAAAATAGAAATAGTAATTTGTCCTAAAATATCTTACAGAAGTTCTCAAGTTTTTACCTCCTTTAGGAAAGGAAAAGCGAGGTCTGAGAATACTGAAAACTTACGTGGTAACTGAAGACACCCAGATGCGGGGCATCTGCCCTAGTGTCTGTAGCTTTCCCCTCTTGAATGGATTGTTAGCCTTTATTTTACATACAGTATTCTCTTTGAATGCTTGAGATTTAGTAGATCAATTTGCAAACATGCTCTTTAGGAATTTTGGTTGAAACCTTGAATTAATGTTACTTTGAGTAGTATTTTTGAGGGATAGAATTCTTTATATTGATTCAGGTGGAGAATGAGGTTGACCGAAGCATTCAGAAAGTTTATAAGACCTACAACGGAACCAACCCTGATGCTGCTAGCCGTGCTATTGATTATGTACAGAGACAGGTAAGCCTTCTTGAGGGCTATTCCCTATTAGATCAACATTAAACTAGGTCTATTATGCCTGTGGAAATTGGTCATCTACTTTCTCAGCTATAACAAAATGTCAGATATCGTAATAGATTTTGTTCCTATAACGCCGCTTTAAATTTTTGCTTTATTTTCTTAAAGCAAATCCCAGACATCTCAGACAAAACATTTTAAACACTTTGTCACTGGAAATAATATTTAACTCAGAATTAGATATATTAACTTATAAAATATAAAGATTTTGGTGGCAGGAGAGATGGCTTAGCAGTTATGAGTATATATTGCTCTTGCAGAGGATCTAAATGTGACTCTTAGCAGCTGTATTAGGCAGCTAACAGCCACCTGTAACTCCAGCTCCAGAAGGATCTGATACCTGGCCTCTGCAGGCACCTGCACTCACACATACCCACACACAGACACACAAAAATAAAAGTAATAATAATAAAAATATTTTTTAAAAGATGAAGATTTCCTTAGCAAGAAACTACCTCTTTCAAGCAGTATACTTAAAAAAAAATTATTAGTTTTTATTTTATGTGTAAGAGTATATTGCCTGCATGTATGTGAGTGCCCCCTTGTCATGCAGTGCCCATAGAGGTCATAAGAGGGCATCAGATTCCCCTGGCACTGGAGTTACAAGACAGTTGTTACCTGCCATGTGGGTGCTGGGAACTGAACCTGGGTCATCTGTAAGTGCAGCCAGTGCTCTTATTGCTGAACCATCTCTCCAGCCCTTCAAGCAGTATGCTTTTCATGTAGAGATCCTAGAGCTGATAGCTATGTGTGACTGTTTAAAATGAAATTGAAAATTCAGTTCTTCAGTTACACTAACCATATTTCAAGTGCTCAGTTCATCCTTATGTAGCTAGCGGTTACATGCTGAATTGTACAGAGACCTAGCATTTCCCTCATTGCTAAAAGTTTTGCTGAACATCACCAGTGAAAGCTCTGTAGTACATGAACCCTAAAGCTCAACATGGATACCTGCCTTTTCTGAGGAATTTCTCTCTTCTCATCTAGTTGCACTGTTGTGGAATTCATAACTATTCAGACTGGGAAAACACAGATTGGTTCAAAGAAACCAAAAACCAGAGTGTCCCTCTTAGCTGCTGCAGAGAGACTGCCAGAAGCTGTAACGGCAGCCTGGCCAACCCTTCCGACCTCTATGCCGAGGTGAGTCTTTTGGCCAAGACTGGAATCTAGCCTAAAAACTATTTTTGCTCTTATCACTATGTGGATTTCTTTTCAAACTTTTTTTGCTTGTCTTTAATGCCATTTTGTTTTATTAAAGTAATTTTGTAATGCGTTTTTTTTTTTGCTTTAATTACATATCCGTAAGTTTATATAAGATTATATAATCATATAATCTTTTTTTGTTCTTTTAGTTTCTTTCATTTCTATATCTGCCAGTGAGTAGTAATTTGTCTTTGCAGCTCTTTCACTTTTAAAAAAGACTCCTACTGAGATTGACTCTGTTTACAGGGGTGTGAGGCTCTGGTTGTGAAGAAACTACAAGAAATCATGATGCATGTTATCTGGGCCGCATTGGCCTTTGCAGCTATTCAGGTGAGCACAGCTAGCCCACTTAGAAGTGAGCCACCAGTTTCCCCATCTTGTCTCTGGGCCTAGACCCAAAATGGTTTAAAAAACAAATCTTTGTGGAGAGGGATTATGTGTGAGGAGAGGCCTTAAGAGCCCTTATTTTCTTGCCTTGATTAGTGAGTGAGCTGTTCAAAATACAAACAGACTGATGTTGCAGAGTATTCTTGGAAGATACTTTAATAGAGCTTTATAGAAGTTTTTAGAAATACTGTTATATTTCAGTTTGGAAATGGAAACATTCATTTCAGTCTTTTTGTATGCTATCTCACCTTCTAGTTCTTTTATTTTTTACTTAGAGAATTTATTTTTATTTTTTAATTTTTATTTATTTTTTTAACCTGTACTGGCACTCAAGCCCAGGAACCTGATTATGCCAGCTGAGCACTCTCCTACTCACCTACATGCCTCAAACCCTTAGTTTAAGTTTTAATTTTATTTATTTGTTTTGAGGTAGCAACTTGATAATGTGCCTAGGTCAGCCCCAAACTCCAGAACTCAAGTAGTCCTCCTCCCTCAGCCTTTTAGGTACCTCCTAGAACAGGTGCACATGCTGTGCCTGATTCCTTGAGGGTGTGTGTGTGTGTGTGTGTGTGTGAAGAACTTGAACTTGGGGCTGGAGAGATGGCTCATCGGTTAAGAACACTGTCTGTTCTTGCAGAAGACCCAGGTTCCAATCCCAGCACTTACATGGCAGCTAACAACTGTAACTCCAGTTCCAGGGGACCCGACAGCCTCTTCTGTCCTCTGCGGTCATTGCATGACACAGGTGCACTTACCTACATGCAGGCAATACACGCGTACACATAAAATAAAATAAAAAATAATAAAATATTAAGAACAAAAAAAAGAACATGAACTCTTATACTAGTCTCTTATTCTAAAAGGAGCAGTTGTATTGTTTACAGAAAAGACTTCCCAGTAAAAATTGAGGTTCTAGCCTCTTCTGTATTTGTGGACTTGTTTTTTTCAGACTCATGATCATGCAAAAGAAGCTCTCAGCATCAGTTGGCACATATGGACGTGTCCAGTACCATTGTTGGTAGCTAAGGGGACCTGTTTTCCCAACTCTACCTACTAGTGAAAGCAGTCTTTGTATTGCCATAGAATAGTTAGTGAAAGTGCCTCATTGTCTCTCTAAATTGGCATCCATCACCCCTTATCCTCCCAAACCATACAACCTTATCCCTCAGCCTCATATAAAAACAATTAAATTACATGGACAGGCGCTTTGCACCCAACATAGCCATCCACGTTCCTAGTTTCCCAAGTATATATAGTGTTATCTTACAGGTTCTTTTGGGGGGACATCTTAGAGTCTTACAATTGAGATTAGACAGCTATTGGAAAATCTTTCTATCAGATCTAGTTCTCAGAGTAATTTTTAAACTTTTATTTACTTTTTTTGTTTTTGTTTTTGAAACAAGGTCTCACTATGTAGTCCTAGCTGACCTGGAACTTAGACAAGGCTGGCCTCAAACTCAGAGATCACCTGCCTCTGTCTCATGATCCTGGGATTAAAGATATATGCCACCACATCTGTCTATTTTTATATTTTTAGTTCTTGAAATAGAATTCAGGTCTAGAGAATGTATTTTAAGAAAGTGTAGATATCTTTTCTTATATTAAAGCCAGCATAATCACTACTTTAAATGCAAGTTGTTGGTTTTCTGCTCTTTTTATATTTGAGCAGAAACTAGTGTATTTACTGGAAAGGGCCTTTAAAATGGCAAAAGAGAGATTGTTTCCTTTGCAAGTATTCAGACAGCCCTGAAGTGTGATTCACTAAGAAGCCTAGGTCCATATTTGTTGTGGTCTCTGCCCCCCTGAGCATTTACTTTGAGGCTCAACGTTACAGTGGTTTGTTGATCAGCATGGATGCATTCCATATTTTGATTGTGTATGCAGACACATTCATTTAACTGAAAATAATGAAATGAGAGAAGTCTTTTTCCCAAGTAGAAACCTGGTCTTTGCATTCTTAGTAATTTCATGTTGGATAATAAAGCTATATATACTAGGATGTAGCAGAAAAGCTTTGGAATTGCATAGTGTTTGTGCTCATGAAATATGTAGTGTGTAACTAAAAACTGATGCCAGGCAGTGCTCAGCCATGTTCTTCATATAGGCATGCCAGCCATGCATTTCTTCATTGAATATTTTTGCCAGTCTCAGGTATACCTGCCATATTTTTTAGACTTTAATCACCATGACTTAGGTAGTGATTTTTAAAGATCAGACTTTTTTTTTTTTTTTTTCAGTTTAGCAAAGCTAAGTCAGGGGTTCTGAATTCAAAACAGATTCAAAACCTAGTGATTTTGAAAATGAAAAACTTTAGGGCTGGAGGGATAGCACAGCTGTTAAAGGCTAAGGCTAACAACCAAAAAATGGAAATGAAAAACTTTGGTTGTAAAGGAAATAAAAAAATAATTTTCCCTAATATATTTTCTTTAAGAGTACCTGTAAATTTTCTAAGATTTTTGTTAAAGTCTGTTGCAGATTGTTGACCTGGGTATGGAAAACCAGAGCAAAGAAATAACTCAAATAACAGGATCTTGATATAGAAGTTTAGAGCTAGAAAAGAATGCTAGAGATTCTCCAGCCCTTTTCCTCTTTGTTCTGCCACAAAAATCGAAAAGAACAAGGATAATAATGGCTTAGACCATCGCACAGACAGTAGAATGCTAAAGTCTGAATTCTGACTCCATTTGTAATCTTGTATCAGTTACAAATATAAGCATTAGGATTCTCGTATCAAATTTCTGAATTCTGGTTTGAACCCTGACTAATTGGCACTCTAGCTGGGCAGAATACAGAAATGAAAGGCAGAGTTGAGTGGTTACAACAGAGAACAGATTTGTCTCTTGGTTTGAAAAATCAAATATATTTACTGCATGGCCTTTTAAGAAAACCTTTTGCTTACTGGGTATGGTGGCTCATGCCTTTAGTACCAGCAGAGGCAGGTGGATCTTTGTGAGTTCAAGGCCAGCCTGGTCTACATAGTAAGTTACAGGCCAGCTGGGGCTACAGGGAGACCCTGTCTCAAAAAATACCAAAAAAAAAACAAAAAACAAAAAAAAAGAGTAGTTGAATAATCCAGATTTGAGTAGGACCAAAATGATCAAGAAAGACAAAAATCTGAGGACTCCTAGTTAATTATTATAACAGAATTTTTGAACATTAAACAGATGACATTTGTAAAAATTTGGGAGGTGTGTTTCAGTTTTTTGAGACAGGATCTCCCTGTAGCACTGTCTGACCTGGAACTCACTCTGTAGACCAGGCCTCAGTCTCATGGAGTTCTACCTACCTCTAGCTCCTGAGTACTGGGATTAAAGACACTGCCACACCTGGCTAAAATTTTTTCTTATGTATCTTGTTAGCTTATTAATCAGCAAGATGCTATGCATCTTTGTAAATAGATAGCCAGTTAAGAATTTTATATCTAAAGGTTTAATAATAGTATAAATCTAGGTATTGGTTTATTGAGCTCTTGAGTATCTTGCTGGGAGCAGGTAGCATGGGGAAGATGTGAGCAAGTCCTTAAGGTGGAAAGGTTGAGAGCGAAGTTCCAGAAGGACTGCTTCGCAAGGTGTACTGCTCTTCTCGTCTCTATGCAAGTGTGAAGAAGGTTATGGTGGCTCCTGTTTTCCTCTTTTCTTTTTGAGAAGGGGCTCACTATGTAGCTCCGGCTGGTGTGGACCTTGCTATGTACACCAGGCTGACCTCAAACCCAGAGATTGACCTTCCTCTGCCTCCTTTAGTGCTGGGATTAAGGGCATGTGTCACAATGCCAGCTTCCTCCTTTCTTGGCTACTATTTGTACATAAAATAAGTAAATTTCATGTCAGGTCAGATATCCCTGCATAGGTGTAAAGGTTATGTATTTTAATTCAGACCCTCTAAAATTTTTCAAATAGTTCCAAAGGGGAGGGCTGGAGATTTGGCTTAGTGGTTAAGAGCACTGGCTGCTTTTGCAGAGGACCTGAATTTGAGCCTCAGCACCCACATGGTGGCTAACAACTGTCTATAGCTCTAGTTCCAAGGGACTCCGACATCCTCTTCTGACCTCCATGGGCATTGCACAACATGGGTGTGCTTACACACATGCAGGCAATATACTCATGCATATAAAATAAAATATTTTTTAAAACTAACCAACAAACTAAAAAAATCAGATGTTAACTTCTGACCTCCACATGCACCAACATAAACGAACACCTGCTCATACACAAACAGACAAAACTTCAAGCTGGATATGATGGTGCACACCTGTAAACCCAACACTTAGGAGACTGATGCAGTAAGATTAGGAGTTCAAGGCCAGCTTGGTCAAAACTCTTTAAAAAAAAAAAAAATTGGGCACATCATTGCTCATATTTGTAGGGTTCCATTTGATAATTCAGTACATATATACATTGTGTAATGGTCAAGACAAAATACCATTTCTTGTTGAACTCTGTGTGTGTGTGTCTTCCAAATTCTTCTTGTCCTTTATAGTGAATAGTAAACTAGTGACCCCTGTACTGTAGAACACTAACACTTACTCCTCCTTTGTAGTTGTATTTTAGTATCTTTTGTCCAGCCTTCTATTCCTCTTTCCTCTGTCTACCCTACCCTCTAGTAATCACTATTCAGTTTGCTCCATGAGGTCAATTCTTGTAGTTTCTGCATCTGAGTAAGAACACATGATAATTTTTTTTATATTCCCCTTAATGTCCTCCATTTCTTGTCATTGTGTTGCAAATGGGAAGATTCTAAACTTTTTTTTAATGACTAAATAATATTCTATTTTGTGTATATATGACATTTGAGGAATGTCATTCTCAACTAATTTGGGAAGTCTTTTTATATCGAAAACACCTGTTGGAGGCCAGCAATATGGCTCAGTGGGTAAAGATGCCTGTCATCAAGCCGGAGGACCTGAGTTTGATCCCTGGAACCCACACAATGGAGAGAACTGACTCCCACAACATGTCCTGTAACTTCCATATGTACATGTCCCCCATCCCCAACATACCCATGTAAAATACATAAAAATATCTTTCTTAAAACAAGTACCTATTTGTATTTTTTTTTTTTTCCAAGTGATATAAATTTGGTCAAAGCTAAGTCTCCATCTCAGTCTTGGCTTTCCCTTGATTGTTCTCCTCACTTTGTACTTTGAGAGAGTCTCAGGCATACTCGGTCAACTCTATGGCTAGTCTTGAGCCTGCTTGGGGATCCCATTTCTACCTCCTGAGGCTGGAATTGCAAGTAGGTGCTAGTCCCTCCTGGGCTCTGGGGATCTGAGATTTAGTCTTGTTTATATGGCAAATGCTTTAACTGATGAGCCATCTCTGTAGTCCTTCAAGCCTTTTTTTTAGAACTTGCTATCAGTTTCCATGCTTCCTTCTAGAAGTAGTTTGTATAAGACAAGCATCTATGTAATTTTCGGTATGTAGACTCTTAGAGGAGGCAGCTTTGTACTGTGCTTTTTGTTTTGAGATTGTAGAGTCTGCTTTTCAGTAATTTGATAAGATCTTTTTTATGCTTTACCTACTTTTCTTCCGTGCTAACAGTGTGCAAAACTATAACATACCACAACCAGGATATTAGAATTGGCATTGGTAGCCTACTGATCTTACCCAGATTTCTCATTTCTTCATGTGCTTAGCTCTACACAGTCTTACGACCTGGGTAGATTTTTGTCCACCACAGTCAAGATACTGAGCAGTTTCGTTAGCATAGTGTTCTCTCCTGTCCCTCTTTACAACTTTCATCTTTAACCTGTACTCTAATAACTAATAATTGAGTTCCTATTTTAAAATTTTCTCATTTTATAATGTTGTATAAATAGAATGATATAGTTTCTGCCTTGTTTCTCAAGAACAGATTGATATGTTATAAGACTATCTTATTTCATGGCTGCATACTACCCACAGGTATACTTTGTTTTTTTTTTTAATATTTTATTATTTTTATGTGTATGAGTGTATTGCCTGCATGTATGTGAGTGCACCCGTGTTGTGCAGTGCTGTGGAGGTCAGTAGAGGGCCTCAGAGTCCCCTGGAACTGGAGTTAAGGACAGTTCGTAGCCACCACGTGGGTGCTAGGAATCAAACCCAGGTCCTCTACAAGATCAGTCAGTGCTCTTAACTGCTGAGCCATCTCTCCAGCCCCATGTTTTTTTGTTTTTTTAAGATAGGGTTTTCTTGTAGCCCCAGCTGGTCTGGAATTTGCTGTCTCACAAGAGATCCGCCTGCTGCTACCTCCTGAGTGCTGGGATTAAAGGCATGCACTACCATACCTGGATTTTCAATGGGTGTTTTTTTTTTTTAATTTAATTTAAAAAATTTTTTATTTTATATGTATGAGTGTATTGCCTGCATGTAGGTAAGTGCACCTGTGTTATACAGTGAATGCCCACGGAGGACAAAAGAGGCTGTCGGATCCCCTGGAACTGGAGTTATGGATAGTTAACTGCCATGTGGGTGCTGGGATTCGAACCCAGGTCTTCTGCAAGAACAGTGTTCTTAACTGCTGAGCCATCTATCCAGTCCCTCAATAGGTGTTTTTTTTTTGTTTTGTTTTTTTTTTAAAATACTTTACTTATGTTTATGTGTATGAGTGTATTGCTTACATGTAGGTAGGTGCACCGGTGTCTTGCAATGCCCACAGAGGTCAGAAGAGGCCTGACGAGGTTAGAAGGGGGAATTAGATCTCCTAGAGCTACAGTTACAGGCATTTGGTTGTAAGCTGCCTGATGTGTGTACTGAAAACTGAGCTCAGGTTCTCTACAAGAGCAAACACACTCTTAACTGCTAAGCCATTTCTCTAGCCCCACTTCAATTGATTTTAATAGGCACTTACCTAAGTCTTGCTGTCACAAAAATGCAAGTAGTGATTATTCAATGTTCTACATGTTCATAGTCTATTTATGGCAAAATATATGGCCATGAAACTGGAGTTTATATATGAATGAGTCTTGGTAGGTACTACCCAACTTTTCTCAGGATGTTTCTAGTATGAAAGAATTCTTAGTTTTAGCTGGGTATGGTGGCACACCATGTCTTTAATCCCAGCACTATGGAGGCAGATACAGGTGGATTGCTGCGAGATCAAGGCCCGTCTGGGATGGTCTACACAGCAAGTGAGACCCTGTTTCAAAAACAACAACAGCAACAAAGAGTTCTTAGTTTTGTGTGAGAATGCCTATTTCTCCCTGCCTCCCTCTACATAGGATATCAAAGAACATATTAGTTTGGCAGTCAGTTTTTAAAAATCACTTGTCTTATTATAGTAAGCATTTTTTTGTGTGTTTTTGTTTGTTCTTTACAAATTTTGTAGTTGTTGGTGTTGTTTGGCCTAGCTAGAGATTAATTCCCATGACTTGAATATTACGGGGAAAGTTTTCACTGTAAGAAATAATATTGAAGCTATAATATTCCTGTAATATTTCCAAGTCTGTTGTTGGAATTTTTCAGTAATCAATGAGATGTTAGTATAGCAGAGCATTCTAAATGGGTCTATAACACTTAATGGTGAGGATAAGAAGTTACTGGGTAGAGCTTAATTTTCTTAAATGGACACATTTCCAATTGGAGTAGGGTTTGCCATGCTTTTTAAATTGCTCTGAATCAGTACTAGTTGACTTAAGTGAAGAGGAAAGAAATGAGCCATACTTCAGACCTCATTTTGAGAGCACTGACTCCTCCAGTAGACATTAACCAGCTGAGAGGGGTGTGAGGAGGTGGGGTGCCAAGAGTTTTGTTTTTTTGTCCCCCTCTTAGCAAGTCAGTAATTTCTTGAATTTAGCATTTTTATTGCTCAATTTAACATTGCCTAGGAGCAGAAACGTATTTGATTTTATAGCTGTTATGTTTTGATGTGCAGTGAACAAATATATTTCTCTAGAAATTAGATACTAAACGCTTAGAATTAGCAAGGATATTTAGTAGACTTTCAACAGCATCTACTTTTAAAGCGTCTTGATGGTACTTTATACTAGTAGTCACTTGACAAATATTGATGTAATGAGACTGATGAATTTGAACAGCAGCTTCATGGCCTGAGTGGGTAGAATAGAGGCAGACGGTAGAATAGTTCTTTAATCTAGTTTAATCCTTTTGCTCAGTAACATAGCATGTCTCATTACTGGTCCAATACGCTACTCCAGAAGGGTTAGGAGTTAGTAAAAAATAAAATGATGAAATAAGAGTGGTCTTTAAGGCAGCCACACCTTTAATCCCAGTACTTGGGAGACAGAGGCAGGCAGATCTCTGTGAGTTTGAGGCTAGCCAGGGCTACATAGTGAGAGCCAGTCTCAAAAAAAAAACAAAACAAAGAAGTGATCCATAACAAGTAATATATATGTAATGCCACAGAACCAAAAGTAGTAAATAAGAAAGAAATGGAAGCTTCAGAGTTCGTTTTTTGGCACTGAATTTTGTAGTTGTTGGTAAAGTATCTCTCCCCATAATCCAGACATCTAAAAGGACCACCATAAAGTACGTGTTGCTTTGACGTATTCTCTAGACTTGTGCTGTCCAGTATGGAAGCCACAGCTGTTTGTCTAATTGAAGTAAAAGCTTAATGTGACTCCCCAGTGGCTAGGCTACATTTCAAGTGTTCAGTAGCCACATATGCAGAGACAGACCATTTCCATCACCACAGAAAGTCTTTTGGGGCTCTTATTGTTACTGGGGATGGCAATAAAAGAGCCTTGATTTCTGTCAGCTTCAGAGAAGTTCCTGATGTAAGGCAAGGAAGCTGATGTTTAGTACTTAATTCCTTAATAATGTGTTCAGAAGCACTTCCCTCTCCCACTGTCACTGCTTTTTTGATGATTTGAAGACATTGAAACTTGAAATAGCTTCATTGCTAATAAACAAAAAGGGCTTTCAGCCTTTTTCTCATTGTTGTTTTTTCCTACAGCTGCTGGGCATGCTGTGTGCGTGCATCGTTTTGTGCAGAAGGAGTAGAGATCCTGCGTATGAGCTCCTCATCACTGGCGGAACCTACGCATAGTAGACGGCTTCAGCCTGAGCTAATTTTTAGTCTTGTTCTGATTTGGAAGATGAATTAAGCAGGCCTGCTGCAGTTGGCCTCCTGGGTTCATCTAGTTAAAGCACACATACATTGGTGTTGGACAGAGCAGCTTGGCTTTTCATGTACCCACCCATTTACCTACCCACCATGACTTTTTCCCTTATTCTAGCTGACTCTCCATGCCCCTGATTTCAGAACCATTTACAAGTTGCATAGACTTAAAGGAGGATGTGGGTCTGCTTCTGTTGCCTCCAAGGAATAATGGGACAGTGTCGTATCACCGGGTCATTTCAGTCTTCACAATGGAGAACTCTTGGCCAAAGGTTTTCGGGGGGAGAGGGAGGAAGCCAACTGTCTGGTTAAAATTAACACCAGATGGTGCCCCTCATCAGTGTCCTTTTAAAGAATATATACTGTAGTACAATAACATAGCAGTTGTACAAAATGGCTAACATAGTTTAGAAACATAACAGTGTGTGTTTTTGTTCATCTTCAAAATCAGGCTGATCTTTGAAACTAGTGGTTTTTAATCAAAGCTGGCTTTATAGGAGGAGTATAATGGATGCACTACTGTTTTAAAGCAATTAGTGTGAGTGCGTGAGTGTTTCTGTGTGATTGAGCCCATTCATCATAAGTCTTAAACTTGTTAGAGATAATGTACCCATGTAGACTAGCAAAATAGTATGTAGATGTGATCTCAGTTGTAAATAGAAAAATTTAATTCAATAAACTCTGTATCAGCCCTCAACATGTACTTTTTAATTATTTGGGGGATATTTCAGTTCCAGAGCAGCAGTATAATGATTCAGATGCTGGTGTTGTCTGCAGTTCTTCCTGATTTGCATGGATTTTCATTATATGCTGCCAAATTCTAATGGCCATGATATTCAGAAAACTATAGATGCTTTCTAGCTTCAGTGAATTTTTTTTTGTTTTGTTTTGTTTTTTTGGTCTTTTTGAGATAAGGTCTCCCTGTAACCCCAGCTGGCCTGGAACTCACTATGTAGACCAGGCTGGCCTTGAACTCACAGAGGCATATACAGAAAGATTTCCATACAGCGCAGTGAGAGATCAAGGGCATCGTGTTGTGCTGGGGGGTTTAGTGATGACACTTGGGAGCTCCTGGAGGAAGTGTCCAAGCCTAGAAACTGGAGAGGTGTGTGGGGAAGAAACTCGGTGTGCAGTGGGATTGGTAGAGGACTGCTGTAAGTAGCTCATAGTGCCTAGGGCTTAAAACAGTATTCTCTGTGGTCTTATGGGACTTGCTCTACCGGTCAGACTTGATTTGTAGGCAGAGAAAGCTATTAAAGGGCTTAAGCATAATGCTGATGTCAGCAGGCCTGCTCTGAATGGTCCCCAAGGCAGTTGAGAGGATGGTTTGGCATATGATGAGGAATGTGATGAGGCTTCAGTTAGGATTAGGTAGCAGGGCATGAAGTAGGGCACTGTTGGTATAGGCAATGTATGGGGTGGACTCAGGGACTCTTGGAAGGAGGAAATGGCAGAATTTATACCGATTGGATGTGGGATAGAGAATGGAGAAGAAGGGAGGAATTGAAAATGAATCTCAGATGTCTGGCTCAGTCAACTGGGGGAAACAAAGCCAGACACAGAAATAGAGAACAAATAAAGCTGAGTTCGTTGTCTTGTAAGTCCCTCCGAATATGGAGAACACAGGCAAAGATGAGGCATAAGAACTAACTACAGAAGTAAAGGAAGCTTTCCTGATTGCAGTTCCCAGGATCAGTGATGTTGTTCCTGACCCATTCTCCTCCTCCCTGCCTGTTCACAGTGGGCAAGGATGCTTGTGAGCTTTGACCACCACCACCTCCCCCAGCACAGTCTCCCCTGCTGTTGATAGGACCATTCTGTGACTACCCTGTCACTGCTTGGAGCTGAGGTGAGCAGTGGTGGTGTGTGACATTGATTGCCCTTTTTCTGGGCATGATCAGGCTAGCTCTAGAGTAGGAAATTGCTTTCATATCGTGTGTCAGTTGGTAACCCACTCCTTGAACTTGCTTGAAGGGCAAGTCCCATACCCTTCTTTGCTCACACTTCACTGCTTGCCTGTGAGAGAGCAGCCTGCGAGGAACCTAGACATTCAGCTTCTCCCAAGGCTGAGAAGTGGCTGCCACCGAGTTGCAGAAGACACTCCTTCTCCCCCGTGGATAGTGCTGCTGGACCCATGCAAGAAGACAACAGAAAGTCCTTCCCCTCCAGCCCAGGCAGCCCCTTGAGAGTCTGCAGAGTCCAGGTCAGTGTGGAAAGAAGAGGAGTGTGTGGAGCTTTGAGGCAATAAATACCAGTGCATCTGCTCAAGATGTCTACTTTCTCCAAGGTGTAGGTCCTGTTTTGTTCCTTCCAACCAAAAGTCTTAGTCTCTGGAGATGTAACTGTAAGGTGATAGAAATATTCTGCTTCTCATTTAACTCCTCCCCAGGTTTAACAAATAGTGATGACTCTAGCTGGATTCAGACTTAACTAAGGATGTTTTTCCAATCCAGAAGTCCCTCATCTTCCAGGCAGTCCTCCCCTCTCTGTCATTTATTTTTTAATATCCTCTATAGGACCCACGAGTTCCCACTTTTTTCAGCAGTTAATTGTCTTTTTGAAGGCAGAGCTTCCTCAAACACTTAGGGATTTGGCCAGTGGGCACCACTTCAAGTGTTCCCGACATTGGAGAACTTCTGTGACTTCTGACATGAGCTTGCTGATCCATCTCATCCCCTCTCGTGTGGCCACCAAATCAGTGCTGGCTAAGGAGCCCTGGTCCCTGGTGCTGCTGCCAAGCTGATAGAGCTTTAGTCAACACTTTAAAAAAAATTTTAAGAAATATTCTATTATTTTTATTTTATGTGTATGAGTGTATTGCCTGCATGTATGTAAGTGTTCCTGTGTTGTGCAATGCCACGGAGGTCAGAAGAGATTGTTGGATCCCTTGGAACTGGAGTTATGGATGGTTGTTGACTGCCATGTAGGTGCTGGGAATCAAACCCAGGTCCTCTGCAAGAGCAGCCAGTGCTCTCAACCACTGAGCCATCTCTCCAGCCCCAATAACTTTTTTAAAAGCATTTTAAACAAAAGTTATTGGTGCCTTTAAAAATGTAATAATATGGTCATGTGTAAAGAAGAAAGCGCCCCAGGCTAGCAAATCTAGAAGAGATCTGCATTCTTTCAGAAGACATCCTTAGAAATGGGTGTGGTAGTGGGTTTTGGTTTGGACTTGTTCTTAATGTGAATTTTGATCTACAGCATGATCCTATTCTCTTCAGGACATAACAGTACTCTTTCTTGGTCAGCCTAGATTTGTTAATTCTTTGTGTTAGCTTCATGAATGTGTTAATGCATAGTTAACCAGTGGACAATGGACAGATAGCTTCCAGATTTTTTGTTCTCCACACACAGTCCTGCATTGCTTCTCAACAGAGTATGTTCTGAGGAACATGTTATTCTGAGAGACACATTAGTTAATTCACTGTGCAAACATCTACAGTGCTTGTACAGATATATACAGATAAGCCACTCAACTTGTGAATCTGCTACTGATATAACATGGGAGACAGGGTCTGACTGTGAATTCACTAAGAGGCCCATACTGGCCTTGAACGTGCAGTGATCCTCCCCCATCTCAGCCTCCCTGAGTGCTGGGATTACAGGCATGTACCACTAAACCTAGCCACTTTTTTTTAAAAAAGATAAATCAAAGAATTGTTAATTAAAAGTAATGATAAAGGTCAAGCTTAGAAACAGGCCTGTAATCCAGCTACTTTGGAGTCTGGGGTAGGAAGATTGCAAGTACAAGGCCTGCCTGGACTACAAAGTGAGTTGAGGGCTAGCCTAGGCAACTTAGTGAGATCCTATCTCAAAAAGTAAAAAGAGGCTTAAGGAACTGGAGAGATGGCTCAGCTGCCTGTAATTCCAGCTCCAGGGATCTGCTATCCTTTTCTGCCCTTTGTGGGTACCTATGCACATAGTATACATATAGACACAGATATACACACATAAATAAAAAGTAATTCTTAAGGGCCAGAATAATGACTCAGTGAGTGAGAGTGCATGCTGCTCTTAGAGTTCCTAGCACCCACACTGGCCAGCTTAGGACTGCTTTAACTCCAGCTCCTGAGGATCCGAAGCCCTCTGGCCTCTGTGAGCACCTGAGTCATGTTCACATAAATAAAAATAAGTCTTAAACCATTTCTTTCTTTTTATTTTAAAAAGAGGGCTTGGGGTATGGTAGAACAGTGGTAGAGCACTTGTCTAGCATGCACAAAGCCCTGCATGCAGTCCCCAGTATCACACAAAAATAGTAGTGATAAAAGATTGCAGTGTAGTAAGTACCTAAGCTGGTAACTGATTCTATCGACTCGTACGTACTGTGCACAGTTGTGTTGGTAGTGCAACCCCAGCATCATCATTAACATGGAATAAGGCATTGTGCTAGTGTTAGGAAAGCCATGATGTCACTAGATGGCGGGCATTTTTCAGCTCCTTGTAATCCTGAGGGACCACCTTTGCATGTGTGATCTGTTGCTGGTGTAAACAGATGTGGTGCTGACTACCAGCCATAGTCACAGGGCCTAAAACCATTTTAAAGTAAGCATTGTGAGTGGCATGGTCAGTGCTCTACTGCCACCACTTTCCTAGTTTTAAAGCAGTTTTCATTACCCCGTGTCATGCATTTTTTGCATGTTTTCAAGGGTAGATTTTAGTCATCCATTCTGTACCAAAAACACCACATTTGGAAGTTTTCATAGATGTGTCCAATTCCTTTCAAAAAGAGATGATCCCAATATATGTTCCCACTAGCAGTGCAAGAAAGCATGCATTCCCTGCACCCTTGTTGACTCTCAGGATGTGGTCAGCCTTTTTCCATTCTGCCAGATGAAAATATGTATTTATTTTGTCCCATGATCTTTTTTTATTAATATTTTATTTTATGTGTATGCGTATATTGCCGGCATGTAGGTAAGTGCATCCATGTCGTGCAATGCCCATGGAGGACAGAAGAGTCGGATCCCCTAGAACTGGAGTTATGGACAGTTGTTAGCTGCCATGTGGGTGCTGGGATTCAAACCTGGGTCTTCTGCAAGGACAGTCAGTGTTCTTAACAGCTGAGCCATCTCTCTAGCCCCTTGCCCCATGATCTTTAAAAAAGTAGTTAAGCTACTTATATCTCCTAAATTTTCAATTTCTGTCCTTTGCCCTATTGGATAGGTTATTGTCTTATTTCTTACAGAGCTTAACAGAATTTAGAACACTTTTCTGTAGAACTTAAACTTTTCTTTTGTTGCTAGTGGGAGTGGGGTAACTTTGTAAATCCCTGTCCTAAGGAGCTGTTGCTATGGAGGATCACCTACTCTTAATGTGTTGATTCTGTATTCAGCATTCTTGGCAGTTCTGGAAATAATTTATGTTCTCTGTAGCTTTTTGTTGTAATGTCTCTGGGGTCTTCTGAGGGTATCATGCTGTGACCCATTGACTTTTAGTCAGAACTAGGGGTGTTGCTAGCTGTGGGGAATGTGACTCCTGCACAGATCCTGCTCTCCTAAACTTATATAGTAAAGACAGTAAAGCAGGTGTGACATAATGGAGAAGAGAGACTTGTTTATATTAATATTTGCATCCCAGCATCTGGCACATAGTAGACACTTATGGCCTGACGTAAGTCACTATGGTGCCTCAAGAGTAGTTTTCAAACTGCCAATAAGAAATGTAGGTGAAGGGCTCATTAGCCAGAAGGTTCTCAGTCCTGGCTATACATCAGAATCATCAGAACAGTAGAAATCTGCACAGATTGAGCTACTTTCTGTTTGAGGTGAAAGCTCATTGGTGGCTCCCTGAGCAGCCTGTGCCAAGCTGTGCTGCCCATCCATAAACCTGTAATTGAGCTGAAGATGGGCTGGGGCCTCTCCTCCCTTGGCCTCTCAGTGGGCTCTGCTGAGTGCAGTTGGAAAGACCTATTCTGGGATCCTGATTGCCTGTGAGGATGCTGAGGGCAGTGAGTCCTCTTGCATGTAAGTGGTGGTGAGCTGCTGATTATGCCAGATTGGGGGCAGACATTCTGATTCAGCCAGATGACTGGAATAGGTTGCATGCTGATCTCACTAGGCCCACGGGCAGCCATAGGAGAACAGTTGGAATTAGGTGCTAGACACCAGTGTTGGCAGATGTCTGGCCAAATGAGTTGTTTCTTGTCACCACTAAGGACTCTGGCAATCATAGTTGTCCCAGAGAGTATGTTGAGTGAGCTGCTGCTGCTTACAGTTGAGATCCAGAGGCTGTGGGCCTGGCTCTTACAGGTGACAACCTCTTGCTTTTAATTAGCATTTTAGCAATGACTATTTGAGGTAGCAATTTGCATAGAGCCTACTGCACCCATTTTACTAATGATGAAACTGAGCCCCAGAGAAATTGTGACTTGTCTGAGACTGCCCGAGGGGAAGCTGCTTCAGACCCTGGTGTTCTAACTTGAGAGGCCATGCTCTAAACCCGGCTCACTGTCTCTGAGCTGCCCTCTGTCAGGGAGCGGCAGCAGTTATTTATATGCTCAATTACGCCAACTCCCTCTTCTGGCACTGTGTCCCCATGCAGTTGTTTTCCAGCCACTGAAGTTGTGTGACCTGATGCACAAGAGAAATGGAGAAAGCTGCAGAGGCAGTGAATTAGATTCATCCAAGGGTTTATCACCATCACCCCCGGCCCCCGGTATAAATTGTGATCCCAGAGTTGCATTCTGTTCCTTTCTTTGGTTGCCTGAATGCCTGGAGAACAGGCTGTGTTATCTAATACT
The DNA here is from genome assembly GCF_000622305.1 of Nannospalax galili. Lineage (NCBI taxonomy): Eukaryota > Metazoa > Chordata > Mammalia > Rodentia > Spalacidae > Nannospalax > Nannospalax galili. The sequence continues at coordinate 3,303,740 of NW_008359594.1, read as the reverse complement.
TATTACCCATCATCCAGTGGCGCCCACTGACAACTGCAGTACCTGTCAAAGATGATGATAAATATCTAGGCCAAAGGTTTAAAAAAAAAAATCTATGCAGTGGAATCAGATGTTCAATCAAGATGACAAGGTATTTTCAAGGAATAAATAAAGCACCGAAGCCTAACTTTCTACTCTTCTTTCCTCTTTGCCGCCCCAGAAGTCAGTCTACTTGCTTGTCCTGTCTCTCCTGGGCCCTCCTGCTCCACCTGCCCATCTTGAAGGCCCAGCTCAGAATTCACCCTCTCTACTATTCTCACCCGTCTCACATCTCATAAACTACTAGTCCATTCCATTTCCTACATTCACCCAGAGCTGTTCTCTAGCCTGGTTGCTACTTTGCAGACCAGCCACCATTTCTGTATGGGACAGCCTGCTGCTGGTCTCCCAGCCCCCCCCCCCCCACCTTGTGCCTGTTACTAATTACTAATTGCCTTGAACCTGTAGGACAGAGAGGCAGTGTGCCCCTCTGGGACAGTAAGCTCTGTCAGGGCATCTTGGCAAAGCACTACCCCATGACACCCAGGAGCCATCAGAATGTCTGGGCCCAATGAAGCCAGGGGATCTAGCTGTGCCTGGTGGGGCTGGACAGATGTGACCAGGGTAGTGTTCTGGCCCAGGCAGCCAAGTCTTTATTTGCTAGCTTTGTTCTCCTTCAGGAGAGCCCTGGATTAAGTCGCTGTCTCCAAGTATCCCTATCTGCAAATTTCTGATGTGTCACGGATGGGTGTGGTGTTTGGTGATCTCTTGCAGGATGTGTATTCTTGGGAAAATGATATTTGCAGAAGGGTGTCAGCCGCAGGCTTTTTTTCAGAGGCCCAAAGCCCTTTCCCACTGTCTGCCACACCCTCTGGCAAGAAACAGTGATAGATGACCCTCCCGAACATCGAGCCTCGTCCTTAGCTCCAGAGGCCACATCCCGGGGCTTTTCACCTGTCTGGCCCCAGTCCTGCAGGCCTACAAAGTGTTCCCATGCCCAAGATGGGTAGAGAATACAACCCAAAGGCACTTCATACCCTAACTAAACCTGCCTTTCTGCACAGGTGAGGAACATTGGAGAATGAAACCTGTATCTGTGTGAAACACAGCATAACCCCTTTCACCTCCTCAGCGCCTCTGCCTTTTCCTAGACCAATATCTGCCACATTTTTTGCCTCTGGCATCTGACATTTGCCTGGGCACATGGACTAGGCCTTTATGCTGGCTGCCAGGTGGGCAGCCAGCTAGGCAATACCAGTGAGGAAGCCACAGGCCCACAGTTGGTTTCTGTGATGCAGGATCAGTCCATATTGATGAGTGTGCCATATCAGGGAGGGGCACTGGGGCAGCAGTGGCTTCCCCTGGTAGATGGAGTTCCTGAGACCCATCAGCCTCTAAGCCGGTCTGCTCATGTGCTACCTTCACACTCACCTGTTGTTTCCTGTCCCCACCGGTTTGTCCCCCCAAATATTCCACCACCTTGCTGTACTCACACATTTGCCATGTCCTAACTCTACTTCCCATCTGCAACCCGGCTTACTTCCGTGCTCCCAGGATACCTGATACTGCTCCTCATCCTCTCTCTAACCTCACCCTGCATCTTCCAGACTATCCAAGATGTGACTACTGTAGCTTTGGCAGCCTTGGAGCTTCAAGAAACGGTCCAGACTTCATCTCTGTCTCTAGCTGAGTCTGAGACTCGGTGACCACAGCTGAAGGCTCGTCTGTAAGTGGCAGAGCACTGTTCTCCCAGACTTGTCCCCACACACTTTGGCTGCCAAATTGAGTGTTGGACACTGGGGCAAGAGAAAGGGACCCAGCAGAGAAGAATATACTCCTTTATTCCTTCTGGGAGAAACTCCTCAGGGAGCAGCCAGCACCTGTTCCATCCCCAGGAGGGCCAGGCTTGGTACTGACCCCACAAGGCCTGGGCAGTGGTGGGAACAGTCTTGGCTGCACAGGCAGGACAGGCCTGTGTGGGGACGGCCGCTCCTTCCTCAGAGCTTCTCCAGGTAGGATCCAGGGACGAAGCCACGCTGTCCATTCTGTTCCACTGTCCACCAGCCATCCTCCCCTTCCTGGATGACCACCAGGACATCTCCCGCAGAAATGTCCAGCTCATCGGAATTCTGGGCAAGAGATGGCAAGTGCATGAGTTGGGAGGGGCCTCTTGGGTGGGCTATGGCCCAACATCCCCACCCTGGCAATCAATGCATGATTGTCTCCCAAAGTGAGCAGTGGCTAAGTTGTGCTCATGCCTTCAGGGTAGCCCCCTTTGGAGACAGACAGGCATTTCGGTTCCTTAAAGGACTTGTCCTCCAGTCTCCATCAGGTTGTCATGGAGACCTCCTAGCCTAGGTTTCTCTCACTGCTCCAACCACCACAGCATCTCTGAGGTACTTGCTACATCCAAGGGCAAGCTCTTCAAGGCTCACCACACAGCCAGGCACTCCATTACTTTAGGTCTGCGTCCCTCAATGTGGCCTCCATCGGTGCAGCCCACATCCAACCTGCTTACATGTGTGTGGAGATGTGATGGCCTCAGCCCAGGACCTGTCTTCCAGCTCTGCATCCCTCACTTTAAGCCAGGGTAGAGATAGAAATCGGGATCTCGGCAAGGCTGCTCTGTGGCCTGTTCTGATCCTTCCTCTGAGGATGTCTAGCATGGCTAAAGGATTCATTTTGGCCACAGTGGTTTTGAGTCCACAGCCAAAGAACGAGGCTTGGCCTTTAACTTGTTATCCACAGGCAGCCCCACGCTGGAGTACATGGCACCTGGCCTCGTGGACTCTAGGTATGCAGATTTGAGTTGATACTGGGCCAGCAGATGTGTATTCTCTTCTAAGGACAGGGTGCTATTCTAAGTGCTCATACTCTAGGCAGGTTCCCAGGCACATAAGCTCTGGAGCAGGAGGGTGAGGGCCTCACCTGTGCCGTGTAGTCGTAGAGCGCCCGGTAGTCCTGGGCTGGTGAGACAAGGTTGCCCTGTGTCCCTTGGACATTGATGGCTGCATAGACAAGCTCATTCGGCTCAGGAGTTGGGGCCAGAGTCTCTGTGGATGCTGAGAGTAGGGTGACACTTTGACCCTGCCCCTTTCTGAGGACAATAATCCTTCTAGGGTGGAGCTTCTCTAGGCTTGGCTCTTCATGCTCCCTGTAGTTTGACAGGGTACCTTTTCCCATTGAGGGTTTCCGTGGCTCCATCTATGCTATGTAGGAGTCCTCTCCTTCCTCAAAGGTTCCCCCACCTCCCCACCCTGCATTTACCAGCAGGAGCTTGATAGGATATGGTCTTGGGACTCCCATGCAGCAGCCCGGAGAACCTGGAGGCAGGGAGGAAAGAGGGGAGGCCCCCTCATCTGACCCCACTGGCAGTGAAGGGAGGTCAAGGGGGAATTCTCAGAGCTCCAGGACCCTTTGCCAGTCAGAGGCTACCCCAAGTCTCCATGACAGTAGGCCTCCCCAAAGAGCATCTCCAGCAGCATCCTCCCACACTGCACTCTATAGGTCATATCAGCACCTGCAGCCAGCAGGGCCCCTTCTCACCAAGCCTCCTCCTGCCTCCCTGCGGAGGAAGAAGCTGTCCTTTAAAGTTCAGCTCCCACACGCCCTGTCAGGCCTTCACCACCCTGGGCCAAGACAGCCCTCCTCCCCTTGGCTCCACTCATGGGGCACAGCACTAGGACTTTGACAACTGACCACAGTCCCTGCCAAAACCTCTCACAGATTCTCCAAGTGTTTGGGCGCCAGACCTTGTTTTTATGCCACCTGGAAAGAACCACCACTGCTGCCTTACAGTCCTGGACACCACCCTACCTCACAGTGGGATCACGGAGTCAAGAAGTCAGCCCAGGCATCTCCTCAGGGCTCTCAGGTCAGCTTGTAAATAACTGCAGTCTGATTAACACTTGGATCCCCTTGGCCTAAGGCCCCCTCTAAGGGTAGTGTGAGCTTGGCATATCTCTACAGAATGCCCAGCACCTGAATAGGGCATCAGACCTACAGGAGCTGTTTAGTAATGAGGAAAAGTCAAGGATAGGGGAGGCTGACCCCAGCCCCGGCAACCCATCCATTGATTTCTCACCTCTTTATCATGCCGCAGGATGGCTGGACACCAGGGCTTCCGGCCAATGGAGTGACCTCTCGGTCATAATAGTTCTGATAAGGCACCGGAGCTGCAGATAGCAAACCCATGAGGCCTGGAGCAAAGAGGGCAGGCCAGGCCACGCCTCTCTCCAGACTGGCCCTCATTTTCTCATTTTGGCCCTGGACTTGCCATTCTGGTACTCCCAAGAGAGATTTTTGAAAATGAGTGGATTTTTAAAATTTTTTTATTTTTTTGTCTTTTTGAGACAGGGTCTCCCTGTAGTCCCAGCTGACCTGAACTCACTATGTAGACCAGGCTGGCCTTGAACTCACAACAATCCGCCTGCTTCTGCCTCCCAAGTGCTGGGATTAAAGGCGTGTGCCACCACTCCTGGCTAAATGAGTGGATTTTTAAAAAACTTTTTGATCAAATCCACATGAGTGGATTTTTAAAATTATTTTTTGTTGTATGAGTGTTCTGCCTGCATGTATATAAAAAAGTGTATCTGTGTAGCGCAGTGCCTGCAGATGCCAGAAGATGGTGTCGGGTCCCCTTTGACTGGAGTTACAGATGGTTGTTAGCTGCCATGTGGGTGCTGGGAACTGAACCCTGGTTCTCTTCAAGAGCAGCCAGTGCTCTTAACTGCTGAGCCATCTCTCAAAATGGATATTTCTGGTTCATGACTGTGCAGCCAAACAGGCCAGGGGGTAGAAGTGTTCCTACTTCTAGTCCCCACCCTTGCCTCCTGCTTCACCTTCCAGCTCTGGTACACAAAACTATTCAAGGGAAGCAGGCCAAGGGCCCAGCCACTGGACTACACGCACCTCCCCCACCCATCCCCACCTCCACCCAGAAGGGAGCTGGAAGCCACCCCAGCCTGGGCCTGGCATTCCAGGCTGAGAACCCCGGGCCAGCTCTAGGCTGAGCTGCCCTCAGACCAGGCCTTACCTGGGGGCTCAGTGCCTGTGCTCTTGGCCTGAATGAAACCACTGATGTCACTGTCCACACTGCAACCTTCAAGGGTCAGCCGTACTTCCTCATAGAGCTGGGAGCAAACGAAGAACAAAGGCTGGATACCTGCCCTTGCCATAGTCCTGCCTCTCTCAATCTGAATCATAAGGCTCGGTGCTGACAGGAGGACCTTGGGGTGTCACTGCTCGGGCCTGGCTGAGGGGTTGGAGTCCTGCCTCATGCCTTTATCATCCACTCTGCCTACTCAGCAAAGGGGCAGTTTTCTGTGCTCTGAGAGCAGGGCCAGGGACTTTGAAGGAGAGGGCAGGTGCTAGGTAACCACAGAAGCACCAGCAGTGCACGTGCCCTGGGCGACACAACACTCCCCCTGCCACACAGTCTTTCCTGTGTTTGGAGGCCAAGGGCAGAGGCTGAGTCTGCAACTCCTCTGTGTGGACCGCAGAGGCCCGGGTATATGCCAACTGGCTCTAATGGACTTGAGCATGCTGTGCTGCCCTTTCTGCACCCCTCAGCACACACCTCATCATCCTTGACACACTGCATGGAGAGCTGGTTGCAGTGCACCCACAGGGCATTGCGGAGGATGGTCAGCCGGTCAAACTCCTGTAGCTGAAAGGCCTAAGGGTGGGAGGGAGAAGGGAAGGTATTGCAGGTCCAGGCCAAGCAGGTCCACTCATAGCTCAGCAGAGTGACCAGCAGGGCCATTCTGCTACAGTTAAGTCTGAAGCAAAGATGTCCCTGTAGGTCCTCACCCCTGCTCTGGGGCAGGTGGAGAGAGGTTAGGCTCTTAGGAAGGGGTGGATGTGAAAGGCATAGGACTCATCCTGGCTCTCCACCAGCAGAGCCCTGGATAGGTTTTGTCTGAGTCTCAGTTTGGGTCTTGTGAACAATGTATGTCCATAGCACAAAGCCAGACAGTGAGTACATTGGACAGACCCTAGCACCAGCCCAGCCAGTGACTGGAAGTAGAATGAATAAATGTCATCCCTCAGCCCCAGCCTCCCACAAATAGAATAGGGATGTATCTGGGGAAACAGGCTGCACACCTGGCTCACTCACCTCACAGGTGGTCCGGTGCTCCTGCTCCCATTCATTCCGAGCTTTCTCCAGCTGCTCAATGGTTTGCTTGTACACTCGCTCTGCAAGCACAGGGGACTCTCAGCCAGGCCTGGTGGCCTGGATCTCTCCTGATGGTTCCCAGACATGAGCTCCTCTGCCTGTGGTTCCTGCAGAGTCCCTCCAACATGACCTCCCTCAGGTCCTGGGATCTCCCTCCCCAGGGGGCCTGGCTGGCTGCCAGTCAACATCAGCCTCCCAATACAGCCCTTTCTAGGGAACTCTCATCTCCTCCACTGAGCTCTGAGGGCTGGAGTGGAACCTACACCCACAAGTTCAGTGCCCAAGTACTCACTTTCTGTGTCCCACCTCTTTACTGATGGTAGAGGGGCAAGTATTGTCTCCACATGTGGGAGAGCATGCCTGCAGGGCAAGTGGCATGCAGGTGACACTGCCACCAGGTAGAGGCTGTGTCCTCAGCTGAGCAAGGACTGGTCAGGCTGTCAGACACTCAGGAGAAGTAACTAAGGACACGTACCTGCCTCTGTGGCTGAGTCCTTGCACTGCTTGGCTTTGTTCTGGCTCTGAGGAGACAGAGTGGCACTGAGCCCCAGTTCAGGGGATCTGGCCCTGGAGCTAGTCAGAAGTGACTGACACACCCCCTGACCACCCAGGGATATCCATGAGCAAAACACGAGTGAATCCCACCATTCACCAGCAGCCTTGCTGCACAAGGGACCAGTCTGGTTCCATGTAAAGGAAATGAAAGCAGAAACCTGCAGCCGTGGGAGACACAAGATGCCAAGGCCAGCGGGAATGTGGCCAGGCCCTGCCTATGCAGCCATTGCTGCATCTACTGGCCAGAACTTGGGCTTTGCCCCAGCTCACCCACAAGCCTCTCGCCTCTCTGGGCCTGAGATTTCCTGTCTATGCAATGGATTAGGGGCCCGGGTAGCTCTGTCACCCCCACCCTGCCCAGATGCCAGTGCAACCATGAGCTTGGCCCTGGACTACCTAGATTTCGATCCCTGCTCTGCAGCCTTCTTGCTCTGAGACCTAGACTCACCATCCTGGGCCCATTTCCTGTCTGTGACATGGGCCTTGTTGACCCAGAGTTGTATGAGAATCAGCATCTACTCTCCTTGCCCCGTGAGTTCCGGGTCTGCACTGCAGAAGACCTGTTCCTTGGGTACTTCTGGCAGGTGGCAGAGGGAAGTGGGGTGACCCTATGCTCTGAGGTCGAGGGGCACCCATTGCACAAATGCAGACAGTCAGGAAGGTGAGCAGCCAGCATGTCCCATGTGCAGATTCAGCCTCGGGGTGTGTGGCAGCCCTTCTCTGACTTCTTACCCATGCACACGCAACTTTGAGTGATGGTGACACCACCCCCTCTTCCCCAAGTGCCCTACCTACCTTCTCTACTTGCTTCTGGTGGCCATTGACACTAACACGCTCAAAGGCCTGCTCGGCATCATCCGCATCCCGGCACTTCTGGTCGTATGTCTTCTTGGACTGCAGGTGTGGAGGGGTGTGGCTTGCACAGTCCTACTCTGTGGTCCCCTGGAGTGAGACTGCCAGAGCCCAGCCTCCCTCCTCCCTATAGAGTGGGGCTATGATGGAAAAGATTGTCCCTCCCAGGGATAGGGATGTGGGGATTGGGAATGGTGATAAAAGTGGGGCCTGATCCCATGGAGACTTTGGGCCCTACCTGTTCAGGCCTTTGCACCTGCTGCCTCTCATGGCCCCCTTTCCCCTACCTGTCCAGTGTCCTAGGGACCCTGCTCAGGCATCCCTCCTCCCTTCTACTTTTGGAGCCCTCTGCTAACTGTGGATCACCCATGGGCTACTGTGTGAGTGGTGTGAATAGGACTGTCCTTCTGCCCTTTAGGAGGACCCTGAAAGGCCTGAGTTCATACACCTGGGCTTTCAGTGCAGCCCCCAACAGGTCGATGTATATGGTAGACTGAGGCAAGCCTGTCCCAGAAGCCCAGCCTGGGACTCCTGTGAGGGGACCAGACCCTCCCATTTACCTCCATGGCCTTCTTGTAGAGTGACAGCTTGCTCTTCTGGACACGGTCCATGACAGCCTCATACTGCAGGGGACACGAGGTTCTGAGCTGGGGGCTCTGGCCTCAGGATGCTCCCCTAAGCCAAGAGGACGAGTTGTCCCTGGGATGAGGCATAGCACCCCTCCTGGCTCGTGTGTGTGTGTGTGTGTGTGTGTGTGTGTGTGTGAGAGAGAGAGAGAGAGAGAGAGAGAGAGAGAGAGAGAGAGGAGAGAGAGAGCGAGAATGTCCCTGTTCAGAGCTGCCTCCTTTACAACTCGGACAATGACAGAGAAGCCCAGGCCTTGGGTACACCTAGTGTGTCCTTGCTGTGGACCCCAGCCTGGCTTGGTCTCCATCCAGAGAACCTACACAAACACATGTGTGTGTGTGTGTGTGTGTGTGTGTGTGTGTGTACATATTCACACAAGTCCTGAGTCCTTCATTTACAAGCTCCTGTACACATCACTGGCTCACACAGAGTTCCACATACACACTCAAGTATGCATAGTCTCCATCTCCCAGGTGCTCACCCTCAGGCCTTCTCTGCGTACCCACAGGCTATCCATGCATACACACACCCATGTTCACCTATTCGTGACCATTGGTCAAGCGCCCACATATATATACTCATGACCACACCATGGATACAGCAGCCTTCACCAGCCAGGCTTCTTGTTCAGATGGGGAGAGTGAAACAGGACTGAGGCTGGGGGTCAGGTAAAAAATTCAAAGTGAAATGCCTCTGGTGTTAGGACTGAAGTGGGTTTGTTGCTGGGGTTCTGCAGAGGGTCTGGCAAGACACCTGATTATAGAGCAACAGCACAGACACTGAAATCTTCATGTGCGTTGGACCAGCTGAGGACATGGTGTGCCCCTCTTCTGCATCATAGGTGTACCTAGATACAGCCAGGCTCACTGCACACCACAGCTCTGCTGCCAGGGGCCTGACATCTGTAGGGATGGAGCTGTGGTCCAAAGCAGCTTTTGTAGACATCACAGGCCCTCTGACCACAGAGAGCTGGGACTAGCCTAGCCAGGGCCTTGCTGGTAACAGCAAGTTTTCTGCATATTCTTTGGCAAGCCCCAGATCACAGGGGTCACCTGCTCCAGCACCTCAAGGCCAGGTAGCTTTTGGGGATTGCTTTGGGAACTCTGCTGAGGAAGAAAATTAAGAACGGCTGTGTGTGCAGACAGAACATGCAGCCACACTGTTTGTGAAAGGCTGAGTTCTCAAAACTAGAGGAGGACAAGTGAGCCTCATCATACAAGAGAGAAACGGAGGCACAGGGAGAGAAGGGCCTCTCCAGGACCCCCAGGTGTAGCTTGGCTCTAGCTATGAAGTGGAACCTCCTTATCCTCCCCAGCCTTGTCACAGCTTTTCCATCTTCAGCTCTTGGACCTTTGCAGTGGCCCTCCTCTCCAAGCGAGCTGTGTGCCGATTATTCTCTCCAGGGCTCCTCCACAGGCCCCAGGAGAACCTGTGAAACTAGCCTGTATCCTGCTTGTCCTCCCAGTGGAGCAGTTGCTCAGCTAGTCAGAGACCCAGTTGGAGACTGCCACCTGCAGCCTCCTGGTAAGCATCCTCCAGCCTGATGGAGAGCTCACTTCTTTGTCATGCAGCCACTCCATGTGAGGTGAGCCAGGCTCTACCCTCTGATGAGAAGTGTCTTCCAGGATCAGCTGAGCCCTGAGCCCTGCCTTGTACCCCTGAAGTGGTGTCTTCTCTCTCCCTGCTAGGCAGCCCTGCAGAGTACTGGCTCCCAAGTCTGCCTGTTTTTCAAATAAACAGCCCAGATCGTGTTTTCAGAACCAGCTTCCAGGGGCCACTTGACTCAGGTTGGCTCCTCTGAGCTCCCAGAGCTATCCCTCACCCTCTGCAGTAGGTGAACTAAGATATTGAAGAAGCCCCACATTGTTTCTTCTTCCTGGCATGAGTCAGCTCTGGGTCAGGGCCTCTGTGGGGTTCTTGGGCCCAGAACTAAGCCTTTACCACATCTCCCTTTCACCAAGCCACCCCAAAGTCCAGATGCTGTCCACCCCCTATAGGGCCCCCTAGCACTGTGGCTAGCTGTAGCCACAAGTTCCTGCCTCACCTTCTTCCGCTGTTCCTTCTGTCTCTCACGGAACTCCTCCAGGCTCCGCAGCTCCTCACGCAGGGCCAGGGCCAGCTGAATGTGTGCACTGCCCACATTCTCCATTTCTAGGGTCACAGTATGGCCTCAGCTACCCCAGCTTACCCTTGCTTGGACCAGCCTGACACCCCCACACTTCACCTCTCACCCCCCACATCCTCCATCAGCCTCAGCCTGGTATAAAGCTGGGCTATAATCCAAGCCCATTCTTCCTAGCTAGACTCCGTCACCTCTGATTGTGAGGGACCTGGGTTTTCCAAGGCAGCCCTGTCACCCTGCTGCCCATGTGGGGTTGGTTGGAACTTACGCTGCTTCAGGGAGTCAAAGGAGGTCCTCAGGGAACTGCAAAACAGAAATCCAGGTAAGCAAGCAGACACATTGCAGGAACCTGAAGTCCTGCCTGGTCCGTGGGACATTCATTTTAATGAGAGAGAGAGCTATCAGCCATTTATATACACTACTCTGGGTGCAAGGGACCCTTTAGTCATGGTGACCACCCATGTGAACTCCAAACTGGGATTTCTGGAAGTCAGAGCTCTCTTTGGAAATTAAAAAGCAATCAAACCTCACTGTGGCAGGAAGGGGAGCTATCCCATCATCCCCTCACCCCCCTACTTGTTCCTGCATTCTTAAAAAAGAGGAACCTGTCTTCAGAATGCTCCCTACCTCACTGAAACCTCCCTTCCTCTACAGCACCCAGTGTTCCCACAATCCTGTGCTACCAAGATGAATTGGAAGCAGGAGAGGGCCATGGACAGCCCCTTCCAGAAGGTGGCCTGGAGGGCATATGGAAGGTAAAAAGTGGGCAGGGGTCCAGGCAGAGAGAGCTGTAGTCACTGACTAAACCAGGGAGGGGACTGAGGGTTGGGAAGGGAAGAGGCTGTATGGGGCAGTGTGGGAGTCGGGTGGGGCTTAAGCAGGAAGGGTGCCAGATGGAGCCAGTGAGGCACTTGGGCAGCCAGGTGGGGTGGCACAGCCTGGAATTTTGCACTCAGGCAGCAGAAACAGGGAGATCACAAGTTCAAGGCCATCCTGGGTTACACAATAAGACTCTATCTCAAAAAAAACTCAGCCCTGTCCACACGCAAGGAATTTCCAGGGGCTGGAGAGATGGCTCAGCACTGGCTGCTCTTGCAGAAGACCTGGGTTCAAATCCCCAGCACCCACATGGCAGTTAACAACCAGCTGTAACTCCAGTTCCAGGGGATCCAACGTCCTCTTCTGTCTTCCACCAGCACTGCATGACATGTGTTCACTTACACACATGCAGGCATAACACATAAAATAAAAATAAAATTTAAATTTAAATTTACTTGAACCTCAGATTAAAACAAGCAGATACTTCTAAGTGTCAGTATGCCTCACACACAATGAATGACCCCCACACACATTAAAAAGAGATAGAACTGGACGCTCTGTACTCTCTCTGGCAGACATTGTCAGGGAGCAATTCCCAGAGCCTGAGGATGCTGACAGCTGAGCTGAGGTGCAGGAACTCGCACCCCAGAACACAGTTCTGTTTACTGGGAGGTTAGAGAGGTTCCAAGCAGAAACAGGACTGGTAAGGAAAAGCCCAACAACTCTCAGGAGCAGGGCCTTTAGGAGGAATGAGTTCTTATCAGGGGAGGACAGCGATGGTATGGAGGCCAGCCTAGGCAATCAGCAGGAACTCCTGGCTGCTTCCTGCTCTGCACTCCCCCACACAACAGCAGCAGACCCTGGAGCCAGATGGCCAGGCTCTGCTACTCAAGCATTATGTGCCCTTGGGCAAAAAATGTGTGACTCCCTCCTCACCAGGACACCTGAGAATCCAGTTAGCCCAGGTAGATGTGGGAACTGAAACGAGAATATGGCCAGGCTGGCTGGGGTCACATAATGTCTGCCTGCCACTGCCCAGCGCACACAGCCTTTCACTACCTCTCTACAGAGCGCTCTCCTGCCCCCTGGTGGCAAAATGGGGGCATGACGCCCATCTCATGACCCACTCTCTGGGTGTCCTTGGGGGCACTTCTGCCCTACTCAAGGTAGAGCAAAGTATGCTTCACAGGGCCTCCCTCTTCTCCTTGGACAGTTGGGAAAACTGAGAGCAAGGAGGAGAAACAACCTGGTAGGATCAAAACCTGGGGATTGAGGCTTGAGGGAGGATTATAGTTACTGCCAAACCCTTTCCTTGAATGACAGGGCCATAGACCAGCAGCTGGCAGTGAGCCATCAGAATGCAGGCATCCAGGTCTCTCTAGGCCTGCTGTCAGGGGCTGATGACACATTCAGTGTGAGAATGGCTGGCCTGAATGATTTCCACCTCAACCCCACTAACCAAGACACCCAGATTATGCCCACTTTACAGGTGAGGAAACTGAGGGTCACAGAGGCAAAACCCTGCGCCCATGGCCATGTAGTTGGTAAGAAGAGAGATGACTGCGGTGGTGACCCCACCTTCTCTCGAGTGGTAAGGGGTCAAAATGATTCTCTGACCTCTGTCATCTGCCACCAGTGCTCACAGGTGTAACTCATCCTGTTGGCCTTTTTGAATTGGTTCTCAGGAAACTTAAAATGGAAGTTCTATGCTCAAGAAGTCTATTTTTCCCAGTACAAGTATCCTCTCCACTCACATGGCATACATCACATTAAGTAGCTGTTTTAACCAACTGCCAGCCAGGAGGCTAATGCCTCCCAGTTGGAAGCAGTCCCCTGTGACCTCCCTATGCCCATGGTGAGCTGGTACTGAGTTGGAAACAGAGCCATCGCCTCCTCAATGATGTCTTCATTCATGCTAAGTTTGGGGGAGCATAGATCATGCAAAATTGGACAGGAAAACCTCATTTAGGGTTGTGAGAGTTGACCAGGAGGTGGGCAGTGAGGTGCCCCTAGGTGGCTGTCCCTACTCATCTGGGACCACAGAGGGGCTCACCAGACATTGACCCAGACCCATTCCATTCCCCTGAGGCACCCACTGCACCCTGCCTGGGGCAGCAGGAGCAAGATGGGAGGAGGTGAGCCCTTCCAGGGAGGTGATGGTTTAGTCAGAACTAGAGGGCCAGGCAAGGCTCTGAAAGAGGTGTGGAAAAAAATCATTTTAAGATCCAATTAACTAGCTGGGTATGGTGGCTCACTCCTTTAATCCCAGCACTTGGAAGGTAGAGGCAGGTGAATCTCTGTGAGACTGGGGCCAGCCTGGTCTACATAGCAAGTTCTAGGGCAGCTGTGGTTATAGGAAGACCCTTTCTCAAAAAGACCCCAAAAAGTATACAATCAACCTTTCTTTCATTTATGTGAACCAAGCCTGGGTCCTGTGAGGCCCTAGCTGCTATAAGGTTGGAAATTGGAACCCAGGCAGGCACACTGGTCTTTAGGCTGCAGGAGTGGGGGCAGCCAGCACAGCCCTTTTGGTGTGGACTACTTATGGGGTTACTTAATCCCCCAGTTTTTGGTCTTTGCTGCCTCCTCCACTCTGCTCCCAGCCCTCTGCCTGCCCTCTGAGGGCTGAGAATGAACTTTCCACATGCCAGAAGCAGCTCCCTAACCCAGGAGGAGTGGGTCCTGGAGATTGACCACAAGTAAGACTCTTTTTCCTAAGGACTAAACCATCTGCCCAAGTGTCCATGCCAGGGAACCAAGGAGGTACAATGGGACCCACTCACATTTCTTACCAAGATCCCTCCAGGTTGGTACAGAGGGGATGACCTAGTCTGACTAGGATGACCTAGTCTTTGGCATGGGATAAAGAGGAGGAGGAAGTTTCATTTCACCGAGCTGTAAGATGGTCTTGTTTTGATTTCTTAAAATCTTTTAAAATTTATTTTATTTTTTTATTTTATGATATGAATGTTTTACCTGCATGTATGTAAGTGTATTCATGTTGTGCAGTGTGCATGGAGGCCAGAAGGGGGCATCAGATCCCCTGGAACAGAAGGTTGTTAGCCACCATGTGGGTGCTGGGAACAAAACCTAGGTCCTCTGTAAGCACAGCCAGTGATCTTAACTGCTGAGTCATCTCTCTAGCCCCTTGTTTTGAATTCTTAATTCTCTCTGGCAGTCACGGCTACAGCACATGGGAAGTATTCCATAAATACTTGAGTACATGGGCAGATGACAGATGCTTGGCCCACAGCTAAAGACATAGCAGCACACTTCCAAAATGCCACCATGTGCAGGGATCAATGGGGCTGCAGGGGACACTTCTGAGGGAAGGGGTAGGCTTCACCTCACCTCACCATGCACAGGCTCTGAGTATGCCTAGTGCTGCACCTCTGGGCCTTTATCCACACAAGCAGTCAGGCAGGGATGCCTTCTCCTCCTGGGAGGGGCCCCAGGCCCCTGCTCCCTACTCTGCCCTGATCTCCTGTCCCAACCCTGTCCTGCTCCTGGCACCTTCCTATCTGGGCTGCAGCCTTCATTGTGCCTGAACCTTAGCTCCAGTTCCTCTGTTGGAGGCCGGAGCATCAAGGCAGACTCTGTCTCCACTCATACCCTTGGGGTCCCTCTTTGCATGAAGTAGTGCCTCCGCCAAGCCCCCATCTCCACCTCCAAGGACCCTGTCATCTCCCTGTGCAGCTTCCCCTGTGGCTTTGTCACTGGGCCAGGGGCCAGGCCAAAGAAAATGGTTTAGGGAGCCTAGCTGGTACATCTTCCCAAGTAAGCAGTGTTTAGTTTATCTGCTGTGTAGAAGGCAGGTACATGGGGCAAATATGTCTGCAAAGACCCCAATGCTCACTGAACACACTTTCTTTGCCATTCCAAGTGTTCAGAGGGCCTCTTGGGGCAACCATCCCTTTCACAGGCAGGGACTTAGGACTCATCTAGGGGGAGTGACTGTCAGAGGGTCCCACAGTAAACAAGGTAGGCAGGTACTGACCCTCTTGCCTTCCATAACCAGGGAGTGAAGCCCATCCAGGGTATCAGTTCAGCCACCACGTGCTTTTAAAGTGGGTAGGAGAGTGCATGCCTCCCCCTTCCCAGGACACTCAGCTCACAACTACATCTTGTTCTCTGCTGGTCAGTCCCAGGTGACTCATAGCCTTGACCCTCAGCTTGTCTCTGCCCCACCTAGGGGAGCATCATACTTGCTCCCACTTCCCTAAATTTTAGTCAGTGACTCTCTCCTGCTCTGTCCAGGCTGGCTATATGAATGCTTAGAGAACCCACACATTTTATCAAAGTGACCCCAATGACTTCCTTTGGTCCAGTGGTCCCTGGCCCCTGTTCAGACTCCAAAGAAGGCTATGCTCTTTTCCCACTGCTGTGAGGAGTGGAGACAGTGGAGTCCTGGGCATAGCCAGGCCCACAGCTGGTGGGCGAGAAGTGGGTGCTGGCACTCAGGTGTGCCCTCACCTGGCTCCTCCATCCTTGAAGCACAGGTTGAGACAATGTTGCAGGGAGCTGTGACAAACAGGCAAGGGCCTGGGTAAAGGAGAGGACTGGTGGCAACAATGTCTCCTGCTCTTCTGAGCATAAAGACTAGCACATAGAACCTGACCACAGAGTGCCCAATGACAGGCACCAAGCAGGTCCTGACACCCCTGCCAGCCCATGCCCCGTCCACCCCACAACAGAAAGCCCCAAGTCCTATGTAAAGTCCAGAAGATTCTCCAGAGGGAAGGTAGGAGCCACCAGGATGCTTACTTGATCTCTGTCTGGCCACCGGCCTTCCTCGCAATCTGCACCAGCTCCTTCCCATACCTCTCCTCGGCCTGGGCCCTGCAAGGACAGAGTAGGTAGTGTGTCCCCTCCTCCACTGTTGACTGACTATGGCCCCCAAAGTGCTTGTGCAGAACCTGAGTTTTCCCATGGTTCTCTGGGGACAGGATGGCTGCTGAAAAAAGTTGAGCCCCATCTTTCTGGGAATGAATATGAGCCCAATACAGGGCCATATAAAGAGATACTGCATGGTGGGCCACCTGGAGTACACCCAGGTCTAAGAGAAACAGCCTCTCTCTCTCTCTCTCTCTCTCTCTCTCTCTCTCTCTCTCCTTCTCTCCCCTTCTCTCCCTCCCTCCCTCCCTCCTCTCTCTGTCTCTCTCTGTCTCTTCTCTCTCTCTCCTTCCCTCCCCTTCCCTCCCTCCCTCCTCTCTCTCTCTCTCTCTCTCTCTCTCTCTCTCTCTCTCTCTTTCTCTCTCTCTCTCTGCATGTGAGTGTAGGTGCACAGGTGCCATGGTGCACATGTGGAGGTCAGAGGACAATCTTAGTTGTCATTCCTTGTCTTCTGTCTTGAGACAGGGTCTCTTTGTGACTCTGCATTGCATACACCAAGCTAGCTGGCCCATAAGCATCCAGGAATTCTCCTGTCTCTTCTTTTTATCTTGTTATAGGAGGGGATTCGAACTCAGGTCCTAATGCTTGTGCAGTAAATGCTTTACCCACTGAGCCATCTCCCCAGCCTTAGCTCATGGTTTTTGAAAGCAGCCCCACATTCACAGCAGCTGGGCTGGGATAGGGGACTTAACCACTTTTTGAAGCCTGAGATGAGGGCAGCCGCCCTCCCTACCTGCCCTGCCCCCTGGCCTGTCCCTGCTTACCTCTGCCTGAGCAGCTCCTCCACATCTTTGCACATCTTCCTGCCATCCAGTAGCCGCTGCAGCAGCACCTCGTAGCCCGTGTGGGCTGTAAAATCCCTGCACTGTAACATAGGATAATGAATGAGAGCCCCAGTAGGATGGCGGGGATACTGCTGATCACTTTTGGAACACCCTCTTTTTGGCCTCTACATGTCCATCCAAGGTCAAGCACTTGCAGATGGGTCCCAGCCTCACACTGGCACACTCCAGTGCCCCAGATGACTGGGCAGAGGCTGCTGAGCCTGGCATCAGGCCTCAGAGCCCAAGACACATCAACTGACACAACAGTAGATGAGAGGGGGCCCCACTGAGGCCCCATGACAGCCAGACCCCAGATTTTCTCTCACAGAATGCCTGTTGCAGCTCCTGCCCTCATCATCCTATTATTTCAGCTAAGTGAGGAAAAAGGTACAGGAAGTAAAAGTGGTGGCTGCCTCAAGTCCCACTCTGTCCCTCCACACTACATGGCCTCTTAGGGATTCATGGGCACTATCTGTATCCCGGTGCCACTCTGGGCTCTCTGCATGGCCCCGGGTCATCCTCTCACATAAACCTGGTGAGGAGGCATTGAGGGTGGTTTCTGTGTCAACCTGGGCATGCCCTAGCCCATCCTAGGTCATTTCTTTTCTTTCATTGTGCTGGGACTAAGGCTAGGGCCTCGCACATGCTAGATGTGCTTAGTGCTCTAGCACTGAGCTGCACCCCCAGTCATGGGTCATCTCTTAACTGAGGCAAAAAGGGCATCTTTGGGAATATTGGGAAGCAGCTTGTCTTATGCCCAGGACTTGCCCAACCAGTCCTGGCTGCCTCCTGACCAACCTGAGCCCCCAACCACCAGTGGATTCTGAGTATGTGTCTGAGCTGTCAGTGTGGGCAGCTAGAGGACAGAGGTAGAATGCAAGGACTGTGAGGGGCCAGAGGTCCTACAATCCCCAGACCTAGGCCTCATTCATCCCTCCACAGCTCTCCTGGGTCCTGTATGCATGGTTGACTCTAGGCATGGGCATAGTAAGTAGATCATAGCTTCCACATTTGGCCTCTGCTCTCCCCGGAAACCCATAGGTTGAAGCCTGTGGCAGCACAGAAGAAAGTGAATTGGGAACCTCAGGCTCCCCCACCCCCCAGCCCTTCCCTGTCGGGCGGGGGGTCACTGAACTGGATGTCAGTACTCATGCCACAAAACCACAGACCCCAGAATTACCAAGTGTCCCTCAGCCCTTGGGCAACTGAGGTCCAGAAAAGGGAAAGGCCTGCCTGGAGCCACAGTAAGGACCAGAACCTAGACCCCCAGGGGCCTGATGCTCCCCCACTGTACCTCTGAGGGAGATGTAGCGCTTAGCAGGGAGGGCTAACAGGATCTCCCCTCCATGCCTAGACCTGACTCTCTAGAGGGATCTTTCTTCTGTCCTCTGAGCCCGAGTAGAAAGAAAATCCAAACCAGACCTACAGTGGCCATCCTTCAGGAGGTGGAAGGCAGCAAAGGGCCCTGCAGCCCAGGTCCTCAGGAGCTCAAGTCCCCACAGCGCCTGCTGTAGACCATCCGGCCTCTGTATAGAGACACTTGGCAGAATGAGCCACAGTCACAAGTGACCTAGCTGCTTTAAGGAAGTGCCTGGCCCCTCAGGGCTGCCTGCCTTGACTCCTAGCCCTGCCCCCACTTCCCTCCTCTTTCACCCCCACACCAGCCACCTTCTCAGAGGGTAGACTGACTCATTTATTGTTCAGTATGTTGTTGAAGAGAGGAGCCAGATTCTATCAAAATTGTTCCATCCAAAGGCCCACTGCATCCAAAGCCAGAGTCACTGGGGGATGTCTTAGCTTCCCTTCTCCTCTTACCACCTCCCTACCTCCTCCTGTCTACCCTTAGCCAGTCGTCAACCAAATCCTGCCTGTGGTCTTGCTTATCGTGACATTAAAATGGAGCTCTTGTTGGAGGCTCAGCAGTTAAGAGCACTTGTGGTCTTGCAGAGGATCCAAGTTCAGTTCCCAGCACCCACGTTGGGTAGCTCACAACTGTCTGTAACCCCAGCTCCAGGGGATCTGACACCCTCTTCTGGCCTCTACAGGCACACACATGTGCATATCTATTCACACAGGCACATACATATGCATAAATAATAAAATAAATCTTTTTTTTAATGGAGCCCTTGTTGATTACAAACTGCTAGGCATTTACCAAGAGGAGGACTTGCAGTTGTAAATACAGATCATCTGCAGCCCTAAAGCATCTCTCCAGGACCTGAGAGCTGTTCCCAGGATGCAGCTGTCCAAAGGGAATAACACTAAACCTGGCTTTGGTAATTACCAGAGAGTGAACACCCAGGCCTAGTCTCATTTACCCTCTCTAGGCCTTTTCTTTTTTGAGACAGGGTCTCACTATGTTACCCTGGATGACTTAGAACTTGCTATGTAGACCAGGCTGGCCTCTAACTCACAGAGATTGCCCGAGTGTTGGATTGAAGGTTTGTGCCACCACGCCGGCCCTCACCAGTCTTTGTACCTTTCCCTAATCTGGCTGAGCATCTGTGCCCTCAGTTAGTTGCTTTCAGTTTTCTTTTAAAAGTCACTAATTGAGAATAAGAGTCTACAGAGTGTGGGTCCTTGGACAGGACTCCTATATTAAAATCCACCCATCCAAGGCTCAGGGATCATTGAGGAAGAGGGGGCAGAAAGATTGTAAGAGCTAGGGAGGAGGTGCATGAGCATACAGAAATAGTCCTACAGGCACCTGGGACCCTTCTCATATAAACCTACAGCAATGGTGTCGGCATGTACAAGACCCATGCAAACTTAAGCAGACAAAAACCCAGCACAAAACTGTGGAAATGAATAGCAGACCCCAATCTTAGTCAAAGAATTATTGGCAGCTGAGAGCTTATCTTCTTCAAGGGAGAGACTCTAGATAGGCCGGCTAGATCCCAGTGGATGAACTTGGGGACACTAACTTTACATGATAGGCCTTAAATGACAGAATGTAATAACTCCAGTGGGGGGGGGTGCCAAAGGAGAAGAGGTATAAAGATTTTTTTTTTTGTATGAAATACACAAAAATTCACTAAAAAAATTTTTTTTAAAGTCACTAATTCTGAGCTGGGCATGGTGGCACACACCTTTCCCAGCACTTGGGAGGCAGAGGCAGGTGGATCTCTGTGAGATCAAGGCCAGCCTGGTCTACATAGTGAGCTCCAGGCCAGCTGGGGCTACAGGGAGACCCTGTCTCAAATAAAATAAATAAATAAATAAATAAATAAATAAATAAATAAATAAATAAGAAAATGTTTAGTTTTATTTATTTTTTTTTAAATTTTATGTGTATGTGTGTATTGTGTGCATGTATGCAAGTACACCTGTGGCATAATGGATATGCACATGTGTGTGCCTGCAATGCCTGCAGAGGACAGAAGAGGGTGTTGGACCTCCTGGAACTGGAGTTAGGAATGGCTGTTAGCTGCCATGTGGGTGCTGGGAGTCGAACCCGGGCCTTCTGCAAGAACAGCCAGTGCTCTTAACTACTGAGTCCCAATAAATTTTTTTCTTTTTTAAGAACCTAAAGGCCATTTCTGTCAAAACTACTGATTCTTCACCTGGGCCTGCACAGGTGTCACATGGGTGAACTTTTAACCTCAGGAAGTCAAAATTCCACCCTTAGATAAGCTAATGCCATTAATTTCTGACCATGTTTTCATGAATGGTTGTGAAGTATGATTGTGTATGTGCTGACTATGAATTACTTTGCCTTCCATCCCCTTTTCCACACTGGATCATCCTACTTCCTGACCCCATAAACATCCCCAATCCCTGTCCTGGGGGCAGATCTGAGGTTTGGGACTCAGCCACTTTGTGAATACACTCTTTTGAAGCTCATGGTCTCAGTCGCTGGCTACTGGGAGCAGGGAAAATGGTAACAAGCTGTCCATCTGTTGAGTCCACCTGCTGCACACTACTCCTGAACACCCAAGCCACTGCCCTACCCCAGACCTGGCAAGGAAGGGGTGGAAATGAGGAAGCCCAAAGAGGGCAATTCAGCTGTTCAGGACAGAATGCTCTATTTGACCAAGTTAGTCCATCTGCAGAGCCACAGCCCTACATGCTATTCAGTAGACTAAGCCCACCCCATTCAGCTCCAAAATGGTTTCACTTTGAAAGATGAAAAAATTAATTGTAAAAAGATAACTTTTGCCTGGGAGACAGCTCATTCAGTAAAGTGCTCACTACGTAAGCATGAGGATCTGAGTTTGATTCCTAGTGCCCACATAGAAAAGCTGAGCATGGTGGCATGCATTTGCAATCCCAGTTTTGAGGAGGCAGACAGGTAGATCCTTGGGGCTTGCTGACCAGCCAGCCTACCCAAACTAGTGAGCTCCAGGTCATAGTGAGAGTCTCTGTCTCAATAAACAAGGTAAATGGAGGAGTAACACCTGAACTTGTCCTCTGGCCTCCACATGCACACACAAACACATGTGCGCCTTCACACATATGTGCCATACACACCATACACACATAAGTGCATACACACACACACACACTGTATATATATGACTTTGAGACTGGACATGGTGGCACATGTCCACAACCCCAGCACCAGAGGCTAGGAAGAAGTTCAAGTCTATCCTGATCTATGGAGTAAGAGCCTGTCTTAAAAAAACAAAAGAGACAACAACAAAAATATAAGCAAATACAACCCCCCAAACCAAGTCAAAACAAAAGATATCTTTTGAAAATGATTGCTCAAATTGTTTCCACCTCAGAGTAAGGCTATATTTCAGGCTTTAATCTATGTGCCATGGGCTCTCAGGGTCTGGTCAGAGTAGCACTGCCTAGAGAAAGGAGCACCAGCAAACAGCTAGAAGTCACACCCAGCCACAGGGCCTGGGAACAACTCATCCAGGCCAAGGTCCTGGGAGGTAACTAGGCACAGTCCCTTCTTCTGGGAGGCCCACCTGAGTCAGATGTGGGATCAGCTTTGCCATCCTTGGTGTGTAGCCATTCTGGGCCCCAGGGGGACCACCTAGGCTTCACCCAGGAGGATGAATCCAAGAGAGCTGAGAGCAAGAAGAGGCATTTTCCTGCCTCAGCCTTGAGGGAATGCAGCAGACATCCGGGTGTCTTGTCCTACAGGGGTGGCCCACTGACACCTCTAGGGGCTACAAGTGTGCCATTCCAAGCCCCTGCTCCAGGCTCCACTGGTTGGGTAGAGAAGCAGCTCCATCCCTGCCACCAATTCCTTCTTTTCCTGACTGTATCACTCCTGTGGCTACAGGAGCTGGCCACAGAGATCAGGGCACCTGAGCAAACCCCTTCC
Source organism: Nannospalax galili (assembly GCF_000622305.1). Taxonomy (NCBI): domain Eukaryota; kingdom Metazoa; phylum Chordata; class Mammalia; order Rodentia; family Spalacidae; genus Nannospalax; species Nannospalax galili. The sequence goes on along the minus strand of NW_008359594.1, from coordinate 3,281,571 downwards.
CTTCTTAGACCTGGTTTCTTCATCAGGGATGTGGGGGCAGGAGGCTGACCTCTCTCCTGGCCCTGACAGTCAGCCTTCTATCTGCCAGATCCAGTCAGGGTTCCCAACCCTGCCTGAGACACTGGAAGGAATTCCACAACCTGGATGTGATTCATCTCTGTGGCCCTGGCAGTTCCCAGCTTCTACTTCCTTCCCTGTGAAAATGGGCCAAACTGTTCTCACTACATAGGGTTGATCTGAGAAGCACACAAAAACTAGGGTGGTCTTGAAAGGACAGTGAGTACAGATCAGAGCTAATAGGTGGATACTGGTGTCCAGATTATGACCACCCCCCACCCAAATAAGGAAACTGGAATCTGGATCTACCTGGGGTCCTACAGGACACAGTGAGACTTGAACTTAGACTGCCCAGACTAGGGACATGATCCTTAACCTCCCCTGCTTCACCTCTCTACAAAGCCCCATACTTGGGGTCAACTACACAGTGGCTACTTGGTCAATGCTAGCTCCCATGCCTTGTCCCTGCCAGCCTGCTGGTCAACATCTCTCCACCAGAGAGACTCTTCCCTCTGCCATGACTCCATGGCCTGGCTGGGAAAACTGAGCCATCTAATGCCTTCCCCCATCCCAGGGTCCACTTAAAGGGGAGCAGAGCCTTTTTAAGAAAAAAAAAATTTACTTAATGTGTATGAATGTTTTGACTGCATGTATGTAAGTACACCATTGTGCATGTAATGCCCATATTGGAGTCCCTGGAACTGGAGTTATGGATAGTTGTCAGCTGCCATTGGGTGCTGGGAACTGAACCCAGGTCCTCTGCAAGAGCAGCCAGTGCTCTTAAGCACTGAGCCATCTCTCCAGCCCCCTAGCAGAACCTTTTTTAAAGACTCCCTTGCATGGAATTCCAGAACAAAGGATATGGGAGGACAGATAGATGAACTTCTTGCCTTGGGGAAGGCCTGGCTTTTGGTTCTAGTTTTCATGTGCCAGGGATAAGCTGGGTGATCTTGGTCAAGTCACTTGTCTATCTTGGGGCTTCTGGATTATAGAAGGTACGCTGGGAGAGAAAGTGACTTTGGTAATCTTTCAGCAGGGTGTTGATGTGTGTCCGTGGGCTTCTGGAACTTGGGGACGAAGGTACGCTGGGAGAGAAAGTGACTTTGGTAATCTTTCAGCAGGGTGTTGTGTGTCCGTGGGCTTCTGGAACTTGGGGATCAGTAGTTTCATCCCTAGTAAGTCAGGAGGAAGGCTGACTGCAGCTGCTCACTGGGTGGAGGAAAGGGAGGAAGGGCGGGTGAGAGTGCTCAGTAGGCTCAGGAACTAGCACGGAAATTTACCTAGGAACAAAATGGGGGCCTAACTCCATCCAGGAGCACTGCCTTGACAGGGAGAGGGGAGCCCCCCTGCCCCCCGTAAAGCAGCTGCATGGAGCAGACTGTTGGGGTGAATGAAGTAGGGGACCAGAAATGGCAGCTGCAGGGAACAAATAATGGGTACTGTGGTGGGGGTAGTGTGGGGAGGGCAGAGCCTACAGAGGGAAAGATCTGTCCTTGGCACGTGCCACCAGCTACAACAGCATAGGGAAGAACACTCCTTCAGAGCTACTGCTGCATCCTGTGTATAGGGGCACAGAAGCCACTGACAGTGTAGCGTGGGACAGCGTGGCAAGTGAAAAACAGCCTTGTCCCTTGTCCCCTTTCTATCAGAGACTTCCTGTGCAAAGTTGGGAGACCAGGAACTTCCAATACATGAGATGTGAGCATTAGGTTGGGCTGGCCTATGTTCTGTCTGAAAATGGCTGGAAAAGCCCCTAGCATGTGCCTGGGAGTAAGTTCCAGAAGGTGAAAGAAAGAAGCTTTAAGTCTCCCACTGTACCCTACCTACCAAGTGAAAATCTTTTTAGCATCTCATACACTCTTGGGCTCTTCATTTTCTAAAGCCTTAAAAAAAATCATTGTTTGTTGATGGGCATGGAGCCGATGCTAGGCAATGAGCCCTCCTACCTCTACTTTCAACGCTTCGGCATGGCTGGCTGCCTCCGCCTCTCCTCCCTCAGCCCTTTGACAGCAGGGGCTCTGCAGCCACCATGCCACCATTGCTCCTTGGCTAGCTCATCTGCTTTCCTGTTGCTTGCCTCTTGTTGTCTGAGAGACTCAGCCACAAAGGCTGCTGGGAAACCTGACATAGTAAATGCAGTGCTCTGGAGAAGGTAAGATCTGGGAAGATGGAGGCCACACCTACCTGGCTCCCTGTGCTCAGTAGTGCTCAGAAAAGCACCAAATGAGGGGCTGGAAAAACACCGGGGGACCCTACAGAGGATGTGGCTTTTTGACTGCTGGTTCCTGAGCTGTGCCCAGCCACTTGCTTGTGGATTCAATGACTCATTACTTAGCACCTTTAAATAAGCTAGCCAGACTTGTCTCCTCTGACAGCAGTCCTCTGAGGCAGGTCCTGGGATAGCCATTGTATAGATAGGAATGATAAACCAATGGACAGCAGCCAGACTTGTCCAGTTATTACCGAGATGGGGTTCACTCCCACAATTATTGGTTGGTGAATTGAGGAAGGCAAAGGACCAACAAGATCTGACTTGGATGGACAGACAAATAGATGGAAAGAAGGATGGATGGCCAAGGGCCTTAGTGAGGAAGGAAGGATGAGTAGGGAGAGGGTTACAAACCCAAGCTCTGGAGGAATGCTGTCTTCCCTACAGATCTCCATGGGGCCATCAGGGGTAGAGAGAGCATGGTGATTGGCATCCCCAGAGGCCCAAGCCTATAGAGGTGGGGGCAGGGTAGTCAACTTCAGGTCAATCCAAGGAAGGGCTTCCTAAAGGACAAAGTAATCTTAGAAATGTAGCGCCAGGCAAGCTGCTTTGATAGGTGGAGAACACCATGTCACTGGTGATATATAGGCAGGCCAGGGATTTGCCAGAGAGGACCCAAGCCTTAGGTGACCTGCTCAACTAGGTACTTTGTGTCAGGTACTTCTGGCCCAGGTGCTGGAAGAGCCCCTACACAAGCAGATACATGGGCGAGGGGTTGGCCATGCTTTGCAGCTTTTCTGAGATGGCTCAGACTAGGTGTTAGAGAGAGAGAGAGAATGCCAATAAGGCAAAGACAGACTTTTTATAGCACGTGGTACACCAGCGTGGGTAGATGAGTATAAACTGAAGTCCCAGAAACAAGAAAGAAAAGAAAAGCAAAATCTATGTTAAAGAATCTATAAGGCCAAGTACCTGAACTTAGCGATTGATTAGGGAGAGTTAAAATGTTGCAGACTAGAGCCAAATTACCTTGGGCCATTTTCAGTCTCTTTGAAATCACTTATTTCCCACCCATGTCTGATCTCATGTCCTTTCAAAGTATCCCTAGCAGGCCTCTAGCTTCCACCAATGCAAACGCTAAGAATGTCACCTGCATCTGAAGCCCATTAGTTTCCCCACTTAGCTGTTACACGCCCACCTGTGGTCCCCACCAATGTATTTGGTAAATGTCTTGATTTATGACTTCCTTTCTTCTGTAACTAATAAAATCTCATATAACCACTTCCATAGTGGAAAATGTCTTTTGGGGCAACTTGAATTCATGTTCTAGTGTGATGGTCACTCATATTTGGCTTAAGAATAAACTCTCTTACTCCCTTTGAGGTAAAAGCTATTTTCTATGTCCAGCTGGGTGAACAGAGCTTGAGGTTAGAAAGGAGTTTCCAGAGCCCCAGCCCTACACCAAGTGGCAGTCTGATAGTCTCCCTGGCCTTGCAGGGCCTCTCCTCCACATTACCTAGCCTGCCAGGCCTCTGGGATGTCTGGGCTCACTCTGGGCTCCAAAGTGCAGGGCTGTGGTTGAGACCACCCTACAGCCTCTGGGGGTACAACATAGAGCTCTGTGAGCTCTCAAGGCATCCCAGGAACACCTTGGAGGAGGGGCCTAGGAAAAGGGCCTTCTGCACGTGAACTTGGTCATACTAAACACAGGGCATGACTGTGGTCCTGAGGATAGAAAAGTGAGCATCAAAGAGGTTACGTTCTGCTGGGTAGGCACATCTGGCTTTTGACCAAGGTCTGGCTGGCTGGCAGACTTTGTGTTTTCAAATGGACATCAACTGTGAGGAAGGAAAGGCCCCTACCATACTCCCAGGAAGGCCGTGTTCCATGAGATCCTGCAGTGTTTCCCCACTGGCTCCACCAAGTCCACCAAACTCTACCAAGTCTCAAAGGCTCATGAAATCAAAATGTTAGAGACAGGGAAGCGAAGTGGTGGGGTACTTAAGGTGGGGAGCAGAGGCCTGTGGTGGGAATAAGCCCCTTTGGTGGAAGAAGCCTGGAGGTCTGATGCCTACTTTCCAGGCAGCAGCCAGCAGAATCAGAAGGGAGAGAAAGAGATGGTGTCTGAAGAGGGACGTGCAATTGGTCAGGGCAGAGCCACATCAGGCAAAGTGCGGGTCAGAAGTGTCTTGGGTACATAAAGGAAGAAGCAGGTTCTGAGTTCAGAGGAAATGAGCCAGTGGGGTGGGGGGTGGGGGATCTGGTGAGCTGCAGACCATCGTGAGGCAGGTGCTCTTGCTTCAGGAGTCCCTCTAGTCCTCGGAGACCCTGCAAAGTCAGTGCTGTACTGTGACTGCCCTGTCACAGAATGAGAATCTAAGGCCCAATGAGACTACTGACATACTATCCATGGAGCCCCTGCCCCAGGTCAGCAGTCCAAGACCTGGCAGAGGGTAAAGTAAGAGGCAGATGCCTGGGATGAGGGCAAGTGAGAAAGGAAGAGGGAGGAGCCAGGGAAAGAGGGAACAAAGCTGTTCTGGACCTGAGACCTGGAGGAGACACAGACCCCTATCACAAGCCAGAGGGAGTCCAGGCTGTCTCCATGGGAAGGACAGGCACCACTCATGGCCTGCCTTTAGCTGGCCCACACAGGGCTCCTTGCCCCAGCCTGTAAGTGACTCCCTCCAGGGACTGGAACTGGGCACTGGAAGAGGGCATCCTAGGGGAACCCCAGCCTGAGAGGGAGTCCTGGCAGTAGATTCAGAAAAGTCCAAGCATCTGACCAGTTCTACCCACACAGACCATGACCTTGGGCTAGTCACTTAACCTCTAGAGCTGAGACTTCTGCCTATGTAAGTGGGAATGAACATAGCACCCCCTTCCAGGATCTCTGAGGACTGCACAAAATGATTCAAGAAGGAACCTGGACACTGGAAGTACTTCTGGAAAATGCTGCCCATTGTGGTTAACATATATTGGCTAAAAGTCAACAGAAAAGGACATTGAAAAGGAGAACTGGGGTTGGAGCCTAGCTGTGACACTTATCTGGGTCTCAATTTTTCCATCTGGAAAATGGGGTGAGCGAGCATACCTCGTGCCCTTGCAGAGCTGGTATGGTACATGCTGCTTTGCGGCTGGAGTTGCAGTCACTGGCAGGCTCAGTGACACTTGGAGTTTTCTTAAGAGATAGAGATGAGCCCCTGGTGCTCTAGGGAGTCTACGCCTTCCCTCCTCCCTTTCAAGACCTCAGTGGCCTCTGGGGAAGATCTCTAAGACTCTTTTGCAGCCTCAGTGGGTTCTGGACTCAGACTGGTCCTTGAACTGGCTGAAATTGCCCTTGAAGCTGGGGTTAGCCAGGCCCTGGCACCTGCAGTGGGTATGTTTGTGAGACTCCTCACCCTTGATGGGGCAAGTCTTGCATGCCACCCAGTATCAGTCTTCTAGCCACAGAAGTTGATTTATACCACAATGTTTATAGACAAAAAACCAGGGGTGCAGAAAATTGAAGGGTTCACAAGGCTGCCCATGAATAGAGTAGATTTCAAGCAGGGCATTCTTCGGGTTCTAAGGTCAGAGTGAAAGCAAAAAGAAGGCCTCTAAGAAAAGGGCTCCATATGGGAAACAGGAAATTTCTCTGGCCTGCCCAGCACAGCCAGTTGGCATTTGTATAGAGTCACACTACCTTTGTATAGAGTCACACTACCTTGGAAAATACATCGTTAACGGTCGTTAACAGCAAGTAGCAAGTGTTGTTCCCTGGGACCTAGGAAGCTGGGCTGGCTGAGGTAGTCCTGTGCATCAGTAATGTTTGTTTTCAGGGCCACTTTCTACCCTTTTCCCCATCAAAGCCCTGTGTATACACCTCCCTTGTGCTGCCCTGGGTTGGTGGACACCACTGCACCCCACTGCACCATACCACACCACACCACAGCGCACTGCACTGCACTGCACAGCCCATCTATTTTGGTCAGGAGTCATGCAGCTCTAGGGACATCAGTCCACACTTCTGTGCTGATCCCCTTCCCCTATCCCAGCCCTGCTTACTTGAACTGCCCCAGCTGACCTCCTGGGCCCTGTGATCTAGAGTCCTTCTGCTGAGAGAACAGGCTCTGAGCTTGTCCAAGGCAAAAGGCAGGGGTTCAGAAGGCACCCAGAAAGGAGCACCATTTGTTCCAGAGGCTGTAGTCCTTGAGTGCAGGGCCAGAAGGCCAATTTTCACAGGCCCCTCAGGTCCAGGCAGGCAAAGGCCATGGTGGCATCAATTCCCAGCAGAGCCTGCATGGTTCAAGGAGGAGGTCAGTGACCCAGGCTGCCAGGCTTCCTCCAGAGTCTCCTTGAAGAAGAGTAAGAGTAAACAGAACCTCAAGGAAGCCTGGACATCGAAAGCCTGCCAAGGAATCAGAGGTAGGACACTGCTGAGCCGAGCAACCTTTCTGGGGTTTCTCTAATGTAGGATGTCTCTCTAAGCGCACCCAAAGTCAGGATATGACAGGGGTTTGTGTGTGTGTGTGTGTGTGTGTGTGTGTGTGTGTGTGTCTGTGTGTGTGTGTGTGTGTCTATGTGAGAGTATATGACATGTGTGGGGGCCCACAGAGGCCAGAAGAGGGTATTGGATCCCTTGGAGCTAGAGTTCCAGGCAATTGTAAGTCGCCTGACAAAAGTACTGGGAACAGAACTGAGGTCTTCTGCAAGAACAGGAAGCACTCTTAACCACTGAGCCACCTCTCTAGTCATTGTCAATTGATTTTGCAAGGGTGCCAATAACATTCAATTGGGAATGACAGTCTTTTTAACAAATAGTGCTGGGAAAGCTAGATATCCACATGTTAAAAGAATGAAGTCAGACCCTTATACCATATACAACAATTAATGAAAAATGAACCAATGACATAAATACAAGATCTAAAGATATAAAAATCTGGAAAGAAAATATAAAAGGAAATTTTCCTGACATTGAATTTGGCCATGTTGTCCAACATATGACATTAAGACAGGTAAAAAAATAATAAAAGTAGATAATTTGGACTTCAATAAAATTAGCAATGTTTGTGCATCAAAAGGATAACATCAAGAGAGCAAAAAAACAATTTAAAGAACAGAATAAGATATTTGCAAATGACATACCCAGTAAGGGATGAGCATCTAGAATACATAAAGAATGCAACAAGAAGATGAATGACATGATTTCAAAAATGGGCAAAGGCCTTGAAGAGACTCTTCTCCAAAGAAGATATACAAATGGTGAATAAGCACATGAAAAATCATTAATCACCAGGGACATGCAAATCAAAACCACTTCATGGCTACTAGGATTGCCATTACCCAAAAAGAAAGAAATTAACAAGTCCCAGAAAAAGACAGCGACATCGGAATCCTTTTGCATTGCTGAAGGGAATATAAAATAAGACAGCCAGGGGCTGGAGTGATGGCTTAGTGGTTAAGAACACTTGCTGCTTGCAGAGGACTGGGGTTTACTTCCCAGCACCCACATAGTGGCTCACAACCACCTGTAACTCCAGTTCCAGGGAATACAATGCCTTCTTTTGGCCCCTGCAGGCATTGCATACATGAGTGCACTTATATACATGCATGCAAAAGTCTCATACACATAAATAAAAAATAAAGAAAAAAAATTTTAAATAGGACAATCACTATGAAAATTATTTTGCCAGTTAGTCAGAATGTTGATAATGGTGATCTGAGGGTACAGCTTAGTGGTAGAACATTTGCTTAATGTGTGGGGGGCCCTGAATATGATCCCAGTGTTGAAAAAAGAAGTTAAACATGTAATTAACATGTGATCCAGAAATCCCAATTCTAGATCTATACCCATGAGAACTAAATAGAGCATTATTCATGAAAGCCAAAAGGAAAGCAGAGCCCAAGTGTCCATGGATGAACACATAGATTAGGTATATGCTCTGTCTATCTGTATGTCTGCATGTCTAACTACCGATGATGAAATATTTTATTGTGCTATAAAAGAAGAGAAAAATCTCTAGCAGTTACTGTAGTATCTGAATGAGTCTTGAAGACATTATGCCCAGTCAAATAAGCCAGGCAGAAGAGAGTACACATTGCATGACTCTACTTGTATGAATATGGGTACTTAGAGTCGACAAATTCACAGAAACAGAAAGTAGAATAGAGGGGCCGGAGAGCTGGCTCAGTGGTTAAGAGCACTGGCTGTTCTTGCAGAGGACTTGGGGTTTGTTCCAAGCCCCCACATGGCAGCTAACAACCATCTATAACTCCAGTTCTAGGGGATCTGAAACCCTCTTCTGACCTCCGTGGGCATTGTACGACACAGGTACACTTACACACATGCAGGCAATACACTCATAGACATAAAATGAAAATAATAAATAAAATATTTTTAAGAAAAAAGTAGGGTAGAGCTGTGCATGATGGCACACACCTGTAATCTCATCATTCAGGAGATAGAGGCAGGAAGACAGCTGCCTGGACTATATAGAAAGGTCTGTCTGAAAACAACAAAAAAAAGTAAAACAAAACAAAACAAAAAACCCACCAAGAGGTGGCGACATAGCTCTGTGATAGAGTGCTTGCCTACATGTGCAAGGTCCTAGGTTCAATCTCCCTAACCCATACTCAGTAGAATAGAGGTCAAATAAGGGGTGAGAAGACAAGGTTATGGATTAGAACACAAATGTCCTCCAAAGTCCCACCTGTCAAAGGCTTGGTTGCCAGCCTGTGACACCACTGGAGGGTGTGGAGCCTTTAGAAAGTGGGTCCTAGTGGAAGGAAGTTATGCCATTAGGGGCCTGCTTTTGAGGAGGGTACTGGACCCTGCTTCTCTCCCTCCCTCTTCCCTCCCCTTCCCCCTCTGCTCCATCCCCCTCTGCTTCCTCTCTTTCCCCATGCCCCTCTCCCCCCTTCTTCTTGAGTCCCATGAAGTGAGTAGCTTTGTTTGAATGATGTTCTAGCTCACCACAAGCTAAAGCAATGGGACCAAGTAACCATGGACTGACATCTTTGAAACCATGAACCAAAGTAAACCTTCCCTCCTAATAAGCTGATTTCTCAGGTATTATGTCACAGCAACAAAAACTAACAGAGAGAGGAAAGGGAGGGACTTGTTTAAGGGGAACAGTTTCTGTTCAGGATGATAAACAGTTCTGTAAATAACAAATGTGCTTAATGCTACTGAGTTGTACACTTAACACTTGTTTAAAATAGTCAGTTCTATATATATTTACCACACAAACCCAAAACACATACATCAAACTTCCAAACTCTCCTGCTTCTCAAGTGAGTCAAATGAAGCCATGCAAATGTAAAAACCTGGTGAGTACTCCTGTCAGCAACAGGATTCATCACCACAGTTACTTGGTTTAGTGGTGTTCCAGCATGGTCACACACTGAAGGCCTAGACTCCATCCCCAGAAATTTTTATTTAATTGGTTTGGAGCCAGACACTGGGTTTTTTTTAGAGCTGCTGTCCTGCAAGATGTAGCTCCCTACTCCCGCTCCGACCTTATCTCCACTGACTGACTGTCTCAGTCCTTCTATACAGCCACATAGGCCTCCCTGTTATCCCCTGAACACACTATGTTTGTGCCTGCCTCAGACCATTACTCTCTCTTCCTCCCGAGCATGGTTCCATTTCCTGTTCCTGTTGCAGTATCTGGGAAGCCTTGAGTCCCATTTGGCACCCCATCCCCACATTGTTGGCAAGTCTCTGGGGCTATTTCCTATTATCCAGTGGTGGCTGACCTGTCAACACTCCTAGGAGAAGCTGTCACCTACCTGTCTGCTCCATCACCCATTGCTCAGGGTGCCAGACCCCAGCAAACTACCACCCCTCCCAGTATCCCAAAGATTTTTCTCACCCTGGCAGCAGATAGGCCCCACCAGGATCCAAGTCCTATCTTTAGGGCATCCCTAGTCCCCTGAAGGACTAGGGATCAGCCTGTTTCCACTATGCAAAGCAGGACTAAGAACACCAGGCTCATGGCAATAGCATATTCCACATTCTAAAAAGCTGAAATGAAGGATTTCAGAAGGTTTTACCATCAAGAAATGATAGATCTTTGAGGACATGGATAAATTTGACCTGATTTAAACATTATGCAATATATACATTATCAAAGCATTACATGGCACCCCATTACTATACACAATTTTTTAAAAGTCTTTTTGAGACAGGGTCTCCCTGTAGCCCCAGCTGACCTGGAACTCACTATGTAGACCAGGCTGGCCTTGAACTCACAGAGGCCTGCCTGCCTCTGCCTCCGGAGTGCCAAGATCAAAGGTGTGCGCCACCACGCCTGGCCACTATACACAATTTTTATGTTCATGTGTGGTATATGTACTTATTTATGTCTGTATGCACAAGCATGTGCATGTGGCAGCCAGAGGTCAACTTTGAGTGTCTCTGTCAATTGTTCTTCACATTATTATTTATTATTATTATTATTATTATTATTTGAGACAGGGTCTCTCACTGAATATGGCTATTCAGTGAGCTTTAGGATCCACCTGTCTCCACCCTCCCAGCACTGGGTTAAAGATGCATGCTGCCTGGCTTTTACGTGGGTGGTAGGGATCCATATTCAGGCTCTCACGCTTGTGCAAAAGGCACTTTACCAATGGAACCATCTCCCTAGTCCTCAATTTTTATGTTTTTATGTATCAGTGGTTTTTGTTCTTGTTTTTGTTTTTGTTTTTGAGAGAGGATCTTGCTATGGTGCCCAGGCTGGCCTTGAACTCACAATTCTCCTATCTCGGCCTCCCCGGTGTTGGGATTACAATCATGTGCCACTATGCCTGACTGAAGTTATTATTTTTTAAAAATAGTAACAACCTCATGGTACTAGTACGGTAATTAAGGGAGATAACATGGGTCATCTTGTTACTTGAAACCAAATAAATGACTCTCTAGTGGAGGAATAGAATATGCAGTGTGGACAGAGTTCAAGCAGTATTCTGGAAAGATCCACATCTAAGGCTTACTCTGGAGACATATATCCAATTATAAATCTGGGTTCCTTGAGACCAATTCTGGACCAGCTCACTGTGGTGAGTCAGAGATGGTCCCCTACAACTGCCTGGAGCTTCCCCTTCCTCCAAGCCCTTATCATAGATGAGCTAAATGGGGATCAGAACAGTGTCTCCAAGGCTACCCAGCAAGTGAGGGTGGCACCAGCAAGGCCTCAAGAGAGTCCATTCCCTTGGGAATCTAGAAGACTAGAGAGAGTGAGAGTGGCTTTGCAGCCAGCACAGAGGGTGGTCCCAGGGTGGGCAGCCCTGTGCACAGGAGCAGCATTTTTTTCAGCTCAAAGCCAAGGCAGTTTTGACTTCCACCCAGAGTTTCCTCCCTGTGTGCCTTGCAGCATCAGCCAGGCTTGGGGTGAGGTAGGAGGGCATTCCAGCTGTAGCCTGCAGCCTTGGGCTCCTTTGACTTTAGAGGAAGCAGTCATCACAGGAGAGGGTTTTAAAAAAGCCTGAAAGAAAGTATATCTTCCATCCCTTAGCAAAGAAGGCTTTCACAACCCAGCTGGGGCTTCCTTTCCTATCGGCTGCATTGCACAACATCCACTGTGCCCTCTCCCCTTTCCATATCTTTGCTCTGACCTCCTGTTAGCTCCCCAATCCCTGCCCTCTCTAACATCCAAACACAGCCACGGGCCTTCTGGAGACATTCTGGATGCTGGAAGAGCCAGAGAAAGTGCTTTAGTTTCTGGAGCCTGGAGTGCAAAGCAGGTCATCTAGAATCTCCTCATATTTTCCACAGGGAATGAAATAAAAGGTGAATTCTTGACCCAGCATCCTGTCGCCAGTAAACCGTGTAGTGACAACAGCAGGCCTTGCAAAAGTGGAACCAGAACAGCCACAAACCTCTGCAGTCTCCTAACACTTTCACGCCTGTGGAATGGGCACAGTGGAACCAAGTTCTTAGTCTCTGGCAGCCCACACACCACAGCCTGTGGAAGAGGTAATGCTAGCAAACCACAATCTTAGCCTAAAATACCTTCTGGGCCTAAAAAGCAGGAATTTCTTGGTTTTGTTTTAAAATGTTCTCCTTTTAATGATGTATGTAACCTATATTTACTTGCAAAAAGTAAATATATCCCTCACTGGGGTGAGGAGAAGAGGAAGAAAAATCAACCTTTTCCAAATCCACAGATGTTAGCAAATATGAATATTGTGGGGGAGGAGCGCCATTGCACCTCATGAGAATTATAATTGAACCAAGAACAAGCCAGTTAATCTTAGGATGCAAGGACAGCAAGTGATAGAGTGCAGTAGAGCTGAGTCGGAGTCCCTGATCAACTCTGTACATGTGCCCTAGCTCCCACTATGGATCCAGAAAGACACTATCTTCCTTGCAGGGTACAGCTGGGGACACATGTGGAGTGTGAAGTGGCCATCTCGGTTTCGGCACATAGGCACTCAACAAAGAGGCACTTCCCTATTCTTCAAGGATAATTTCAGCAGCAGACTCAGAAGAATCTTCACAGTACTTGAAATCAATGTCCTCTTTTACATTCTGATTTGTTTAACTTACTGAATGAGTGTTACATTTACATGGTTCAAAACTCAGTGGTATATGCATATATATTATGAAATGATCACAGCTGCCCACACTGACCCTCATCAATCTCTCTTTCCTCATTCTCCCAGCAGCTATCCATTTTCTCTCATCCTCTGTGCAGCCTCTGGAGAGTCTTGCTGTGAAGACAAGCCTCTGCCAGCACCTGCTGATTCCCAACAGGTTGCATATGAGACCCACAGCATCTTTGTGCTTTTTACATACAACAAACACATCATAACAGACATGCTCAGAGTTCAGTCCCTATTTCTCCCGATAGCCACAATCAGAGAGATGTAGGAGGTGGCTGGTGGCAGCCAAGGCCAAGCCAGCCAGAGCTTCCTGCTCCCATCTCCTGCACTCTCTACAAGCCCCCATTGCTTCCTAATCACAGTCCCACAAGGAGTCACTGGCCCCCTTGACCTTCAAGGCAATGAAGATCTGTCCCAGGACAAGTTCTTCCTCAAAGCCATGCTGCCTTTGGCTCCTCCCCATGGCCCTTAGGTCCTTCTGAGTCACTCGGGTCTCTCCTGCCTTTATATGAAAAAAAAAGGCTTCCACTCAGCCAGAGGACTATGAAACAACTCAAAGCAGCTGTTCACACCAACAGCTTGGGTACCAGCCCCACTCTTTAAACCAGAAGTGCCTCCTTTCCCAGAAATCAACCCAAGGAAATCATCATGAAGTGAAAACTCTTTATATTCAAAGATCAACTCCTTTGTATCACTGGCCAGTAATACAGTAGTAACTGGGAGTAACCTAAATGTTCAACACTAGGGGATTCCATAAATAAATCACAGTATGTCTACCAATCCAAAAGCAGGAGAACTATGCAGCTGTTAAGAATGAGGAAGGTGGGCTGGAGAGATGGCTTAGCGGTTAAGAGCACTGACTACTCTTGCAGAGGACCTGGGCTCGAGTCCCAGCACCCACATGGCAGCTATGAACAGTCCTTAACTCCAGTTCCAGGGGAATCTGAAATCTTCTGACTTCCGTGGCATTGCACGACATGGGTGCACTCACATACACGCAGGCAATACACTCATACACATAAAATAAAAATAATTAATAAAATAAAAAAAGAATGAGGAAGGCACATTCATACCCACACATTTGTGCAAAAAAGCTGAGGGTCACACCCAATGTGAATATGTCTAACACAACTGAATGGTACACCTAAAAATTGTTAAGATGGTAAAGGGCTAAGGATGTGCTTAGTGGTAGAAGACTTACCTACCATGCACAAAGCCATGAGTCTGATGCCCAGAATTGGGGATGGGTGGGAGTTAAATGGTCAATTTTATGTGGTCAGTTGAGGAATTTATCCCTCCCCTGCCAGTCTAAATCCTGGAGGAAAACTGAGGCCTTGAGTATCATAGCTACCATGCATCAGCCAGCTAGCTTTGCAATGTGTAGCTCAGCCTGGCTTCACCATTGCCCCTAATTCCTGGGCTGTGTGGAATAGCATTTGGCTTCCACTATCTTCCAGAATGTTCAGGCTAGCTGTAATAATCCAAATTTCTGTTTCATGTCACTTCATTTTTTTTGTTGTTTTGAGACAGGGTCTCACTATATAGCTCAGGCTGGTATCAAATTCCTTATGTAGTCCATAGTAGCCAAACTCATAATCCTCCTGCCTCAGCCTTCCAAGTACATCATTATAAATGTCACCTCTTGGGAGGTGACACCAAAATAGCACACCAAAAATAGCATGTTCTACTGAAGCCAACATAGGAGAAAATGCAAGACTGAGGAGTGCGTTGTGATATACTTGATTCAAAACTACAGGGATTTGGAAATAATGCCTTTCAGTTCCCTTTTACTGTAGAGATCAGAACAATTTCCTGTTAAGTAACATGATGTTTTGAATTTGCATTTCAGGCTTTTATACAAATATACAAGGATAAATTATTCAATTAAATACATCTGAGAGACAAGTTGAATTGATCCATTTTATTTAGATGTATTTTACCACAATTTAAAATAAAACTTTAAATATTAGAAACAAAAATGAATACAAAATTATGCACATAATGTGCTTGTGCCTATGTAAAATAATCTTATGGAAATACAGCAAAATATTACTATTTGTGTGATGAGCTGCAAGCAGGATTTTCACTACTATTTTTCTACTTTTCATTTTGGGTCTTGTATTAATTGATTTGGCTTTAACATTTTTTAAAACTTTATTTTATGTGTTTGAGTATTTTACCTGAATGTTTGTAAATGTACCCATGTGCACTTGGAGACTGGTGTTGGACCCTGTAACTGAAGTTATGGATAGTTGTTAGCTGCCATGTGAGTGCTGGGAACCAAACCTAGGTCCTTTGCAAGAGCAGCCAGTGCTCTTAACCACTGAGCCAGTTCTCCAGCCCTTGATTTTGCTTCTTTAGAAGACACATCCATAGCTTTAACAGCCTAAGACAGAATGGCAACAGCATGCAAATGTCAAACTATCTTGATGCTACAGGGCCATGGTGGACAGGTCCTGGGGTGAGATGGGCAGCTGTAGGACAGGCTGATGTGGGGACTCTCACTCCGTCCTCTTCTCTGAGCCTCCTAAATGGGGAACCTCAGAGTCCTGGGACTGGGAAGGGGAAGAGGCACCAGCAGCTGAAGGGACAAAGGGAAGGGGCAGGCCCAGCCTGGAAGGGTGAGATATGACCCCACACAAGCAAGTGGGAAAAGCTCATTCTTGTTGTTCGTTAGCCCCTGGGTGGTGTCCACCCCTTCTGGCCCTTACCTTTTCTTTTAACTACCCCAAAAGGGATTGGATGGGGATCTCATGAAAACCTATTCCAGAACTAGATTTTCTCTCTTAAAACAATATCCAAGAACTCTTTTACAAAAGCCATTTGGCTGTACAGGTCCCAGGGACAGGGAGGCCAAGGTAGGGAAGTCCTGCTGAGATGCTGCTGTTCTAGGGCATATCTTGCCTGGCCTAGCCATTTGGGCCCTCCAGATCTATAACTGAACTGTGATGTCCTTGAGGGCAAAGTAGTCTCCTTTAGCTGGATGTGGGGGTGAAGCTCAGGGGTCCAGCTTAGACCATCTACCTCTTACTAAAAAATTTAGGGGCCAGTGCACACACCCATGATGTAAACACACCATAAATAAATTAAAATACAATTTTAAAAATTAAAAAATGTATATTTGTTGGGGTTGAAGAGATGGCTCTGTGGTTAAGAGCACTGGCTGCTCTTGCAGAGGACCCAGGTTCAATTCCCAGCACCCACTTGCCAGCTAAAAACAGCCGAAATTCCAGTTCCAGGGGATTTAACACTCTCTTCTGACCTGTGCAGGCATTGCACAACATGTGTGCACTTACATACACGCAAGCAATATAATCATATATATAAAATAAAAATAAAAAATATATATTTTAAAATTTTATTTATGATTTTTTATGTGTATGCGTGTATTGCCTGCATGTAGGTAAGTGCACCCGTGTTGTGCAATGCCCACAGAGGTCAGAAGAGGCTGTCGGATCCCCTGGGACTGGAGTTATGGACAGTTGTTAGCTGCCATGTGGGTGCTGGGATTTGAACCCGGGTCTTCTGCAACAAGAGAAGACTGCTGAGCCATCTCTCCAGCCCCTTAAATAAATCAAATATTAAAAAAAAATAAGAGATAGCCAGGCATAGTGGCATATGCTTTTAATTCCAGCACTTGGGAGGCAGAGGCAGGCGGATCTCTGTGAGTTCAAGGCCAGCCTGGTCTACATAGTGAGTTCCAGGACAGCTGGGGCTACAGGGAGACCAGACCCTGTCTCAAAAAGACAAAAAACAAAATAAATTAATTAATTAAATATACATATACGCTTGTAGAATATAGTAAATGAGGGAAGGGAGAAAAATGGGTGCAGGAAGGCAGGTAGACCATGGGGAAATCCATAGGTCTCTCATTTAATCTATAAGCATTTATTTACTTAGCATGCACTGGTGCTATGAGGAAGCAGAGCTTGAATGCAATATAGTTGGGCTGCTGAGCCACTGGCCAGCTGAGGCAGTGGTGGTAGGAGCTTTCTTATATTTGTGACCCAGTGCTGAGCAGGCTGTATTAGTCAAAAGCTCTTAGTGGGGAAACCTGGTATTCTCAGCCTCTATCTGAGCTCAACTGACAGGTCCTACTCTGAGGCTCAGCCACAAACTTCCTGCAGAGCGGCAATGCTTTTTACCATGTGTACATAGACAAGAAATCAAATTATCCCTCCCTTCCTGCTGTGGCCAGCCCACAGCAGCCTGCTTCTGAATGCTCTGCACAGTAGAAGCAGGCTTATAAATGAATACCGTGTTACCAATGTCAGAATTGAAAATGTGGGCCTAATGAGGACCATGCTAACTGTCCCCATTGCTTATAAGTCATTTTATCTACTTTTGGGGAGAGGGAGGATTTAAGCCAGGGTCTTGCTAGGTGTCTCCAGCTAGCCTACATCTTCCTACATAGCCCAGGCTGGCTTTAAACTTTACTATTTTCCTGCTTCCACTTCCTGAATACTGAGATTACAGGTATGTGTCACCATACCTAGCCTATTATATCTGTTTTTAAATAATTTTTCTGTCTCCTTTGCTACCAGGTGAGAATGCCTCAATCAGCTCAGGTCCACCAATGTTTATCTATCACTAACTGTGAATAAGGCTCCACACAGACCTCTACTAATGATTATATCTATAGGACCTCCATGAATGCACTTGTCCAAATTGGGGGTAAAATTAGAGTTTGTGGGCTACAATTAAAATTTTGAGTCAGGACTGGGGAGATGGCTCTGTTGTCACACAAGCATAAGGACCTGAGTTCAAGTCCCAGAACCCACAGAGACTCATTTACAATAGCTCATGTCTGTGATCCCAGTGCTTCTAAGGCAACATGGGAGGCAAAGAAAGGAAAATTCCTGTAAGCTCAAGGGCCACCCTGGTGTACACAGCCAACAAACTACAAAGAGACCCTGATTCAAACAAGGTGGAAAGTGAAGACTGACAGCAGAGGCTTTCCTCTGACCTCCACATACACCCATATTCATACATAGAATGCACAAACACACATATGCATACTATATATATATATGGAGAGAGAGAAAGAGAGAGAGAGAGGGCTCTTTGGGGTATCTCCTGTGAGTAAAGTATATGAACTTTGATAAAAGCTCTTGGTAACAACATCTTTAATTCCCGGGAAGCCTTTGCTGTCCTCCTTATTGTGAGCTAATTTCAGAAATAGGGCTGGTTCCCATCTATGTTCCAGATAGATGAGTTTGCCAGATAACTGAAATGCTCTGGAATTAAATATGTTCCATCTAGTTCAAAGGTTTCTTTCCACTACTTAAAGAGTAGCTATCCCCCCACAATTCCCATCTTTTCTTCTTTTTAAAAAAATATTTTATTTATTATTTTTATGTGTATGTGTATATATGTAGTCTGCATGTAGGTAAGTGCACCTGTGTCGTACAATGCCCAAGGAAGACAGAAGAGGCTGTCCAATCCCCTGGAACTGGAGTTACGGACAGTTGTTAGCTGCCATGTGGGTGCTGGGATTTGAACCGGGGTCTTCTGCAAGAACAGTATTCTTAACCACTGAGCCATCTCTCCAGCCCCCATCTTTTCTTCTTTGAGATGTCTTGCTATGCTGATCACACTTGCCTTGAATCTGCAGTGATACTCCTGCCTCTGCCTTCCAAGTACTGGGATTGCAGGCATAACCCATCACTAGGCCCAAGATTAATTATTTTCAGAGACTGTGCTGCCGGGCTTCAGGGTTCAAGGGCAGTGTGAAAGACTTCCTCTGTCTACTTCTTTCCTTGTCCCAGCTCTGCTTTCTCTGGGAAGCTGTCTCCTAACCCAGGCCCAGGGAGCCAGTGATGGAGAAGAGAGGGCACCTGAAATCCATGAGGTGTGTCAAATAGACAAGGGCAGGACCCACCCAGGAAGCTGCCCTGGGTGAGCTGGTTGCTGCTGCTGCCACCACACCCTACTCCTTTATATACTGTCTGTCTGTCTGGACCCTGCCACTGGGGCTACTCCTTGACCCAACTTTGCTCTAAGGAAGGTGGGCCCAAGGTTTGGGGGTTAGGATAGAGATGCTAGGGGTAAGATGGTCAGGGTCCCTGGCCTTCCGTGGACTGTAGAGCTCTAAGCCAGAGCAGCAGTGTGGTGAATCACACTCCCAGGCCTGCCTCTTGGGGACCTGGCTGTCTGCTTAGGCAGTAAGCACCATGGTGAACCGAATGGGCAGGCCAGCTGTGCTTCAACTGCATCTCTGGGCTGGTCCTACAGGCTTTTTGTAAAGATAGGGAAACTAAGTTCAGGCAAGACTCTCTGTCCTCCGTGTAGTTAGTTACAAGGGAAGCAGGCCACTCAGGATCCGGTCATGGGCCCCAAGCAGAACTAGGCAGAAGGGAAGGAAGGCCTGGCTCATTAGCTCTTATCCTTCTGGCTGCAGCCCCAGGAAAGGGCCCAGGGAGAGCCAGGCTGGGGCTGAGGCTGAACCAGCAGAATGAGAGAGCCAGAGAGTTCTTTGTGGGATCAGAGACTTATGTTTCCTAGGTTTAACCAGAAAGGGCTCAGCTTGTCCCCAAGAGCCACAAAGGACAGGCAGGGCTGGAGGAGCAGAGGGACAGCTGAAGGGCAAGGGAGAAACAAGAGAGGCTGTGCAGGCTGTGTGGCCTGAGCCAAGCCCGTTTACCCCCACTGCTGGACAGGTGCTCTTATTTCATGGGCAAAAAATCTTGATTTATACCTGTGCTGAATTTGAAAAAGCAAGCAAGAAATTGCTCAGTTCAACTACCTCCTTCAAGGACCCCTAAGTTCTGCAGGAGAGCAGATATTAGGGGAGAGAAAGAGAATTAGTTTTGGGAAGTTGGCAAGGTGCTAAAGGCTTTACCTCACTGGATCACTTCCAAGTGTCAGAAATTTATTTTTTATCTCCATTATACAGATGGAGAAAATGAGGCCCAGAGACATAAAATGACCTACCCAGTGCATACAAAGCCAAGACCCAAATCAGAGTTTGCCTGGTGTCCACACCCTCAGACTTCTTCCTCATCATTGCATTCCTCAAGTCCTTATTCACATTAGACTGTCCTAGAAGGCTCTAGTAGTTGGGATGAGGTATCCCAGAGGGGAATCAGTTTGGGAGAACAGAGGCCATCTCCTGCCCATGGGGTTGATGTATGCTGAGAAATCAATATTCTAACCAGGGACCCTCCTCTGCTTCCATCTCAGTAGAGATCATGGCCCAGGCCACCTCCACAACAATTAAGACCAACCATCAACTACGGTTTTTATGAGAATACTCCCTTTTCAGAGCTGCATCCCCATGCTTTCCCTCCCTGGGACATTTCTGCCCTGCTGGACTTGCGCAGCAGACCCCCAGTTGATTCCACTCACCCAGAAAGCATCTCGGAACTGCAGCTGGGGCATCATCCTCAGGCGTCTGCCGTGGCAAATGCAAGTGCTCCTGCCTCAGGCAGGGCTGAACATGGGCCAGGAGCCAAGAGCACCGTCCCAGTCCCAGCACAGCTGGCCCAGGCACCCCCCCTCGCAGCCGGCGCCGTCTGCACTCAGAAGGCAGCCACAAGCCAGAGACAACTGCTGGAGGGAGGAAAAAGGCTTAACCTGTTTTGTTTGGGGCTAGAATCAGCAGCAAAATGAGGAAGGAGCCTTGCCCAGTGATGAGAGGGTGGGCCACGGTGTCCGGCCCAGTCCCTCGCCAGCCCTAGAGATGGAGGACACAGGCTGAGACCCAGGGCAGGCAGCCCGGGTGGCAGACAGGACTGGGAGAGAGGCAGGCTGTGCACAGGCCAAGCAGGCAGGCAGTCTGAGGCCAGGACAGGAAGATTTGTGCAACCTCCTCCAAGAAGACGCAGGGCCCTCACCCACAGGAAGTAGAGCTACTCTGTTCCCCTGAGCAGCCCCGCCTGCCACCTGCCAACCAGCTGCCTGCCTCTGCCTGCCCCCTGCCCATGTTCTGGACCACTTTATCCTCAGAGTTATCAATTTAAGAGGCTTGGGGCCTAGCATTTTCCTGGGGCCATTGACCATCAGCCCAGGTCCCAAGAGGTTAAGTTCTTGAGGCTCACTCAGGCCCAGGACATCTATTCATCCAACCTTAGCTGTTCCATGGCCTGGTCTAGGCCCTGCCCACAAGTTGCTCACAGTATGGGGCAGGCTCAGCTGTGTTGCAGGGGGTGTGGGAACACAGAGGTGGGTGAGCACCTAAGGGAGAACAGCCTGAGGGCACAAGGGTCCTGGTCCCCATGAAAGTCTCTACCAACTCCAACTTCAGTCTATGAATGTGATAGAAAAGACACACACAGAGGGAGGGAGAGAGAGAATGGGGGGAGAGAGAGAGAGAGAGAGAGAGAGAGAGAGAGAGAGAGAGGTTTGTAGAGCCAGACTCTAGCTCAGTTTTTGTTTAGTTTGGGCCCTACCCTTCTGTGGCTGAAGGACCTTGATTGACCTTCCAACTCTGAGTCTCAGCCGCCCCATCTTTGGAAAACCTCCAGTCTTTGGAAAACAAATTGTGTCAAGAACACTTCTGGAATTTCTGGCCGTGTAGGGCAGGTGTTGGGGAACACCGCCTGGAGACAGGGTATGCCTACTCTGCAGAAGCAGCCAGCAGGGAGTCCTGCTCCCATGGTGGGCTGGAGAAAAAGATGAGTCAGGGATTGTCCACAAATCACCACCCTCACTAAGGTCTGCCTTCCAATTGACTGAGCTGATCAGGCAGATGAGACAGCTGTAGGAGAAACAATTAAGGCCCCAAGTGCCAGTTACACATGCCAGGGCTTAGAGAGATAGGGCACACCCAGGATCCCCTAACAGCCACCCAAGAGGAAACATGGTAGTGGCCCTAGAAGCCTTTATCTCTAGAATCCTTGGATTTGAGCTAATAAACATATTTTTATATCTTATTTTTTGTTATTTTTATTTATGTGTATGCATGTGCCACAGGTTCCTGAGGAGGCCTGAAGAGTGCACGAGTTCGCCGGTAGCTGCCTAACACAGGTGTTGGGAGTCAAACTCCAGTCCTTTGGAAGAGCACCAAGCACTTAACTACTGAGCCCTCTCTCTAACTCCTTAATAAGCATCTAGCTTTGCAACACCTAGATTTTCTGTTGCTTGCAGCTACAAACAGTTAGTGGTGTAAAGTCACCTTGAACTCCATAGGCCCTGTGTTGAGGCTGTACCTCTCCTTCCTGTGGAACCACTTCTAATGGCACAAACTTCCCAGCTCAATTTCTTCATTTGTGACATAGGGTGAGACCTTGAGTTCTGGAGGAAGACCTTCTGTTACTCCTTTTTATTGGCAGGAAAAGTCCCAGCTGGGAGCCCCTCCTGCTCTCTAGGTGTTCTTTCTATCACCTCCCTCTAGTTTGCTGGGTCAGTCAGGCTTCCCCTCTTGGAGGCACACTTCCCACTCCAGCTTCCACATCTTGCTCCTGTGTTCCCAGCCCTCTTTGTTTTTCTGAGACAGGTCTCATGTAGCCCAGGCTGGCCTTGGCCAGCCTTGAACCCCGACCCTTCTGCCTCTACCTCCTGAGTACTAGGATTACAGATGGTTTGTACCACCATGCCTGGCATCCTAGTCTGACATGTCTCCATTGGTTTTCATCCCTGGGACAAAGCCTCCTATCCCCCAAACCTCCCATATGTGAGGCCTTCCTCCTCCAGTAGCATTGATCCAGTCAGTCCAGTCCTTGACTGATGGCTATGCTGGTTGAGGGAGGAACATCTGTGGTTCTCTGTTAGAAAGACGCCTTCCTGCTCCTCTCCCTTTTGACGTTTTGTAGCTCCTCTGCAGATCTGAGCAGCCAGAACAGCCAGTTTGGCTCTGGAACACTTACTAAGCACCAGGTCCATCATTAAGCCCTCACCTGGTCCTCATCCGTTCTGTGCTCATCCTTTAGATGTACAACCTAGTAATTAACTTACACAACTCCCTCAAGTTCTCAGGGCCAGGAAGCAGAGGGCTGGTGTGCTCTCAGGTCTGTCTGACACCAACACCATGCCCTTAGCTTCTGCAGTTCTCTTTCATTAGCATGCTGGTTCTGCCTTGCCTTCAGACCCTCTCATCACAGTTTGACAAGTGGAAAAACTGAGCCCAGGAAGGCTATAGGGCTTAGTACATGTTTTTCTGTCTTCACTGTGTTATTTGTATCAGCCTGGGATGTTTTTGGTCGCAAAGAACATAAATCAGAGTGTGTGATAAGAAGAGAGTTATTGTCAGCTGCACAGGGGTCTGGAGGCAGTGGGGTCTTAAGTTCTGGCACATCAGGACTCCAGCTCTGTTTCTCTGAATTCCTCCTCTACCCATAGTCTTCCTTCTTTGGAGCTGGAGCACCTCTAAGTCTATGCTTCCAGATGCAGCCACATCAAAGTAAGGAAAGGGAAACCTGAGTTGTCTTTTCCAAAGTCCTGCCCCTCAGCCCCCTGGGACACCTCCCCTGGTGTCTCCTTGGCTAAAAGTGGATCATATTTCACTGTTGTTGCCATGAGAATAGATTCCTTGAGGCTGAACTGGATGCTAGAGCAAGTCACAGTGACCATGAGATTGCCTCAGCTTAGATCCACAAAGGTTGCTGGACACCATCTCCTGCCAGGCCTTGCTGGGATTGGGGCTAGGAGGGGAGGCAGACCTGTAGACCTTAAGGGAACTACAGACTGAAAGACATGTCCTAGAAAGATCTCTCCTCATAGGAGTGACTTTAAAGGCCTGAAACCAGAAGACAGTGTGATAGGTGGTATGAAGAGGAAGAGATAGCTTTGTGATGAGGAAAGTCCTGGATAGGGCCACCAGAGAAGAAAATTGGATTTAGAGGAGGTGAAGGAACAAAGGAACAGGACAGACATTTGAGAGGCCTTCAGAAACTGGAACTGTATGTTAACAAGGCTCCCTCCCTCACCAGTCACTCCATACATACCCCAAGCCCAGCCCACACATCACAGCTTTTTAATGACTTCTGGCTTCTTTAAAACACTATTTGCCTTGAGGTCTGAGAAGCTGAGCCTCAGGCCAGGCTATGGGGGAGAACCCCACTCAGGACAGTCTTTGAATATAGCTGCTTGAAAAATTCAAGAAGTAGTAGGTCTCAGGATTGAGAATAAGTTGCAAAGTCAGTTGTTAAAGCATTGATTGCCACAGCCAGTTACTTGGCAGGGCCCAGCTCTTGAAGCAACTCTGTCCTTTTGAGCCATGTAAGCAACTAAACCAATGTCATTGGCAGCCATTTAGGGATTGGTAATACCTGTGGTGTTTTTAATTTAGTAATTAAGGTTGTACTCCCTTGGCATGGGATTATTTGTGGAACAAACATAAAATCTTCCAAGATCTGGGGTTCTCTGCCAGAGACCAGATTGGCCTGTATTCTTCTGAGAATGGAGATATGGAGCCAGGCATCTCTATTTCCTGACCTGATTCCCCAGTCCATGATAGATAGACAATCCCCAAAGGTATTGCAAACATGCCAGGATACACTAGGTACATGGACCAGAAGTACACCTGCTGAATGTGTCATATCAGTCTGGGCCAGGAATAATACTGCCATGGCCCATCCTGAGATGTTATTGGGCATGCCCTTGACCCTAAGTCTCTAGACACCTGCCACTCCATCCCTGCTGCGGGCATTAAGGGACCTAGACATGAACAGAGAGAGAGAGATGCTGAGACTTAGTCCAAGGGAAACAGTAAGAAGTTGTCACACATGAAGCAAACCCTTGAAGCATGTTTCATTGGCATACCAGACTGCACTTGAAAAAACACACAAAGGCTGCTTATGGTGCGTGCGTGCTGGGCACCCTGGCGTGGTGTGCGCGGGCACGCCTGGAGAGTTGCGGCACGGGGATCGGTCCCCTGGTCTCAGCCTCGCGCCCTGGAAGAAGGCGGGTCTGGCCCTGCGGGCTTCTCCATGTCTCTGTGGGTCTCTGCTGCTGGAGCGTTGTCCAGCCGTGTACCACCTTAATTTCCCCCGTGTGCTTTCCTCTTGATGCAAGATCCACTGGCCACTGGATCACGCAGGAGAGCACAAGGCGGCTGAAGCTGGGATCCGTGAGCCGGTGATGGAGGAATGCTGCCTTCGGAGAGGCTGGATCGCCAGTAAGACGCGGGACTCTGCTTAGTCCGTGTCACAGCTTTTATTAAGTGTAGCTTCAAGTGATCCAGCTCTCTATTATTGAGAGAAGACTGGGATATTTATACCATGGGGGTAGTGGTAAAAGCTTTGGCTGATAGATACTTTGTGAGACATTCTATTTGCATATGGAAGTGGGTTTCTGCCATGCTGCCAGACCGCTGACTACCTGAAAAATCACACAGGAAAGCATGGTATTCCTAGAGCCAGAGGCCATGTTTGTGTTAGGGCATTTGTGGTGGGCACTTCAAAAGGAGAGTTAGGAAGATGCCAGGTACTCTGCTGAAAGGAGTCATCTGCATATGAGAACCGAGCCCGTGGGCCACCCAGACATGGAGAGACTATGACTTCACAGCAGGGGTCCCCAACAGCTGCTGAGATGGCTTAGTGGGTAAAGACACTTGCTGCCAAGCCTGACAACTTATGTTTGATGCCTGATACCCCATAGTGGAAAGAGAGAACCAACTCCTACAAACTGTCCACAGACTGCCGTGTATGTGCCCACACATCACACACACGCACACACACACACACACACAACTTTAAAAAACACATGCATGGGGCTGCAGAGATGGCTCAGTGGTTAATGTTGTGCCCAGAGAACAGATCCCCAAGAATTACCACAGAGTCCAGAGAGCATGCAAGAACAAAGAGTCTTTATTCGGGCTTAAGCTCGGACTCTCAGACCAAACTAACGTGGTAGGTTCATGGTAGCCCCAATTGCAAAGGGAGGGAGCTTTTCATAGGTTTCAGACAAAGGGAGGAGGGAATGACAGAGTTATGTTTTGATTGGTCCAAAGAGCCCATGCATGCCAACATACTTTTGAATTCATTGGTTACAGTCTTGGAGGCCTCTCATTGGTGGGTGCTGCCCTCAAGCCCGTGGAATGTGCTGACTGTTATCTTCAGGGCTAGAGGACCCTGTTTATTCCTTATAAGGCCTCAAACCTGCCCGGGCTCCCTGGACATGCCCGAGCTTGCCTAGTCTATGACCATGAGACATCACAAAAATGGAGGAAGAATCAGCAGTCAAAATGGAGATGGTGCAGTTTGTCCCTCTGGGTCCCTCAAGCCAAGTGATTTACAGAAGTGAAAAGAGCAGTTAGTCCTAAATAGGGGCAGGGGTCTAGGGAGCCCAGGGGGGAGGGGGCCAAGGAGGAGGGTTCCACATTTCCCCTTTTCCTTGTAACTTGGAGGCCCCAATCATGGGGTTTCCTGGAGCTCAATGGCATCCCAGCTTAGGGGCTGGTATTGTGATCTCATGACCATTATTTGGATTGCCCCTAGTCGGTCCTTCATGAACTGTACTAACCTGTTTAAGATACAGGGTCCAAGGGTTAAGAGTAGGATCAAAATGAGGAGGGGGCCAATCAAGGTGGACACTAAGTTGGTCAGCCAGGGAAATGCGTTGAACCAAGACTCAAACCATCCCTGTTGAGCCTCTCGCTCTCTTTTTCTCTTAGCTAATCCATCTCTTACCTTAGCCATAGTATCTTTGACTACCCCTGAATGATCGACATTAAAACAGCATTCCTCTCCCAGGGCTACACACAGCCCCCCCTGTTGGAGGAAGATCAGGTCCAATCCCCGTTGATTTTGCAATACCACTTCTGCTAGGGAGGACAGGGATTCTTGTAAATGAGAAATTGCATTTTCCAGCCTTTCTATATCTACATCTATTGCAGCCCTCAAGCTTGAGTACTGCTGATGTTGGGTGGCTAGTGAGGCCGCTCCTGTCCCAGCCCCCATGAGGCTGATTCCAATAATCATACTTAGAGTAAGGGTCATGGCTGTGATTGGCTCCCTGGCAACCAGGGATCGAGTTCTGTTAATCCGTCCCAACAGTTCATTAGTATGGTATAGCAGTCTGGGAACTAACCGGACTAGGATACGGTAGTCTCGTGTCTGATTAAAAACCTCCATATGCACACAAGGGGTCAGGCCAAAGGAGCAAGTCCACCATGCATCAGGCTTGGGGAACCAAGTAACTGGTTAGGTGTGATAACTCAGTGTTCCGAGTGACATTGCATAGTTTCTGGTAATCGATTGGGATCTGTCCTATGCATAGTCCTTGTCCTATGATATGTTGCAGAGTCAACTTGGCCTTAGAGCTCCAATGACAGGTGTTGTAGTCATCAGAAAAGTTATATGTCCCCCAGACCGCTATGCCATCATAATAAGGTGGGGCAATATCATGACATAACCAACAAGAGGCCGTCATGTCTGGCTTTGTAGCATTCAGTACCAGATACAATTGCTCCAGCAGAGTGAGGAGAGGGTTTACCTCCGGTTTCTCAAAAGGGGCCAGTACCTTAGTATTTTGAACTTTAGCTCCTCTGGAGGTGGGGGCCCCAGGGCCTATGGGAGAAATTGTGGCCACCTCTGGGGTGACGGGCACCTTTGAGGTGGTTCATGCCCGTGGTGTAGGGGCAAGGACTTTTTTTGGTCTAATCTCAACTGTAGGTTCGGGGAGTAATCCAATTACTCAATGGATTCTGAAAACTGATCCCAAGCTCTCAGACTTTAACCAAATGCCCCAAGTATAACCCATCTCCCAATTGGGGGCCTCCCTTCCTTGGTCTGTGAAACTTATTTTAATA
This sequence comes from Nannospalax galili, assembly GCF_000622305.1. Lineage (NCBI taxonomy): Eukaryota > Metazoa > Chordata > Mammalia > Rodentia > Spalacidae > Nannospalax > Nannospalax galili. The sequence goes on along the minus strand of NW_008359594.1, from coordinate 3,254,029 downwards.
GGATTACAGTTAGGATAGCATTTATTCCTTTGGGTCCATGCGGGAATGTTATGGACAGCGGTGGGCATGACCGCTGGGTGACCAATGTGTGTTAGTGTGATAAAATCATCTTTGACAGGGGGTGTCCAGTCTATGAACCCTGTACTCAGGCAATCCCATGATTTGCAATAAAAGTCTTAAGGTGTCCCACATTTTCCTTCTCCCCCTTTTTGCCTGTGGGCCTCAGGGCAAACATAAAAACTTTGGGTGGAGTCTGTGGGACCTATACCAGCAATCAATTTTGAAAGGTCTATGTTCAAATCTTGGTACCAGACAGATGGGGGAACTACTTTGGACATCTGGGCCAGGACCCTCATAGAGTTAACATCTATAAGTTGCCAGGTTGAATTAAAGGGCTGGTGGGGGTTGGCACCACAAACACTTATAACAATTAGTATAGTAAGAATTAAGAATGGCTTAGTCTTAACTTGAGAGGATTATCTGCATTTCGGCGAACTTTCCATGCCTTGGGTCCTGGTGCTGGGGCCAGAGGGTCCTCTGGGTAGTCGGGGTGTGGATCAGCTCTCCAGACTTGAGTGTGATGTATCCAGGTAGTGATTCCCCTGCCAATGGGGCTCAAGCGGTTCGCGGTGGTGCCAGTGGACATAGACCCAATCACCTGGCTGATAATTGTGCAGACTGGGAGGAGGCGCTGTCTCATAGATAGCTCTCAGTCAGGGCCACACATCCTTATGTGCATGAGCCACTGCTTCTAAGGAATTAAGCAACTGACGGTTATCAAATTCAGTAATTAGTTCAGCTCTTAAATTGGGGAGAATAGGAGGGGGTCTTCCAAACATGATTTCATAGGAGGTTAACCCTAGCAGACAGGGCGAAGGGAAGGAGAGCCACCCAGTCCCTGCCAGTCTCCATGGTTAATTTGGTAAGGGTCTCTTTTAGGTCCTGAGCTCTGGGGTCTGTATGCACAATGTAATTTCCATCTTGCCCCCAATATCCTAGCTAATTCCTGGGTTACCTGTGAAGCAAAGGCTGGCCTGTGGTCGGAGCTCAAAAGGGCTGGGATGCCATATCTGGATAAAATGTCCTCCAGCAATTTTTTGGCCACCACCTGAGCAGTCTCATGCTTGGTGGGGAAGGCTTCAGTCCATCCTGAAAAAGTGTCTACCAGAACTAGTAGATATTTGTAACCATACTTGCCTGGCTTAATTTCTGTAAAGTCCATCTCCCAGTGGGCCCCTGGTCTAGAGCCCCTCATCCAAGCCCCTTGTTCCTTAGGATGGTTCTCAGAGTTGGTCAGCTTGCAACTAAGACATGCAGAGGTGACTGCATCAACAAGTGGGTGGAGATTCAGGACTTTTAAAGGAGCATTTCTTAAAGGATCAGCTGTTTTCCTGGTGCCCAGATGAGTGGTTCAGTGGATATATGTGGGGAGGTCCTTGGCTAAGTCGTTTGGCAGAATAATTTTACAGTCTCTTGTATGCCACCAAGCATTGATCTTTTGGGTCATGGGGAGTCTGTGTATCAGCTTCATATCCCCTTGGGAGTAATGAGGCTGATCAGGTAGGATGTGGGGGCCAGGGTCTGGCAGTTGGATTGGCAAAATCTGGAAAGCCTCCAAAGCTACTTCTTTGGCAACCCGGTCTGCCCTCTGATTTCCTCGAGCTACGGGTGTGTTGGCTTTCTGGTGCCTGGGGCAGCGGTTAATAACCAGTTTCTTAGGTAGCCATAGAGCTGCCAACAGGTCCCGAATTTCTTGTTTATTTTTAATAGTTTTTCCTTCTGCTGTGAGCAGCCACCTTTCCTGGTAGATGGTAGCAAAGGCATATCGGCTGTCCATGTACACGTTCAGCTGTCTGTCCTTTCCAAGCCTAAGGGCCTCAGTCAGAGCTATCAGTTTGGCCTTCTGAGCCGAGATCCCCGCAGGCAAAGCCACCACCCAAACAGTCTCAGTCTCAGTCACCACTGCCGCCCCTGCATACCTCTGCCCATCCTTCATGAAACTGCTACTGTCAGTGAACCAAGTAGCTTCTGCATCAGAGAGTGGCTGATAGGTCAGGTTGTTTCTGAGCCCATGTACCTGGCTCAGGATCCCCGCGCAATCGTGCAGGGGCACATCCAAGTCGGGGTCGGGCAGCAGGGTGGCTGGGTTAAGGGCGGTGCTTGGGAGGAACCGCATTCTCAGAGGGTTAAGAAGTAACCCTCCAGCGGTCTGGTGGCTGCTTAAGAACTCCTTCAATAGCATGAGGAGTGGTGATGTGCAGTTCTTGCCCTAATGTCAATTTATCCATATCCTTGACTAGAAGAGCAGTAGCAGCTATAATCCGCAGACACGGTGGCCATCCTGTGGCTACTGGATCAAGTTTCTTAGACAAGTATGCCACTGGTCTATTCCAGGGTCCTAACGTTTGAGTCAGGACTCCTTTGGCTATTCCTTTCTTTTCATCTATGTAGAGGTGGAAAGGCTTGGTGACATCGGGAAGCCCCAAAGCCGGGGCAGTCAGGAGGACTTGCTTAATTTTGTTAAAGGCCCCTTCTCTTTCCCCTGTCCAAAAGAAAGTCTCATTCTCTTTTGTAGCCTCATAGAGAGGCTTAGCCAATTCAGCAAACCCCGGGATCCAGAGGCAGCAAAACCCTGCTGATCCCAGAAACTCCCTCACTGCTCTCCGGGAGTTGGGGACCGGAATTTTCAGCACCATTTCTTTCCTGGCATCTGTGAGCCATCTTTGTCCTTCCTTTAGAATGTACCCTAGATAAATCACTTCTCGACAACACATTTGTGCCTTCTTAGCGGATGCCCGATATCCTAGCCTGCTCAGAGTCGCCAACAAATCTAGTTCCTTGCTGACATAGTAGAGTGTCATCAGCAGCTATCAGGATGTCATCTACATACTGCAATAGGGTGAGCTGGGGGTGTTCCAGCCTATACTCACCCAGATCTTCATGAAGTGCCTCATCGAACAGAGTGGGTGAGTTTTTGAATCCCTGAGGCAGGGAGTCCAGGTCAGTTGTCTGTTGAAGCTGATCTCCAGGTCTTGCCATTCAAAGGTGAAGAATGGCTGGCTATCCTTGGCTAAGGGCAAGCTAAAGAAGGCGTCCTTTAAATCTAGTACAGTATACCAGCTCCTGGAGGGCGGCAAGGAGCTCAGGAGGATATAGGGATTGGGCACCGTGGGATGGATATCCATGACCCGCTTATTTACTTCTCCCAGATCCTGTACTGGCTGGTAATCGTTTGAGTTTGGCTTCTTTACCAGAAGGAGAGGTGTATTCCATGCAGACCCACAGGGTACTAGGATGCCCTGGTCTCTTAGCCTCTGGATGTGTGGGGTAATCCCTGATCTGGCTTCGTGGGACATGGGATACTGCTTCACCCGAGCCGGAAGTGCTCACGGTTTCTGCTCTACCCAGACAGGAGGCCAGTGGGCTGCTAGTCCTATCCCCCCAGTCTTGGCCCATGCCAAGGGGAACTCCTGCAGCCAGACAGAAACCTCCTCTTCCAGCTGCGGAACAAGTCCCTGATGCAAGCGGAATTCATCTTCCAACTGTAGGGTTAATACCTGAATGGGGAGGTCCCCCTGATCCATTAAATAAGCCCCATTCGGTGAAAAATGGATGTGGGCTCCAATTTTGGTAAGCAAGTGTCTACCTAAGAGTGGGTAGGGGCAATCTGGCATGACTAGGAAGGAGTGGGACACCTGGCCCATGCCTAGGTCCACTTTTCTTCAGGTGGTCCATGAATATTGGTTTATGCCAATTGCTCCCTGTACCCAGGACATTTTGTTTGATAATTTCCCTTGGGTCTTTGTTAACACTGAATGTTGAGCACCTGTGTCTACATGGAAACTCACAGGCGTCCCCTTAACTCTGAGAGTTACCCTGGGCTCGAGGAGGGGATCTGAACCGCGTCCTCCCTATTCACTCCATTCCCCAAGCTCCAGGACTTGGATTCCTTCACGGACCTGCTCCTGTCCAGCCGGTCTTTCTGGACATTCCTTTCTCCAGTGGCCCATTTTCTTACAATAGGAGCATTGGTTTCTCAGCAATTTTGGTCGCTCTTCTGGGCATCTCCTACCTTGTTCGGCAGATAGGCCTCACAGCCTGCGTTCTCTTTCACCCGGGGACCTGGTCAACGTGGCCAGGAGAATCTTGGCAAAGTTGCGGGTCTGCTTGGTGCTGGCAGTGGTGGCAACCCAGGCCTGTTTGTCTTTGGGACTCTCTCAGTGATTGTAAACTTTCTCAGCCATCGCCAGAAGTTCTGGCAAGGTTTTATCAGCCAGTCTGTCCAGTTTCTGCAATTTGCGCCTAATATCGGGTGCTGACTGGTTCATTCTTATTCTCGGGTGCTTCTGGGTCCATTGTGGTATAGGTACGGAATGCCTCAAGATCCTTTCTAGGAATGCTGCAAGTGATTCTGCCCTCCCTTGCTATACATCACTAATCTTGGCCAAACTGGTTGGTCGCCTTGCGGCTGCCTGGACACCCCCCCAATTAGAGTCTGGCAGTAGACCCGGAGCCTCTCCTTACCTTCAGCCACATTGAAGTCCCAATTCGGCTTAACCAGGGGGAAGGCTTCATCAATCAGGGCCTGATTGGTGGTGGGATTCCCATCTACCCCAGGGACCAGCTTGTGGGCTTCAATCTGGATCCAGTCTCTTTCTTCAGTGGTGAATAGGACCTGCAAAAGCTGCTGAATATCATCTCAAGTGGGCTGGTGGGTGAACAAAACAAATTCTAGCAAATCAATTAGACCTTGAGGCTTTTCAGAAAATTTAGCTGTCTGTAACTTCCAATTGTAAAGGTTGCTAGTTGCAAATGGCCAATACTGAATCTGCTCTTCCCCTGCTTCAGTGAGGGGCCCCACGGCCCAGAGAGGGAGGACAGTAGAGTCTGCCACCAGCCATGGCTGGCCCCTTTGGACTCTCCTCCGTGTCTGGGGAGGGTGTCCTTCTGCCTCCCGGGGTGGGGCTGCCTCCGCCTCCCCTGGAACATCCTGAGGTTCTGCTTGTGGGATAGGCCAATAGGGGGGTGGCTCAAGCAGGAGTTCTTCCCCTGTGCCTCCTTGCAAGACAGGGTAGAGGGGGACGGAGGGTTTAGTTTCATTTCTCTGCTGCTCATCCTCATGTAGGGTGAGGACAGTCAGCTTTGAGCCAGTTGAGGGAGGAGGAAGGACCAGCTTTAACCATTTTGGAGGCTCCTCCACCATAACCTAACCTGCCAAGTCGTGATGTAAGGGACCTGATCAGGGTGGCCTGGATGGCCATAAATTATATCCTTTACTCTGTAGATGGTGGGCAGGTTGAACGTCCACCCTTCAGGCCAACCGGCCCCCAAATTTGGCCATTCATTCCTGCAAAACACAAAGAACTTCCCTTTCTTTACTCCTAACCCCAGGCTATCAGCCTGGGCTTTGAATTCCGAGAAGTGATCCTGAAAAAGGCTGAGAGGAGTTACTTGGTTCTGTCCCATTTCTTCCAACACAGTAAGAGCCACAAACACAACAAAAAGCACAAACGCACAGAAAAATAACACACGGTTAATTGGTGCCTTAAACTGAAAATAGGACGATGGCCTCTCACCTCCTGGCAGGTGCAACCTGCTCTGTCCTTCCAAGTCTACTAAGGGAATCCAATCCCTATCAGGTGGGTCCGGGACGTCTCCCGAGTCCCACAGCTTGGGGCCTTGTCTGCCTAGACCTCCAACAGGCAATATTGAAACTGGGCCCAAAAACCAAACCAGAAGTGCGCAGGAATGAAAGACACAATGACTAGAGACACTCACTGGTCGGATCAGGTAGACTCTGCACTCTGGGGTCCAGTGGGGGGGGTCTTGGGGATCCCGGATGAGCCCCCAAATGTTGTTCCCAGAGAACCGATCCCCAAGAATTACCACAGAGTCCAGAGAGCATGCAAGAACAAAGAGTCTTTATTCGGGCTTAAGCTCGGACTCTCAGACCAAACTAATGTGGTAGGTTCATGGTAGCCCCGATTGCAGGGAGAGGGAGCTTTTCATAGGTTTCAGACAAAGGGAGGAGGGAATGATAGAGTTATATTTTGATTGGTCCAAAGAGCCCACATGCGCCAACATACTTTTGAATTGATTGGTTATAGTCTTGGAGGCCTCTCATTGGTGGGTGCTGCCCTAAGGGCTGTGGAATGTGCTGTTATATTCAGGGCTAGAGGACCCCTGTTTATTCCTTATAAGGCCTCAAACCTGCTGTGGGGGGGCTGGACATGGCTGGGCTTGCCTAGTCTATGACCATGAAACATCACGAAAATGGAGGAATCAGCAGTCAAAATGGAGACGGTGCAGTTTGTCCCTCTGGTTCCCTGAAGCCAAGCGATTTACAGAAGCGAAAAGAGCAGTTAGTCCTAAATAGGGGTAGGGGTCTAGGGAGTCTTGGGGGAGGGGGCCAAGGAGGAGGGTTCGACAGTTAAGAACACTGGTTGTTTTTGCAGAAGACCCAGGTTCGAATCCCAGCACCCACATGGCAGCTAACAACTGTCCGTGACTCCAGTTCCAGGGGATCCGACAGCCTCTTCTGTCCTCTGCGGGCATTACACGACCGGGTACAGTACCTACATGCAGGCAATACACACACACACATAAAATAAAAATAATAAATAAAATGTTAAAAAAAAAAACCCACATGCACAAAGGTAATATTATTTGGAATTTCAAGAGCACAATGCAGAGCATCTAAGCTCAGACTCAGATCAGCTGATTCCTGAGCACCAGGGCTCTGGGCTGCATTTGTTCACAGCTGCATTTGTTCATTTCTGAAGTCAACTGCACTCAGTGTGCTGTCTGCTCTCCATACAACAGAGCAATGTCTTCATACTCTAATTCAGTCACATCACCTTCTGAATGTCACTTGTTCTCAGGTAATTATCATTGCACAGCCCCCAGATCCTGCATGACTGTATCTTCAGCCCACTCCAGAACTTTCCTCATACTACTACTCTCTCAACTTGTGATTCTGGTTTCTGGACCTTCTTTCAGTTCTCTGTCTTGCTTCGTTTTCTTCTATCCCAGGCCCTTTCCGATGCTCTCTCCTCCTGCCCGACCCCAGCCTCTACCCTGGCCCATCTACTTCTCTTTAGGTGTCACTCTTCAGAAAAGCCTTACCTGACCAGTAGACGGATGGACTGGTAGACAAAATGCAAATAAAACTAAAAGTAGACACATACCAATGTGAAGGAACTCAGAGGAGTTCTCAGATGCTGGAAGAGGGGATATTGTCATGGAAACAACCCTCCTGGTAGAGCTGATACCAGGCTGGAAGGCAGGGCCGGAGGTCCTGAGATCCTCACCTGAAACCCGGGAAGAGTCTGAAATAAGAGCTTGGTGCCTTGAAGAGGGGAGGGAGCTAGAGAGAGGGAGGCTCTGAAAACTCCTTAGTGACATCCAGGGAGTAAGGAGGCCCTTGCTATGAATTTCAATGGAATGGTCTCTCTAGCCTGAGAGGCATTCATTTTATCCTTTTCAGTCCCAACAGGCTTCCTTAATAATATCTGCCTCTGCAGGAGGCCAAGAGACACAGCAGCTCCTTCCTGGACAGAAGGCTCTGTCCTGGTGAAGGGACCCTCAAATGCCAGGGGGTTATGGCCAGGTTGTTTAGTCCTTGGGTATGAATGCTTCCATGGTACTACCCAGGGCTTTCTGGTTACCCATCCTCTCTATGGTTAGCCTGGGACATTCTAGTACCTGATCAAGGTGGTCCACTGTTCCTGGAGGAAAATGCTTATGGTGTCCTACCAGGTGGCCAGAGGCACACTCATCCTATGTGCTGGGACACCCTTTGCCCTACCCTAGTGTGGAAGAAGTCTCATTTCAGTGTGCCCAACTCTATTAATGGAGGCTTCCCGCCTAGGGATGTGAGCAATGGAAATAAACTGATTAGCAGACAGTAGAATGCACAAGGCCAGAGCCATTCTGTTGAGGAGTAAGTGGGAAGCCTTCTCAAAGACTGGGAGTCTCACAGCTGGGACTTGGTTAAAGAGACAGGTGAGATGGGAGTTCAATGGTAACAGCAATGGCCCACTGGACTCTCACAGAGGGTGGTTCAGAGCTAAGCACTTCACATACCTTTTATTTCATGCAGTCTTCCAGACAAATCTCTGAGGCCTTATGGCCCTGCTCAACAGAGGGTCAGAGAGATGAGTTAGCTTGTTGGAGTCACTTTGCTAAATACGGTCTTTCATACTCAGTGTGAGCTGCTGTAGAGGGGCCAGGGCCTGGGCAGAGGTAGAATGATGAGGGAAGAGGAGGAAGTCCCAAACTGATGAGGAAGTGAGGAAGTCAGGGGCTATGGTGAGGGGTGAGGTCTCAGATGATGGCTCTGCTTCTCTGGTGCCAAGAACCAGTCCTACCCCAGAGCCCTCAATGGGGCTGAGGGTGTGGGCCTTGGTTATCAGAATGTGATAGTTCTTGTTTGTTTATCTTGCAAAAATAAAGCTTCAAGGGCTGGAGAAATAGCTCAATGGTTAAGGCACTGGCTGCTCGTGTAGAGGACCCAGGTTTGGTTCCTAGCACCCACATGGTAGTTAACAACCATCCATAACTCCAGTTCCAGAGGATCTGACACCCTCTTCTGACCTCCATGGGCATTGCATGGCACGGGTGCACTCACATACATGCAGGCAATATACTCATACACATAAAATAAAAATAGTAAATAAAATATTTTTAAAATAAGGTTTTTTTTCCCCTCTCAGCCAGCCCTTCTGAACTTTCAGATTAACCCACTTGCAGCTTCAGAGAGTGTGAGTTTGAGTTTCTAAGTACTGAGTGTCATTAGGATTCTTGAAAACCACCAAAGAGGTACAAAGTGGCCTATTAGCAGCAAACAGATAAGGTCCCTGGAACTTAGGCCCAGCAGCCAAGCTAGTTAGAGGAATGCCTTTGCAAATCCCAAGACTTAACAGTTTCTAGCTCTCTATTCTGAGCACAGAGATCAACTAAAGGTTCTTAAACTATGGAACCATTACAAGACCAAATCGCAGCCTAGTCCTACTGATGTGACAGGCCAGAAGTCTGCAGTTTCTATGTTTCAGACATTCAACCTTGGATCAGAACTCCAACTCTTATCTTACTACCTCATTTCACAGATGGGAAAACTGAGACCCAGTGTTGAGACAGATCAGCTGACCTGACTAATGGAAAGAAAGTTTAACTGCCCCCCATCCCTGTGCCATCCTTTCTAGTCTGTTCCATTTTATTGTCTCCATTCTTGGCACTTGTTTCTCAAAAGAGCTCCTATACAACTAACTGTTCATCACCCTCTTCCTGCTTTGTTCAATTTTAATTTGGTTGGAAAATGACTTGTTCACAGTAAGACAAAGCTTGACTTTAGCCCACTTGTTGGCTAATGATCACTAAAAACTGGAGATTCAGAGATGGGATATCTTGACTTCAGTCTTGGCTTGGCCAGAGAATCAATAAACAGAGATTCAAGTAGGGATCTTTGTTCAGGCAAAGGGAAAAGCATGTGTCCAGGGACAGAGTGAGTAGACTCTGGCATGCCCAGGGAGCTAAAGCTTGGGAGGAGGTGAACAGAATCAAAGCCATGCGGGCTTGTTTATGTTTGGACAACATGGTGCCGATATAGATTTCTGGCTCAGATATAGATTTCTGGCATGAGCCAAGATGGCTAACACAAGCTATGAGCCAGCACAAAATGGCTGACACTGGATGTCATGGGACCCTAAAAGTAACAGCGATGTAATCACCTTTATGTGATTTTCTATAAAAAGTCCTTGGTTTAATCCCAGCACTGGGGAGACAGAGGTAGGCCTGGTCTACATAGTGAGTTCCAAGCCAGCTGGGGCTACAAGGAGACCCTGTCTCAAAATAATAATAATTAATAATAATATGAAAAGTCCTTAGGGCCAAGAACACTTGCATTCTTGCCCAGTGCCTGCCTGCTTGTCCTTGACTGGAGAAAATAAAGCACATCTCATTTGCCAGCGGCTCTGTGAATCTTCTTTAATCTCCTGGTGCCTTGAGACCTTCTGCCCCTGCCTTGCCACACGCCTGAACTTGGCCTCCACAGGGGGCCAGCCCTAGACTGAGCCCAAGAACTCTAGACTCTCCTGGCTGAGACTTGACTTTCTCACATGGAAAACAGGGGTGATTCAATCATGCATTTGAGAGTATTGCCCCAAAGCTTGGGTAAGACATGTATAATGTGCCTACATCAGTGTTTGATAACATGAACCCAGGCCTCTTCACAGCAGGCTGGCAGCCCACAGTAATGGCTGTGCCTTAGACATAGCAATACTAATATTGCCAGCCCCATCCACTGAGGATCCATTGGAAAAGTTTCATTCCAGGACTTCAAGCAGCAGAACATTTGAACAGCAGCTAGGAGCCAGAGCAGCACTAGCTTTTGTCAGACCCGTGATACCCCAGTTTTTCAGAATGCTAGTGCCTGACTCTCCAGTTTCCTCCAAAGCCAGTCCTCAAAGCACCCTTCTCAGGGCCCTTATAAGAGATAATTTTCTCATGTTCTGTTTGTAAATTTTTATTTTGATATTATCTTTCAAATTTATTTTATTTATATTTATGTGTATTATGTGTGTCTGCTTGTCTGTGCACCATGAGCATGCAATGCCTACAGAGGCCAAAAGAGGGCATCAGATCTCCTGGAACTGAAGTTACAGGTGGTTGTAAGCCTCTTAGTGTGGGTGCTGGGACTGAACACTGGTCCTCCACAAGAGCATCAAGTGCTCTTAACTACTGAATCATCTCTCCAGCCCCTTGATAGAATTTTAAAGCTAGAGAAAATAAAACAAAAGATCCTTTTCCCCTCTACCCAAGATCATTAGTTTGTTTTGCCCTATTGCTTTGTTATTTTTTGTTTTTGTCTATGCATATTAACTTGTATTATTTGAGTAAGTTGAATACATGGTACCCATTCACCAAATTCTACAAGTGTGTATTTCCTAAAAATAAGAGCATTTTCTTTATAACCATGCTAGAACATTCAGAATTAAGAAATTTAACATCAAAGCCAGGTGTGGTAACACACAGCTTTAATCAGTCCCAGCACTCAAGAAGCAGAGGCAGGTGGATCTCTGTGAGTTGAGGCCAGCTGGAACCACAGGGAGACCCTGTCTCAAAAAGACAAAACAAAAACAAAAAAACATCAAGCAGGGGGTGTAGCTCAGTGTCGGAGCACTTGCCTAGCAGGTACAAGGGCCTGGGTTTAGTATCCAGCACTGCAAAAAGAAAGGAACAAAGGATGAAAGGGAGGAAGAAATAAAAAGACCTACAGGCCATATTCATTTCCATCAACTGTAATAGCTTTTAATGCTGTTTTTTGTTTTTTTTTTTCTCCTGGCCTCTTTCAATATGTGACAGCTCCCTGGGGCTTCCTTGACTTTCATGACCTTGATCCTCAGTAAGATTGTAGGCTGGTTATTTTGTAGAATGTCTCTCAGTTTGACTTTGTGTCTAGTCTTTTCCTTTGATTAGATTGATCACCTGATTAAGGTGATGTCTGCCAATGTTCACCATAAAATTTCTGTTCTATTCTTTGTGTTTAATAAGTATCTTGTAGGAAGAGTCTTTGAAACAAATATACAGATTGTGTTCCTTACCACAGACTGTGTATTAGTTACTTTTCTGTTGCTGTGATAGAAACACTGACCAAAGCAACTTATAGAAGGAAGAGCTTATGGTTCCAAGGGGCAAGAGTTCATCATGGTGGGGAGGCATGGTGGCAGAGGTGGCTGGAGGAGGAGCAGAAGTTAAGTTCTCACATCTTCAAGCGGGCACAGCAAACAAGAGAGCTACTAGAGATCTGGCAAGGCTTAAGAGCTCTCTGAGCTCACCCCCAGTGAGATGTTTCCTCCAGCATGGCCACGCCTTCTGAGACCTCCCAAAACAGTGCCACCAACTGCGGACAAAATGTCCAAATATGTGGAGCCTATTGGGGACATTCTCATTCAAATCATCACACACTGGTATGAGCATACCAGTGATGGTTTTCTAGCCATCATTTATTTATTTACCTGTATTAGTGTAGACTTGGGAACTTCCATTTCATTCAGTGGGTTTCCTGTGTGTGCGTGTATGTGTGTGTGTGTGTGTGTGTGTGTGTGTGTGTGTTCTGTGGGTGTATGCACATATACGTGTAGGTAAATGTGCACACATGTATATATGTGTAATATTGGCTAGAACTTGACATCAGGGCCTCTCTCAATTGTTCTCCATCTTATTTTTTGAGGCAGAATCCCTCATTGAGCCTGAAGGTCACCAATTGAGCTAGACAGCAGGCTAATGAGCTCTAGGGATCCACCTGTCTCTGAACATCCCCTCCCCCACCGTGTTACAGGAAACTGAGGCATAGAATCTGGCACACACAGAAAAGGCACCAGGAAACTCCAGTGGAGAAATTGGGAAAGTTTATCCATGCTGACTTACTTGAGCAGAGTTTCCTCTGAAAAAACCTGAGCCCCCAGTTTAGTTTCTTCACAGTTTTCGTGTCTTCCCACGGTATATTTTAACACAGGTACGGTTAAGTCAGCCTACATGCTTACATGCCCTAAGACCACCGAGGGGAAATTCCTTCTGCAGGCATTTAGGGCAGGGGTCAAGATATTCTTTAACAACAGAGTTTGTTGCAAGCAAGGGAGTTGCAAGCAGATGTTCCACTAGAGAACTGTGGTATTTATGTCTCAAGATCGCTTTCTCCATTTTAGATTTGATTCCTTTTCAACACAAATTTTGGTAAGCATTCATAAAACCACTATAAAGTGAGTACTATGTCCCAAAGCATAACATCAGTCATAAAATATCACATACATACAAAACAGATGTTAAATGCATGAGTATATTTCTTTTCCCCTTGACTGGTATGGGGTTACAGATGTTCACTTTTTTTATGAGTGCTAGGGATCTGAACTCGGGTCTTAATGCTTGTACGATAGACTGACTGAGGCATCTCCCCAGCCCTCTGCTCAGTGGGTTTCAATCTGCTACTACTATTGTTTGTTGTGATATGAAAATTTTTCCAGATTTGGCCACTATGAATGCTTTTGGGTAGCTTTTATCTCTCTCTGCTTTGGTCCCATTATTTACTTTCTGGCCCAAGATGTTTCCAGGTTATTTTGTAAGTTACCTACCCCCAGCTCTGAAATCCCCTTTCTCTGAGGATAGATCTCTGGTTCCTTTCAGTGGTGAGTCCAGAGCTTCTTAAGTCATTTCTCTTTATCTCTTATTGTCTTTCACAAACTGTTTGGCATATACTTTGAGGGGAGAGTCAAGGCTTTGTATAAGCAGATGAGCCAAGAAATCTCATGTTATGGTTCATAGTGGGCCCACAGTTTGCAGGAGTCTAGAGAGACATGAGTTTGTATTGATAATAACACACATCTATGGTCAGTAATTGACATGAAGAAGGGCCAGGTCATGTGGGTGTCACGCCAGGCTGGGTGTAGATCAAGGTAAGGGCACTAGCAGGGCACTTGGGGTCAGACAATCCTTCTTATGAGGACTTAGCTTCCCCACTCCCTGACTTCAAGGTCTTAAGGCCCAGAGCACACAGAAATAGGAGAATAGCCTTAAATAGGGCTAAAGAAATGATGTCGGTTTGACCCAGAAGAGTGCAAATTAGCAGAACTAGGAGCTAATACAGGGCCAGGGGTAGGATGTGGTGAGATATGACCATCAGATGTTTCAAAACTGCAAGGGCAGAAAATCAGGAACCAACAGGCTCTGAGGATGTGACTCTCCTGACTGGAACTCCTTTGATACAAACAGTGATCTGTTGCTTCATTTTCTTTTCTCTATACACATTGTTCAAAGCATCTTATTAGGACATACATTTAGACTCTCTAAAGCTTCTCTATAAGGTTACCATGTATAGTTGAACACATACTTCACACATGCTTCCTAGACCAAGCTGTGATACACGCAGAAATGTGTGGTCACATCTCCCTCAAGGAAGGACCTGCGATTCAGCCGCAGGGAGGAAGGTCAGCTGACAATCTCAGCTATCCATTCTTTCTGAACTTGTCTCAGTTGCAGAGAGCTGCTGCACCAGAGGCTCTGCCCTTCCCGGGGCAGCCCACAGCTGGTGACCGTGTGAAGCAGGAGTATAAAAGTTTAGTCGTTAAGGCTGGAGGTTGGATAACTAGTGAGCACTGTTCCAGAGTTCCCTGCTATGGTTGAGGCCTGGTGAAGCCTGCAGCACAGCTTGATTTGTCTCTGCCCAATTCTACATCCACCACCTTATTTTCACAGGCGAGGATCCCTAACAAATACGTGCTCCAATTGCTGTCGGTGTTAGCTTCCGCAGAACCTAGCCTGAAACACCAGGGTATCTAGTCAAGGGGATAAGGTGGGCTCAAAATTGAATCCTACTCCTTAAGTCAAGTGAGATGAAGAGAGAACTTCATCTGACCAAGCAGGTACCACTTTCTGGTCTTTGCTAAGGTTTAGTGTGAGCTACAGCCCCCTACTCTTGGGGGTCCCCACCTAACTTCCTACCTCTGTGCTCTTCTGTCTGCTGCATTGATCACTCTTTTTCAGTACGAATTTATTGTTCCAATGAGTCCCCAAAAAGGTTTCCCCTTATTGGAACAGCCCCAGGGCAAATCTTGTTTCCTGTCTCCAGAAGGAAAACCATCTGGGTTAGTTATATTTACTCAGGAGAACAGCCTGGGAGGCACATTCATTTCTTTAAGGCATTACCAAGTCAGAGGATGTTCAAGGTGAATAGATACCTAGGCTCTTCTGAAGATGGGTAAACTAGTGCCCAGCAAGGTTGAGGTTCTTGTCACAGACCCAGGTACTGGACAGACTATCAGAACCCCGTAGTGCCCAGTATTGCCTGTGGCTACTGGGTTCACCTTACATACTGATACTGAGCCAGACACTTGGTCCTCAGTTAGTGGGGCTGTTTGGGAGGTCATGGAATCTTCAGGAGGTGTAACCTTGTTGGAGGAAGTGTTTCACTGGGAAGAACTTTGAGACTTCCTAGCCTTGCCCCACTTCCAGTTCACTCTCTGCTTGGTGTTTGCTGTTGAGGACATGAGCCCTCAGCTGCATCCTCCTGCCACCATGCCTGCTGCTTGCTGCCAGGCCTCCCTGCCATGATGGACTCTTATCCTTCTTGAGCTGTAAGCCAAAATAAGCTCTATCTTCTATAAGTTGTGTTTTATCATGGTGTTTTATCAGAGTAACAGAGAAGTAACTAGTACACAGGCAATAAGTGCTGTTAGATCATTGAGGAAGTTTTAAGTGTTGATATTCTATGGCCAAGATCCCCATAAAGAGAAATCTATCTCAAGGACATAACAAGAAAGATGAGAAACAATTAAGTACAAAGATGTTCATAACAGTATTACTTTTTCAGGGGGTATTTTTTTGAGACAGGGTCTCCCCAGCTGACCTGGAACTCACTATGTAGACCAAGCTGACCTTGAACTCACAGAGATCTGCCTGCCTCTGCCTCCCCAGTGCTGGGATTAAAGGCGTGCACCGCCAGCCCAGCTCCATAACCCTTATGGCAAGGGGGAAAACTGAAAATAACCTAAATGTCTAAGTCTAATAAATTATGGCATCGCTTTACTGAAACTACATTGCAGCCAGTGAAAAGATTTACAGAGTTTTATAATGACATGATGCAAATGTTTTTGACATTCTACCAAATAAAAGTGCCAGCTTATAAAATAATATGTATGATTGGCCTCAGCTATAAAAACACACTCTGCAATTAAAAAATTAAAAGGGAGTGTGTCTTCAGTAGCTACCTTCCTCGGCGCTAATCGGACTTTGAAGGAGACCCTTTCTAAATTGGTCGCTGAGACTGGCGGTGACTGGGTGACTCTCCTTCCCTTAGCCATTTTCCGTGTCAGGAATTCCCCCTATGTGCATGGACTGACTCCCTTCGAGATAATGTTTGGAGCCCCGCCACCGATAACCAGGCGGGCGTTGCCCCCGGGGGAAGAGGGATCAGCACCTGACTACCTGAGTGTATTACAATCTCTCACTAAAGTACAGCAGGAAATTTGGCCCCTAATCAGAGCTTACTATGGAGAAAGAAAGGTGCTTAATATAGAGCATGGTATCTCCCCGGGGGACACAGTCTGGGTAAAAAGACACAGAGTAAAGACCCTTGAACCCAGGTGGAAGGGACCTCATGTTGTGTTGTCTGTTACTCCCACTGCCTTGAAGGTTGACGGTATTGCTTCTTGGGTACATCACACCCACGTTCGTAAAGCATCACCTCACCAAGACTCAGAGCT
>NW_008359594.1:3212556-3235929 GCF_000622305.1 Nannospalax galili | reverse complement strand
ATGTTGGGAAAAAAAATGAAATACCTTGATGAATGCTGTAAGAACTCTGCATTTTGATAGAAAACTCTGTTTAAAATGTTGATTTAGATTTACTTGCTAAGCTTGCCTGTTCTGCCTGATTTGTATCTACCACACATGGATGATTAACCTAGTTGAAATGCTAAGAATTGAAGTGCTGTAAACCTCCTTCCTGGACCCTGGACCCCAGACTCAGTTGATTTACAATGTGTCCTGTAGGCCTGTTTGCACATACCAGATAACCGATAAGGAACAAAGAGAGGGAAGTTGCACCAGGCTTACACCAGATCTAGCCTTCCTGGAAAAGATGTTTAACCGAAACTATAGCTTTTAGAAGATGTTTGATCAAAGTGTCTGCTGAGGAATGCTTTTTGTGTAATGACTATGTGGGCCTATATAATCTGTACCTGAAACTGAATGGGGGTTGATCGTTCTGACCAGACTTGCATGTCTTGGGAAGCCGGTCGACCCCAGCTAGCTGGAAAGTAAAGACTCTGCTTGATTTTTACATCTCCAATCCCGTGTATTTGTTATCTGGAGGGGACCCATCGAGTCACGGACCCTAACAGTCTTCAGTAGCTACCTTCCTCGGCGCTCCGCAGCTTGGTGCCCACAACTCAAACACAAAGCCATTTTCACTGTGAGGGAGTCTTTTCGTTTTGTCTCCCTGCTCACTGGACTGTAAACAATTCAGGGGCTGGGGGTACACAACTGGGGCTTAGTCCTCTTTTGAGCAGTATTCAGGATAGAACATGATTCTGAATAGATGCTCAATCCATCTCTGTGGAATTAATGAGAAAAATGAATGAAAAGAAAGGCTGGGAAGTGTGGCCCAGGCCCCAAGCCACTGATTTCCTTGGAATTGGACCCTTCTTTATTCTATTTATTTTAAAAATATTTTTGTTATTTATTCTTTATTTTTAAATTATGTGTGTATGTGTGTAGGTTTGTGCACAGGAGTGCAGTGCTGGAGTTACAGGCTGCTGTGAACTGTCTGATGTGGGTGCTGAGAATTGAACTCAGGCCCTCTGAAAGAACAGTATATATTCTGAGCCACTGAGCCATCTCTCCAGCCCCTATTTATTTTTGAGACAGGGTCTCACTATGTAGCGATGGCTGACTTGGAACTCACTATATAGATCAGGCTGGCCTCTACCTCACAAAGATCCGCCTGATCCTACCTCCCAAATGCTGAGAGGAAAGGTATGTGCCACCATGCCTGGACAGAGCCTCCTTTAAAAGATTTTTTAAGAGGCCAGGCATGGTGGCACACACCTTTTATCCCAGCATTCAGGTAGCAGAGGCAGGCAGATCTCTGTGAAGTACAGGCCAGCCTGGGCTATATAGTGAGTTCCAGGATAGGCTGGACTACAGGGAAACCCTGTCTCAAACAAAGAAACACAAAAACATTTTTAAAAATTTCTCTATTATTTGTTTGAATTTTTTAAAGGCAGGTCTTACTCTTTTATCCTAGATTGACATAAGAATCACAGCAATCCTGCCTCAGTGTCTGGATACTGGAATTACAGGTATGTGACACTCCCTCCTGGTTTAACTGAGCTATTATCCCCAGCCCCAGAGCTTTCTTGATTGGCAAGATCTTTAAACTTGCCACCTCTAGTTTCTTTACCTCTTCTCACAACCCACCTCCATTTGCTCCTACAGCCTTCAGCAACCTTGGCTCTTCCTTTGAGCACTCAGGCTGTGTGAGAGAAGCAGCGTTATCAGTCTGTGCTGGAGACTTGGGACTGGATGCCTGAACAGCCATTCAGCAACAGGCATTTGATGCACATCACTTCCTCTGATGCTCACAGCAGTGTCAGAACTGTAATCTTCCATCGACATTTGGACATACAGCTCAGGGTTTGGAATTTGCTCAAACTCTTATATCATGTTAATATGCAGAGCTAGGATTCAAATATTTGTCTTGAAAATTCACATTTTTGTCTTAGAGAGAAGACTACAGAGATGACCCTGGGCAAGTCCTTCCTCCTAGGAAATGAGGCCTCTCAGTGAGTCTCGCTATCCTTTTCTACTCAGAGAGTCCATACCCCCTGACCCTGATTTGTTGACGAAACGCTGGGGAACAGAGGACTGTAAGCTGCCCAAGTGAGGCCATGTCCAACTGACTCCTCACAGGTAGCCATGGACAGAAATAGGAGAAAAACTGTCTTTCTTTCTTAATGCTGGCAGAGTGCTTGGGGCTTCTCACTCAGTCCTGTCATAGACACAGTGCACAGGGAGCCATTGCATACCCCGACCCCAGATGCTGCCTTAACCCCTGAGCTAGCATCTGAGGATTATTGAAAGGCTCACACTGGCTTTGCTCAGCTCTTACAGCCAAGAGGCTTTAAGAAGCACATAGGCTCCCCAACCCAGCCCCCATATACATCCTGTCTACAAGAAGCCATCCTAATAACAGCCTATACCAGCACAGTCTCCCATCAATCCAGTAAGGTAGTCCAGGAAAAGACAACAGCTTATTTTATAGGTGGGGCCCTGGAGCTCACAAAAAGATGGTATCTTTCTACAACCTACCCAGCAGTTAAGTGGCAGTGCTGGGACTGTCCTCCCAAGCCTGTACTTAGTGTTTGTCTTCTTTATATGATACATTTATTGACCCTGCCCTGTAGGCAGGGCACTGTGTGGCTGTAGACTGGGTCAGATACAGCCTCTGCCTTTGGAGAATTCACAATTCAACAGAGCAGGGGAGGAAGGATGGGGTCTCAGGCAGGGGTTAATAAAAGAGGGTTAAAGAGATGTCAGCACAGGACATGAAGTGTCAGAGAGCTACTGGGAATGGCCTGCCTAGATGGGCTGCTTGGGACATCTGACTAAAAGGCCAGCTGATAACTGACCGAGGGAGCTGTTAATAAGCAGGAGAGGAGGGTGCAGTAAGGATTCTCAGAGCTGGGCCAGAGGACACGTCTAGAATGCAAAGAAATTTCTGTCCCCCACCTTTCCACCACTTGCTGTGTGATTGTATCCAACTGTGGATAGGGCCATCCTGTCCCCCTGTTAGAAAGGCGAGCATATAGGCAGGAGAAGAAGCCTCAAGGCCAGGAGGGTATAAGGAGCATTTATTTTTTCTTGGGCCTCATTTGGAAAGATCTGCCTCAACAGAACTGACTCCTGAGCCAGGGGCAAAAGATGGGGTATTCGAGCGAGGCGAGAGCTAGCCAAACTGTACATCAAAGGAGTCGTCCAGGGTTAGAGTCTGCCTGGGCCAATCTCCCCATGTTCTTCCTCAACTCTTTTGAGTGGTCTTCACTGTCCCTGTCAGTTGGTCGGTTGGTCACAACAGGTTGTCTCCTGGGAGACACCCTTGGTTCAGACCCAGACCCTGGGATGTTGGAGGGACAGTGACCCCTGGAGGTCAAGGGGATGCAATGGTGGAAATCAGCATGGTCTCAGAATGGCTGAGGGCTTAAGAGCCTGGGTGCAAGAAGTTGGGTGGGTGCAAGAGTTTCCTGCGGTGGCTTCAGTCCAGTTAGTGAAGTCACTCCCACAGACATGCCTCAAGGACAGAGACAGGTGCAGAGACCAAGAGGTGCCAGCTGATCTGGGTGTGTCCCTGCCCTCATCTTCTGTCTACCTCTTTCTAGCCCTCCGCAGCTCCTACTGCTGATCTGTGAGGCTGGAGCAAACTCAGTATTTGGAACTTTCACATAAATCCTTCAGAAATGTCAGGCCTTTCAAATGGACCTCAGTTGGGGTGGCTTCTTCCAGAGCTGGCCCTCAGCTCTAACCATCATTTGGAGAGTTGAGATTGGAGCTCCAAGGAGGATGAGCTTCAGACTTGTGGCTCTTCAGGCTTCCAGCATTATGTCTCTTCCAGGCCCAGACTAGGGATTTTGACATCTGGTGTGCTAACATGTTTCCAGACTAGTCTTTTTATCAGTCTTGTGATTCAGAAATCCTGTTCTTGTTCCTGTGATGGGGAACAAGATGCAACCCGGGTCCATCAGCTTGGAGTGAGTATGCTATGTTGGAGAAGCAGGTGCACCTTCCAAATGTGGGAGCCTGATGAGATGCTATAGCACAATGCCACTGCCATGTGTTAAGAGCACATTCATAGATGCAAGCTTGCTTTTAGCGTTATGCTATTGCCTCTGTGTTAATAGGCTCCCTAGCACCTAGGGTACTTCTTGAAACACTTTTTTTCATTGATAACTTTTTTATTTTTTGGTCTTTTTGAGATGGGGTCTCCCTGTAGCCCCAGCTGTCCTGGAACTCGCCATGTAGACCAGGCTGGCCTCAAACTCACAAAGATTCGCCTGCCTCTGCCTCCCAAGTGCTGGAATTAAAGGCATGTGCCACCACGCCCAGCTAGCTGATAACATATTTTTACCCCTTAGACCAGTATGACATGTGACACCTCCCTATGTCACATACTTTTTTTGTTTGGTTTTTTTTTTTTGGTCTTTTTGAGACAGGGTCTCCCTGTAGCCTGAGCTGTCCTGAAACTCACTATGTAGACCAGGCTGGGCCTTGAACTCAGAGATCCACCTGCCTCTGCCTCCCAAGTGCTGGGACTATAGGTGTGCACCACCATGCCCAGCCACATACTTTTTAAAATATATTTTATTTATTATTTTTATTTTATGTGTGGGAGTGTATTGCTTGCATGCATGTGAATTCACCCGTGTTGTGTAATGCTGTGGAGGTCAGAAGAGGGTTTCGTATTCCCCTGGAACTGGAGTTAAGGACAGTTCGTAGCCGCCATGTGGATGCTGGGAATCAAACCCGGGTCCTCTGCAAGAGCAGTCAGTACTCTTAACTCTGAGCCATCTCGCCAGCCCCTGTCACATACTTTTTAATTAGCAACTTTTGAAGATTTACATACATTGAGGATATTTTAGTGGTATTTTAAATGATACAGTATTCTTTTTCTCTACCAAGCATACTTTTATTAATAGGCATCATACATATAACAACTTTTGGGGGAACATTTACAAGCATGGAGTGCCATTTCATTTCATTCATATAGACCATACTGAACACTCCTGGCTAGGTCCACAGGAACGAGATGCAAATTTATTGCTTTCTGAACAGAGAACTTTGATTAAATAAAATCTACCCAAGAACAAAGTCCAGCATCCTCATAAACATCATACTCTGTCTACTTACAAATAAAACCCATAGCTAAGTTATAGGTTGTACCATCATGGTTAAAAGTTATTATTAAAATCAAATCCCATTTCTCAAAAAGTTGTAAGAAGTGCACTGCATTTACAGACCCCAATAAATTATGTATCAATAAAATCTGTATACCCTCCACACTTGGTTTTCAAAACAAAAAGCCTCCATAGGGAGTTGAGGGGTATCAATAGCTTCATGCCTTTCCTTTTCAAGTTTACTCGAAAAATCAAGACCTGAAATAAATACACAAACATACTTCAGTGCCTTAAAGGAACATGGCATTTCAAACAGTCTCCCATTTAAAGAATTAAGACTTTCAAAGCTGGAGACTAGAGAGCTGTTCAGAGCACTGGCTGCTCTTGCAGAGGACCTGGGGTTGGTTCCCAGCACCCACAGGTGGTAACAACTATCCATAATTTCAGTTCCAGGTGATCCAATGCCCTCT
Organism: Nannospalax galili; assembly: GCF_000622305.1. Classification (NCBI taxonomy): domain Eukaryota; kingdom Metazoa; phylum Chordata; class Mammalia; order Rodentia; family Spalacidae; genus Nannospalax; species Nannospalax galili. The sequence goes on along the minus strand of NW_008359594.1, from coordinate 3,230,324 downwards.
TCTGACCTCTGTAGGCATTGACTGTCATGGGTATATCTACATACATGCAGGCAAAATACTCAAACACATAAAATAAATGAACTTTATTTTATTTATTTTTATTATTAATTATTAATTATTATTATTGTTCTTTTTGAGACAGGGTCTCCTTGTAGCCCCAGCTGGCCTGGAACTATGTAGGTCAGGCTTGCCTTGAACTCACAGAGATCCGCTTGCCTCTGCCTCCTGGGTGCTGGGATTATAGGTGTGTGCCACCACGCCCAGCTAAATGCTATTGTTTTTAATGCTTGCAGGACATCTACAATTGGCTTGGTGATCGTCTCCACCTTGGATACTGACTCAGCATCGTTTGCAACATTATTTTAAGGTTCTGTTCTCAAACATGGGCAGTAGTCACAGCAATCTCTTTAGCAGTACCATAACTTCCAAAGGGAATATACTCACCAGATCATGAACTTTTAATCACATCTATCTGGAAAGCACCTGAAAGAAAAACTGGGCTTTGCTCTCTAGGGCCACCTTGCCCGCTTGTAGGAGGACTAGCATTCTGGGGATTTTTGATTTAGAGACCTGACTCAGTGAATAAGGTAGAACAGAAATTGATGATTTCTGACTTCAACCTCAGGCCTCTGTGTGCAAGCACACACATGTGCATTCATATCCCCCACATGCATGTGCCCACATATGCAAAAACATGCACACACACATTCACATTCATATCACACACACACACACACACACACACACACACACACACACACAGAATCGGGGAAAAGGAATCTCACTTCTCAGATACCAGGAATTCTAGAATTAGAATTTCACAAGCCCTTGTTTGCTTTATCCCAGGTTGTACACACTGCAGTCTCAGAGCCCCAATACCAGTTCTCCTCCAGCCGAGTGATACTGAAAGTGGTTTAATACTCTTTTTGTCTGTAGGTTATATCCCATGAGTGTTGTTAAGTCAAATGACTGTGCTTGAAACAACTCCTCTGTGTCCTTACTCTACCACCTAGATGCACATTTATATTCATTTGTTTATTTTTTCCTTTTTAGGGATTCTTTTCTAATTTAATTTAATTTCTTACTTACGTAAAACATTTGCTTGGTTCCAATGATGTCAAATATATAAAATGTGTTCCAATTAAGTCCAGCTTCTCTCTCTTCTACTTTATTCCCTCCTCTTCCTCTTGTCATACCAGCATTGTGTAGCTTTGCCCTTCTAGAATGCCTGTTTTAAATATAAGCATATTTACATATTTACCTACTTAAATATTTATACACACTTTCCTTTTTAATTTTTTTAACTTATATGTGTGTATGTGTATGTGTGGTGTGTGTGTGTGTGTGTGTGTGTGTGTGTGTGTGTGAATGTATGGCATGTGTGTGTGGGGTGCCAGAAGAGACCAAAAGAGGGTATCAGACCCCCTGGAGCTGAAGTTACAGGTGGTATGTGGGTCCTGGGAACTGAACCTGGGTCCTCTGGAAGAGTAGTAAGTATTCTTAAGTAAACCATCTCTCCACCCCTGACATTTGCCTTTCTTTTTAACCTGATAATTTGTCATATAGTCTTCATTCTCTTTCAGTGCTGCCTAGTTCTTCTTTTGCATGTATTTATCATAGTTTTTTTAAATCACTCATTGACTGTCATTTGGGTTGTTTTCCTGAAATAAATTGCTTTTTGTATTTCAGTCTGAGATTATTCGGATATGCAAACCCTAGATACAAGAGGAGCCTTTTTCAAATACAATGGGATAATGACTGGCCCTGCTTAGAACCTATCTGTGGCTCCTGACTGTTCCAAGGATAAGGTCCATGTCCTAGTTTGTTTCTTCATTGCTGTGACAAAACACTCTGACCAATACCAACTTTGGGAGGAAAGAGTTTATTCAGCTTACATCTCCCAGGTCGCAGTTCATCAGGGAGCCCAAGGTAGGAACTCAGGGCAGGAACCTGGAGGCAGGATCTGGAGCACAGGCCATGGAAGAACACTGCTTACTGGCTTGCTCCCCTGGCCCCTGCTCAGCCTGCTTTCTTATGCAACACAGGCCCACCTGCCCAGGGGTGGCTCCACCCACAGTGGGCTGGGCCCTCCCACATCACTCATCAAGAAGATGCCCCTCAGACATGGCCACAGGCCAGTCTAATAGAGGCAATTCCCCGATTGAGGCTCCCTCAACCCAGGTGTGTCAAGTTGACACTAAAGCTATCCAGCACAGTACAGATAGCACCCTCCCAAGTCCTACCCATCCTATCTGTCCACCAGTGTGTTCCTCCCCTAAGCACCTCCCACAGAGCGCGATACTTCCTGACTCTATGCTGCCAGCTCCTGCTCTACTTAGAAAGTTTTTTTTTTCTCTTCACCAGAAAAACTAGGTAGAAGCCTGTGTCAACCAATCTCCCAATCTCTGCTGATGCAGGAATGGCTGAACTGAGATTTTTCTTTACTTTTTTAGGGTGTTTTTGTAAATCGTGTGTGTGTGTGTGTGTGTGTGTGTGTGTGTGTGTGTGTGTCTTTGGGTGTCTGTGTGTGTCTGTATCTGTATGTAGGCAGAGGTCAACCTTGGGTCCTACTCTCAGAACCCATCCTCGTTGTTTTTTGGAGCAGAGTCTCATTGGGGCTCACCAGTGTGGCTAGGCTGACTGGCCATCAGGCCCCAGGGAATCTGTCTGTCTCTGACTTCCCAGTGGTGGAATCACAAATGAACACTCCTGGCTTTTTACGTGGGTGCTGGGATCCAACTCAGGTCCTCATGCTTGAATGGCAAGCACTTGGCTGACTGAGTCGACTCCCCAGCCCCTGGACTGTGATCACTTTATGTCAGTCTTCCCTTAAATTAATGGTACCTTCTGAGCTGGGGTTAACTGACTATTTCCCATGCTTTAGGTGCTCAGTACATGTTTGCTAAATGAATAAATAATTGATTTTTCTTTTCAGAGGTCACAGATGAGCCTCTTGTCAAGAGAGAAGCGACTGCACTGTAATGAAATCTAGTGTCATGCTTTTTGTTATCCTTTCGAAGGAAAAACACTTTTTGCGCTGTAGATGTTAAGAGCTATCGTTACTATGGAAGGGAAAGACTTTATGATCCTTAAGCTTAAATAATATAAAAATTTTATGGCAACTCTGGTTATGTTGGAAAAAAAGAAGTTGAGGCCTAACAAGTGCTGAGCAGAGAAGGGAGGGCCTAGCTGGACAGCCTTCACTGTGGTCTGTGGGGTCTTCTCACATTTGGCCTCTTCAGAGTTGGAGAAATTCTCATGTCCACTTCTGAGACCCCACTGTTAGAGATAAAACCTGAGGTCCAAAGACCCCACCAGTACCTCACAAAGAACATGTGAACAAAGTGAAAGTAACTTGGCAGGGCAGCTTTTACTTTTGCAAAAGGGTGTGCTGCATCACCACCCAGATCTGGAAGCATCCTTAACCTGGAAGTTTGATAGACTTTTATCCTAATGCAAGAGTACTATGTCTTTTCTCCATTGGCTGAGTCTGACATTATAGCCTTTCCCATTGGCTAGTTTGAAAGAACCAGTGAAAAGGGCTCTGCTGGCGAGGCCATCAGGTTCTGGGAATGCATCAGGGCTTTTCATAAACGAAGTCTTTCAGGGTGTGTTCATGTGTGTGTGTTTGAGAGAGAGAGAGAGAGAGAGAGAGAGAGAGAGAGAGAGGAAAAGATCAGAATTCCTTGTCATAAACCAAAAGTTTTACAGAGTTCAAAAGAAGACAAATATTTAATATTTCTTACACTACCAGGGCAGCTCAGGCAGCCTCTGAAATATCTTCAAGGTAGTTTTCCATAGCCTGGTCAAACTGGTTCTGCCCATTGGCTGGTCTTTGGGCCTTCCTACCTTCTCTACCTTTTGCTCCATCTGCACTAAAGCTGGGTCTATCTTGTTGGTAAGTTCTAATCTCATCCATTGTCCTTCTTGCTGGTGATCCTCAGCTCTCACTGGCTACTGTCCAGAAGGGACATAGGGCTGCAGCAGAGTGTAGGCTTAAGTTTTCCCTTCTCCCTTTAAACACTGCAATTTTGTGACACCACATCCAAAGAAGTTGACAGGCACCCCAGGAGGAGCCTGAAAAGAAGGGAGAGTAGAGTTCTGATTTGAAAAGTTATCAGAGAACCACAGAACCAGAGAGACTAGCATTGGAAGGGACCATGGTTGTCATCTCAGAGATTCCAAAGATGTGTCCTGGGGATGAGAGGTCACATGGATGAGTTCCAAGATCTCTCTCCCTGATCACCAAAGAACTGCCTCGTGGACCTACTATTTAAGTTGAGGTACCATGGCATATTATTTCAATTGAGGGAAGAGCTCTGCTTAAAAACTGCTAGTTGAGGGACTGGAGAGATGGCTCAGCAGTTGAGAGCACTGGCTGTTCTTGCAGAAGACCTGGGTTTGAATCCTAGCACCCACATGGCATTTAACAATTGTCAGTAACTCCAGTTCCAGGGGATCCAATGCCTTCTTCTGTCCTCCACAGGCATTGCACAACATGGGTACACTTAAACACATGCAGGCAATACACTCATACATAAAATAAAAATAAGTAAAAACAAAAAACAAAAAAAACCCTGTTACTTGAACTGGGTGTGGTGGTGCACACCTTTGATCCCAGCATTCAGGAGGCAGAGGCAGGTGGATCTCTGTGAGATTGAGGCCAGCCTGGTCTAACCTAGAGAGTTCCAGGCCAGCTGGGGCTATAGGGAGACCCTGTCTCAAAAAAAAAAAAAAGTCACTTGTTCAAGATCTGTAAAATATTGACCTTAGTACAATTTCTTGACTAATAGAAAAAATGTTTGAGCCAGTAAGATGGCTCAGCAGCTTAAGGCACTTACCACCAAGCCTGACAACCAGAATCAGATACCGGGGACCCACAGGGTTGAACGAGAGACCGGATTCCTGCAGGTTGTCCTCTGACCTCCACACGTGTGCTGTAGCCTGTGTGTTCCCACATACATTCATACACACACACACATGATAAATAAGTACATGTAATTTAAAAATTACAAAAGGAAATGCCTTCATTGTGCCATCTCTGTCACGTGGTCATCAATACTTATACACCCCTAGTGCCAGGCATCTCCCTAACACCCCTCAGATGCTGTCCATTCCTGAGTGCTCTGATTGCCAAAATGCTGCTGCCGAGTTCTCTGCGTTGTCTCACAGGGCTGCAGCTACGAAGCCCGAGCTCATATTCTTCCCCTTTCCCCACCTCTTCTCCATATTAAATATCCTTGGGGCCTCTCTCAGCTCTTTTGATATTTAACACACCATTACCTGCTCTCAAGAGATTCTTTTTGTCAGAAGTATAAATGTTTTATGACTATCACCTCAATTTGCTGTGCTGCCCTTCAAAATAGCAGTTTTCTCTTTAAATGGTGTTGGGGAGATGCATTTCCAATTGTGAGTTCTCACCTTTTTAAAGGTGTGAAGATTCAAGGAAGTCCAGGTAGATTTGAGATTACCTCCCTAGATAGCTGTAGCCCTCTCTCCTCCAACCTTTCTGCCTGTCAAAGCTGTCACAGGCAGGGTCACAGAAGGAGACTTCACAGGTACAGCATTGGCAAACAAAGACTAAGTAAAGCAAATCGGCCCACCTAGAAGAAGCAAATGATTAGTGCAGGTTCTGAAGGAGCCCAGCAATCACCTGAAACTCTTGTTAAGACAAAGGTCTGGGTTCCCCCTAGCAGTTAGATTCAGGAGGGTGGAGCCTGAGAATTTGAGGGTCCACAACCTCCCACAGGATGCTGATGCTAATGCTACTGGTCTTAGGGCTGATTAAACTTGGAGATCCACTAGATTAAATGACCATGGTGTCAAAGCCAAACAAGGTGTCAAAGAATACAAGGGTTTTCAAGCAGGATAGTGTGTGGCTGAGCCTGCATGCTCTCTATACCCATCTGAGCCCACTTGGGCTGGCAGGTGCTTCTCCCATGTCTACAGCATCTCCCCAAGGGGAATGTCTATGGTGGAAGTGGAGTATTGGACATGCCATTTCATCCCAAAGAGTAAAGGAAACTTTTCCTCTGGATCTGATTTGGGCCACTAAACAAAATGATAAAAAAAAATAGCCAATTTGTTCAGAAAGTGGCAATAATCAGAGAATATAGCAATCACTCATTTAAATGCACATGTGTCAGGTGGTATGGTGCATACCTGTGATCCCAGAACTTCTGTGGCAGAGACAGAACAACAGCCACAAGTTCAAAGTCAGCCAGGTACACAGTGAGACCTGGGCTTGAAACAACAAAATATAATAATAATGATAATAATATCTGTATGTGCTTCGCTGGTCTGGACCTTTCCTAAGGACTTAAAAATGTAAAATTATACAATTCTCTTGATTTGGGGGGAGGGACGCTTGAAGTTGAACCCAGAGCCTCACATGCTAGGCAAGTATTCTACTACTGACCTTTGACTCCAGACCTGCAACCCTGCAAAATTCTAAGAAATATGATTCCCTGGAAATAGGCTTCTAAGGGAGAAGAATTACTTTAAAATGGCAATAACCACTACCTCATTTGACAATCCTGGGGCAGGCTATAGAGGAGAAGGCAGCAAAGAATCAGAGGAGGGAGCTGGACTGTCCTCAGCAAAGAGGTGTTAGAATTTGGAGGGTTTTGTTGGTTTAAAAATATTTAACACCACTTGAGCATCAAAGACTAACAAGTAACTGTGAAATTTCCTGGACCCAGAAAGAAAGCAATTTAGTTTAAGGGGAAGGAGCTGTCAATTGGTGACCAGTGTATGCAGAAAAGCAGGTTTCATCTCTGGCTGTTAAGGCCACTGCTAAATTCATCTCACCTTGCAACCCTATCAAAAGCTGCCCTTTTGTTGTAGAAAGTGGCTTTATTGCATCTGGAAATGCCAAAGTTTTCAAACCACCATCAGCTCCCATCAGAATTTAGAAGGGCTTTCATGAGAACTGGGTGTTTTCTGTTATAACCTTTAAGAGAAACTGCTATAGTGTCTACTGAGGTTTGACAAGAATGGGTGTATGTCAGCAGGTTCCAGAGCTTTCCTTCATGTTGTATTTTGGCCATGCTTGCTTCATCTCTTTTATTACTAGTCTAAATGTTCTCCTACAAGAAAAATAGTCTGCTTTTATTGAGCAATAAGTCCAGAGTCTGTTAATAAAAAATAAAGTATATTTTTAAAGTAAAGGTAGGTAAGATTCAGTCGAATAATTCATAAGACTTATATTTTTGCTACTTGATAAAGCATCAAGAATGTCTTATCGGCTCTTGCTTTGAAGAAGCTAATATAAGACTTTTTAAAGGCTCCTTCCTTTAAAAAATAATTTATTTTTTTATGTGTACGAATGTTTTACCTGCACGTATATAAGTGCACCATGTGTGCAGTGCCTGTAGAGGCCAGAAGTGGGTGTGAGATCCCCGCAACAGGAGTTAAAGGTTGGTGTTAGCCATCACGTGGGTACTGGGAATAATACCTGGGTCTCCTGCAAGAGCGGCAAGTGCTCTTAGCCACTGAGCTAACCAGCCCAGGAGGTTTGCTTCCATTGATAACTGTCTATTAGTCTTACCAATGATTCTACCACCCAAACTTCCCTACCCTCTGTTTCTACTATAGTTGCTGTACCTAAGTGCTTTGTGAACTTTTCCAGGGGAGATGCAAACATCTACTCACCTTACATAGGGCACCAATGGCAGACCAAAGTACAATTCCACCCACGTCTAGCTTGCTGAACCAATGAGCTCTTGGGGAAGGGGGGAGGGGTTACTTATAGGAGCATGGGTGATCCCCCAAACTGGAAAGTCTTACCCCGGCATGGATGATTTCTCCATACTTCATAGATGGAGTCCTCCCTTCAGTTAATCTTCCACACCATGTACTCTATCACCTCCCAAGACCAGAACACTGTGTGTGTAGCTTGGGCAGAACGTGTAGTGGAAGGTCAGGAAGGTTCAACATTCATTCGTTCATTCATTCATTCATTCATTCTGTAAGAGCTTGGGTGCCACCTATTATCTTCTAGGTGCTTGAAAATTATGAAAGAAAACAAAGACCCATATCTTCTTGGATCTTTGTCTTACATTCTAGTGGAAGAAAATGGAGAGAACACACAATCTAAGTATATTTCATATTTGAAAGTGATAAGTACTATGGGGAAAAATAAGAGAGAGCTGGGAATCTCTACACTGGTGGCAGTTCACAGTAGTAGACAGGGCAGGTGAAAGTGGAGGTACTACACAGGTTACCTTTACCTGGACAAATGTAAAGGAGTTGCTATAGGGGTCTCTGTGGATGAGCATCCCTGGAAGAGGGAGCAGCTAGTACACATGTCCTAAGGCAGGACCAAGCCTGTTGTGTTTGGAGAATTTAGCAATTGTGTTCAGTGCAGAAGGAAAGAAATAAGGGGGAAATAGTTGGAGATGATCCTGTAGGACTTGGTAACTATTGTAAGACTTTGGCTTTTATGATGAGTGAAGTGATGGAGGGGAGAGAAGAGGCAGGTGCATGAATACAGGCAAGAGATGTCCTAAGCAGTAGCTGTGGAGGGGTAAGAAGTGGCTGGATTGGAGATGGAGTGAGAGAAAGAGAGATGGGAAGATGTGATAATCAGGTTTCCATTACTGCAACAAATATCTCAGGTAGATCCACTTAAAAAGAGAAAAAAATTATTTTGGCTTACAATTTGGGAGGTTTCAGTCCATGAATCTAGTTGCTTTGGGCTTGTGGTTTGGGAGAGCACACAGCAGGGGAAGCTGGAATGAAATGCTTCCATCATGGTGAATAGAAACAAAAAGAGAAAGGTGATAGCTGAGTCCCAACATCCCTTCAAAGGCGAGCCCCTCCATGACTAGAAAATAAGCCCTAGGCTCTATCTCTTAAGGCTTTGCCACCTTGCAATAGCCCCATGGGCTGGGGGAACCAATTTCTTAACAGATAGGCCTTTCTGGGACACTAAACCCTACACAAAGTCTGCAAAGTTTTTGATTGGGAGAGTAAGGAAGACTTCACTGAGGCTGCCTTCAAGGTCCAGTAACTCCACTTTGAGTCCTTTACTGAAAGTGATCTGAATCCTAGCACAGGGCTGCCATTTGCACAGCTCCAGGGAGCTTCACTCACAGTGTGGCCCGTGGACTATGTGGATGCCAAGATTTCATTCTTCTCTTTTTCCGTTTTGTTGTTGTTGTTGTTGTTGTTGTTTGAGAGAGGGTCTCCCTGTATCCCAGCTGAACTGGAACCTGCTATGTAGACCAGGATGGCCTCGATCTCACAGAGATCCTCCTGCCTCTGTCTCCCAAGTGCTAAGATTAAAGGTATGTGCCATCATGCCTAGCCTCAATGGTTCATTCCTGAAGAGCTCAATAAAGGAAGGACAGGAAGCAAAGATGGAAAAAAAGAAGGGAGGGAGGGAAAGAGTTTCTTCATTTTCAGGGTTTTTAAAAAAAGATGAATTTTATTTATGTTTATATGTATGTGGGCTGTGTGTGTGTGTGTCTGTGTGTCTGTATGCCATGTGTGTACTACTCTCTGAGGTCAGAGGAGGGTGTGGAATCCCCTGGAGCTGGAGTTACAGGAGGTTGTGAAGTCACCTGATGTGGATGGTGGGAACCAAACTGGCCCTCTGGAAGAGCAACAAGTGCTCTTAACTGCTAAGCTGTCTCTCCAGCTGGAAAGAGTTTCTTTGGATTATCACAAATTCATTTGGAATTTCTACCCCAAAGTAGAAATAATTCATTTAAGTTCAATTAATGTTAGCATTATACTTTAAAAAGCTGCATTTTAAATTTCTGACAGGCATTTTTTTTGTCTTTCAAAGTTAAATTGTTAAATCCATCATCCTCACTTTTAAGTTCCTCTCATAAAAAGGCAGTGTTTCTTCCTGTCTGTTTAAATCATATTCCACACTGAAAATGGTTATGTAACTTAGGAATGAAAACAATGTTATACCTTCCTTTTAGCCTGTCCCCTGGGAGGCTGAGGCCTAGGGAAGAGTACACAGGAAACTCATTGAGGTAGAGGTGAAGAATCAATAGTCACAACCATAAAGCACTTTAATTAACATTTTCTTAATTAACTGGGAACTAGAAAATTCTTTGCACTAAATGTATGAAGTATCAAGCATGTTCCAGTTCTAGCCAGTTGCTAGGGACAGTAAGCAAAGGCAAAATGTCAGAGCTAGAAGAAAATTTAAAGATCCACTAGTTAAGATTCTTTCTGCAGCTCTCTGCTAAGAAAACAGACCAAGGAGAGGGGGAGAGAATGTCTGACTGGAGCCTACTGCTTTTCCCAGCAGCCAGTGACTTCCTCTGAGAGCAGATGTGAAAAACAAAATTATTGGCTTTCCAAACCAATAGAGCAACTTACTGCAACTTAGAAACCAGTGGTTGTAAACAGGGCATAGGGCTCGGGGTGTATCTCAGTGGTAGGGCAAATGCTTGGCATGCCCTGGGTTCAGTCTTCAGCATAAAAAAATAGAATGTGATCTTGTTCCATTGAGCAACGTCTTGTGTTTTATTTTTTTGTCTGTTGCAGAGCCGAAGACTAGTGCCACCCACTGAGCAGAGGCCAGGATGCTGCTAGGCATTCTAACTATGCACAGGACAGCAGTCCTCCTTGCTCCCAACAAAGGGTTATTGAGCTTAAAATGTCAACAGTGCCAGGACTGAGAAGTCCCGATCTAACCAGGCTTTTCCACACTAGCTGCATGGTTGGTCCAACTGGGTCGCCTTGTACTAACTGAATCAGAATCTCTAGGAATGGCCACGGAGGGAACAGTGGTTTGAAAAGTTCTCCTCTGCTCATATGCGCTCTGTATTTGAGTCACTCAACAACCCCCTGCCAAATTGTAAAGAAGCCAGCAACCAACCAGAGACCAAGTTTAGTTTCTACCACATATCTGCGAGAAACTGAATAAAAACACAAAAGAGGTGCAGTCTGTACCTCATCATCCCCTTTCCCACCCTGTGTTTATTGTAAGCTGGGCAATATGAGAAGAGCCAGGTATGGGTGTGACAGCAAAGAGGGGCCAAGGGAAGACTGCAGCGAGGTGCCAGGACTCCTCTGGCTGCGAAAGCTAAGCTTGTTGGTGACATTGCTGCATCTTGCATTTTGTGTGTACATCTGTGTGCCTATGTGGATGTGTGCTTACCTGTGTGTGCCCATGTGGAGGTTAAAGGTCAATGTCCAGGTCAATGTCCAATCATTCTTTACCTTATTTTTTGAGACGGGATTTTTGAACATAGAGCTTGCTGTTTCGACTAGCCTGTCTAGCCAGCGAGTCCCCAGGATCCACCCGTCTTCCTCCCAGGGCTGGGGTTATAGCCGTCACTCCCATCTTTTACATGGGTGCTGGAGATCTGAACTCAGATCTTTATGCTTCACAGCAAGTACTTTACCCACTGAGTATCTCCCCAACCTCCATTTTGCATTTCTAAAATAGTTACTTTTTGTTTTTCTTATAAAAAGAGTTTTCCTATGTAGCCCTGGTTAGCTTGGGTCTTGTTACATGCCAAAACTCAATCCTCCTGTAACCATCCTGGTAGGAATGAGGATATTCTAGAGAGACACTTGTGCCCCTTCATTTGGCTTTGACTACTGAGGTAATAGACCCCAAGTAACTGGAATTCCCCCAGGAATCTCATGGTGGAAGGAAGAAGAGGATGAAGCTCATGCCAGCCTGTGGGGAATCACGGCCGTCCAGGCCCATCTATATTTAGATAACATGGTGCTGATATGGGTATGATCCAAGATAGCTAACGCTAGATATCTGGAGGGTGATGAGCAGCATAAAATGGCCCATACCAGATGTCCAGGGACCCAAAAGTAAAGTCATGCAGTGTTATACAACCAGTTTGGCAAAAAGCCACATTTGTATGATTTCCTATCAAAAGGCCTTGGGACCAAGGGCACATGGGCTCTGTTCAGTGTGTGTGTGTGCCCTCACTCAGAGAAAATAGGTATGTCTTATTTCCCAGTGGCTCTGCAAATCTTACTTATCTCCAGGCTCTTATTGACCCTCCATTCCTGACTTCTGAACTTGGCCTCCACATAGCCAGAGGAGGAACTTGTCTCCTGGAAAGAAATTTCACACACTTCTGACTTGTCTGAGTACCATAAAGAAGAGCCCAGAGTAGAGACATGGGTCACTGATCCCCATCTTGACCAGGGCTGCTTAGTTATATCTCCTGCCTTCTGATTAAACCTAAACATCATGCCAAGATCCTGAAGGACCTGGGGGTCACTGGGCCTCTTTGTTCCTCTTCCCAGTGTCCTTAGCTGCCATGTGGGTGCTGGGAATCGAACCTGAGTCCTCTGCAAGAGCAGTCAGTGCTCTTAACCACTGAGCCATCTCTCCAGTCCCAGGAGCCACATTGTTAAGGAAACTGACTCTACCTAGAAGCCATCAACTGTCAATGGCCTCTCGGGGGTGGGTTCTTGAACCCCTCCCCCCTCATGATGGAAGGTTGACTGGCTTGATCTTGTGCAGGTCTTGTGCAGGCAACCGCAGCTGCTGAGTTCATGAGTACAGCAGTCCTATCATGTCCAGAAGGCATGTCCCCTCCATCTGATTCTTACAGGCTTTTTGCCTGTCTTCTGTAATGGTCCTTGAACCTTGGTAGGTGGGTCGGGGGGTGTGAGAGATGTTCCATTTGTGGCTGAGCACTTCACAGACAGTTATTCTCTCCACTTGACCAGTTATGAGTTTCTGAGTTAACCATTATTCCACTGTACAAAGAAACTTACGAGGTCTGAGAGCTGTACAAATCTGGATATAGAGACAGGAATTTAGAAGGCAGTTTGATACTATGTCCATTAAGCAAAAGAATAGTAGTAGGCTCACTTTTAGGGCCTGTGAGCTCCCTAACCATGGGTTCTTGGCCAGATTTACAGTACTAGGTATGTTTCCTCCTGTGGAGTGGTTCTTAAATTCAATCAGTAATCAGTTGGCTATCCCCATAACACTTACATCACTACTGTACCTATGGGCATAGCTTGTATGCAGGTCATTAATGAAGTTTAGAGCTCACAAGTAGGTAAGACTGTTGATGACTGTTTTCTGTCAGCAGCCTACATAGTGCCATCTGGTACTATGAAAGCTAGTCAGCAAGGAGGAAGCTTCCTTGTCAATACCATGATTTCTTCATGACCTGTACCAGTGTGTGTGGTGTCTTCAGCAACTGGTTCTTATCATCAGATTCTGGTGGGCAACTGTGCTGGATTGCTTTAGTTGTCAACTTGACACCTGTGTAGAGGGAACCTCAGTTGAGGACTTTCCTTCATTGGATTGACCTGTGGCCATGCCTGTGAGGTATTTTCTTGATTGTTGGTGATGTGGAAGGGTCCAGTCCACTGTGGGTGGTGCCACCCCTGGGCAGATGGTCCTGTGTTGTATAAGAAAGCAGGCTGAGTACAAGTTAGAAGAGCAAGTCAGTAAGCAGTGTAGCTCCATGGTCTGTCTCAAGATCCCACCCTGAGCTCCTCCCTGGCTTCTCTCCTTGATGAACTGTAAGCTGAAGGCAAAATAAACCCTTTCCTCCCCAAGTTGGTTTTGGTCCATGTTTTCACCACAGCAATGGAAAGCTAATTAGAAGAGTAACCAAGAGCAGCGGCAATAGCCGGTACTGGTCTCTTTGGACCCTCTGACCAACAACTTGAGGGAAGGTATCCCACATCGGAACTGAGTTTTTATTTGGCAACATATGGCATCCAGGATGAGCATTATCCCCTGTATAAGGTAACTGTGATTAAAGTCATATATGTGCATATCTTATAAAATAGTAGGTTCCCTCTCCCAATCCCTCCTCTACCTTACTCTCCCAGCTCTCCCCACTTAAACCTTCCTCCCCATTATGGTCCTTTCCCTTCATATCACTTGTGTTTGACTCTCTCCCCTCTCTTAAGATCTTTCTTCCCAGTGGGTGTAGGCAACACATGCTTTAATCCCAGTACTAGGGAAGCAGAGGCAAGTGGTTCTCTTCTCCTCCCAAACATATGGAATGCTTCACGAATTTGAATGTCATCCCTGCACGGGAGCCAGGCTAATATCCTCTGTGTTGTTCCAATTTAAGTATACGTTCTGCCCAAGTTTACTTCTATGATAAAAAAAATAATTATTTTTTTCTGTTTGCTAGAACTGGATTCACCTCTTAAAATGCATCCCCCTTCTTCTAAAACTATAATGATATAACTTAATAGTGAACATAATGTGTATGTATTACCAAGCCCAGAGGCACTGCATTCTTGTTATAACATTATACAAACATTGTGTAACTGAGACATTTAGGAAATAATCACTGACCCCCTGCAGTGATTGAGTTTCTTAATATGCCTATCGTTTATAAAAGTATTATTTAAAATTATTACATTTATTCTTTATGTGTGTGGGTGCACAAGTAACATAGTGTATTAGTCAGGGTTCTCCAAAGAAACAGAACCGGTAGAATGAATATACATATATGGATAGAGATTTATCAGCTTAGCTCACAGGATAGAGTCCAAGTAGTCCAACAATGGCTGCACCACACTGGAGAGGCTGAGAATCCGCAGTCACTCAGTCCACAAGGCTGGATGTCTCAGTAGTCCCGATCTGGCGCTGAAGGTCTGACAAATTCCAAAAGATCAGCTAGTCTTCAATCTACAGCAGCAAGATGAACTCACCAGCGAGAGAGAAGGCAAGCAGCAAGAAGCCAGGCATTCTCCTCTGCCATGGCCTTTTATACCGGCTGCCATCAGAAGGTAACACCCACCTTTAGGGTGCGTCTTCCAGCTTTAGATGATCCAATCAAGAAGATCTCTTTCATTTCAGTTAATCCCAGATCCAATCAAGTTGACACCTAGGATTAGCCATCACACATAGTTTGCATACAGAGGTGAGGAGGCAACTTTTTAGAGTTGGTTCCCACCTTCTACCTTGTGGGTCCCAGGGATTGAACTCAGGTCATTAGGTTTGGCACCTTTACCTACTGAGCCATTTCACTAACTCCATAAAATTACTTTTGAGACAGTGTCTTGCTGCTATGTAGCCCAGGCTTATTTTGAACTTGAGGCAGTCCACCTGCTTCAGTTTCCAAAGCGCTGGGATTACACACACATGTAACCACACCTGGCTGCCTGTCATTTTTTGATGTGTCTACAACTACCTTACTTCATCGTTTAGGACATGGTATTTAAAATCCAGCCTTTTTCATTTTTAACTAGACTCTAAGACCTTTTCTGTCTCTGGGCAGCAATTTTCAACCCTAAACCGACCCAGTGATTCTGTTAGGATCATTATGTTGTAACATCTGCTTTAGTACTGTGGAATTAAATTCATAGGTAGTACAACTTATCTACATTTAAATTTTTAAAAATATTTTATTTTATGTGTATGAGTATATTGCCTGCATATATGTAAGTGCACTTGTACCATGCAATGCCCAGGGAGGTCAGAAGAGGGTATTGGATTCCCCTGGAACTGGAATTATGGATGGTTGTTAGCCACCATGTGGGTATTGGGAATTGAACTTGGGTCCTCTGCAAGAGCAGCCAGTGCTCTTAACTACTGAGCTATCTCTCCAGCCTCTACATATAGTTCTAAAAGATGAATATGCACTTATCTCCTGTCCCTGCTGCACTTCCATCCTGGGGCCTGCTCTGAGCTCAGAGGCTTCTTTCTGTAAGTGGTTCTCATCTTCCCATTGTGCTAGGCCAGTGTACTGGGAAGAAATGCAGAGCAGGAGGAAAGAGATGAAGGCACTGATTGCTTGCTCTGCTGAGACAGAATTGGCCTGTCTCTACGGTAATGGCTCACCTGGGGTGGGTTGGATTTCATTATCATATGTAAGTCAAGGGGCAGGAAGACCCTTCTGCTGTTGCTTGTCCAAGGAAGTATCACCACCCCTCCTGGGTCCTTTAAATCTGCCCTGCCTCTTCAAACAGTGAAGCACTTGTGAGCAGTGGGGCTGGGCAGGGGTGGGTGATGGTGGGGGTGGTATTGATGCACATTGCTCATAAAGGGAAGCAAAGGATGTGTCATAGGAGGAATACTCTTTCAACATGACTTGTGTCTGATTGTGTCACAGACAGCAGTACTGCCATCTGTGACCTGGTTTTCTGAATGATGAATAATGGAAAAGTTCTGAATAAAACATCACTTCCCTTTGATTTACAAAGCAGTTGAATTTCTGAAAATGTGGTATACATCAAAGCTGTATAAACATAATTCATTTAAAGTAGAATTTGATTCTAGCTTCAAATGATCATAAGCAGGTCTTCCACCTGCATGAATGTCCACTGGGACACCACGCAGGACAAACAGCAATTACTTCTTGTGCAAGGCTGTCCATAGGGTGCAGCTTGACTAGGACTCTCACCCTACTCTTCAAATGTTGGTATATGCAGAGAGTTGGGCATGTCATAACAGTCTCATTTTATTTCACTGGTTCCAAAAGAAAATCAGGTACTGGTTAGCCAAGCCGCTTCATACTCCCAATCCTAGTCCTTGGCAAATACCAATCTACTTTGTTTCTATACATTTCATATAAATGGGATATACTATATATAGTCATTGGTGACCCAATGGCCAGAGACCACAAGGCAAGAATAGATGAAGATATTTTAAAAATGTGTAGTGAATGTGATAAATTGATACATGTCAATTCTCTCTCACTTTGTAACATTTCATTAGCAAGTTCATTCAATAACTGCTACATGCTAATCACACTGGGCCCTGGGGATGCAATTGAAGGCAGAGTGCAGCCCTCCAGCTTGACTTATTTCTTCTTTAGATTTAATGTAGCAGAAGAGAAACAATGACTTCTAGCTCAGTTTCTAAGTCATTTCTTTTTGTCTCGTGGAATTTTGTAAATATGAAAGTTACATGTTTATCACGTTAAGTTAGCAGAAGGAGAGCATCATTAACACAAATCATTCCCAGCTCTTTCCTCCTCTAAGCTCCCAGTACCTACTGCTTTGCTTTGCTGGGTTGTCTGGAGGTTTAGTCTGTTGGGACTATACATGCAAGGGCTGAAGAAGCAGAGACCGAAGACTATTGTGATGCGACAGTAAAGTAACTTAACAGCCATGATTCCCTTCCCTTCTTTACTAACATGAAGACAGTCCCTGATTACCTTTAATCATATTTTTTCTTACAGGGTACTCACACAAAAATACAACACTTAGTTATTATTTGTTGTAGATGAAACAGCAAGACATGAATTCAGATAGGCCAGCAGTTCCCACAAAAGAGCTTTGCGTTTTTAGTGTCACTGGACTGGGACCATATCTTTACCTGTGTCACCAACCAAGACTAGTACCTAGCAAAAAGTGATGCCCTCTGTTCACTGGAACCTGACCTCAGAAAAGAAGAAAAGTATAATTCTATAACACAGAACAAAAGCAGATTTTTTAAAAATTTATTTTTATAGCCGGGTGTGGTGGCACATGCCTTTAATCCCAGCACTCAGGAGTCAGTAGCAGCCTGATCTCTGTGACTTCAAGCTCCAGCCTGGTCTACATAGTGAGTTCTAGGCCAGCTGGGACTACAGGTTTTTGGTCTCAAAAAGACCAAAAACGAAAACAAAAAATTTATTTTTATACGTAAGAGTCTTTTGCTGAATGCAAGTGCATACAATACCTGCAGAGGCCGGAAGAGGGTATCAGATCCCCCTGGAATTGGGAGTCACAGATGGTTGTCAGCCACCATGTGGCTGCTGTGAACAGAATCTAGGTCCTCTGCAACAGCAGCCAGTGCTCTTAACCTCTGAGGCATCTCTCCAGTTCCTAAAAGCAGATGATTATTATTTTTATATTAT
>NW_008359594.1:3179952-3212479 GCF_000622305.1 Nannospalax galili | reverse complement strand
TTTTTATTTTATGTGTATGCGTGTATTGCTTGCATGTAAGTACGTGCACCTGTGTCGTGCAATGCCCGAGGAGGACAGAAGAGGCTGTCAGATTCCCTGGAACTGGAGTTATGGACAGTTGTTAGCTGCCATGTGGGTGCTGGGATTCAAACCTGGGTCCTCTGCAAGAACAGTGTTCTTAACCGCTAAGCCATCTCTCCAGCCCCTATTTTTATATTTTAATTTTATGTGTATGAATGTATTGCTCACACGTATGCAAGTGCACTTGTATTGTGCACTGCCTGCAGAGATCAGAAGAGGGCATCAGATCCCCTGTAACGATTGTTAGCTGTCATGTGGGTGCTGGGAACTAAATCTGAATCCTCTACAAGAGCAGCCAGTGCTCTTAACTGCTGAACCATCTTCTCCAGTCCCCAAACAGATTATTTTTTTGAAGGCAAACAAAAACACAAAGGCTATGAGAAAGAAGCTGGGTATGATGATGCACATCTGTAACCCCAGCACTCAGGAGAGACAAGATCACCCCAAATTCAAGGTGTGCATATTAGGTTCCAGGCCAGCCAGGAATACACAGCAAGGCTCTTATCTCAAAAAATAAAATTAAATAAAATTACATTTTATTTTAAACTTCTTTGAAATAGTTGGCTTCCTTCGCCTTTTTTTTTGGGGGGGGGCCTGGAACTCCCCAAGTAGTTGAGGATGACCTTGAACATCTGATCCTCCTGCCTCCACCACCCTAGTGCTGGGATTATAGGTGTTCCACCACTTCCAATTTTATGCAGTGCTGGAGCTCAAACCCAGGGTTTTGTGCATGCTGGGTGCACTGGATAGCTTCAGTTGTCAACTTGACACACCTAGGTAAAGAGAGCCTCAACTGAGGAATTTCTTCCATTGGATTGGTCTGTGGCCATGTCTGTGGAGCATTTTCTTGATTGTTGAGTGATGTGGGAGGGCCCAGCTCACTGGGCGGTGCCACCCCTGGGCAGGTGGTCCTGAGTTGAATAAGAAAGCAAGCTGAGTACAGGCCAGAGGAGTAAGCCCAGTAAGCATCCTCCATGGTCTGTGCTTCAGCTCCTGCACGTCCAGGTTACTTCCCTGAGTTCCTGCCCTGACTTCCCTCAGTGATGAACTGTGACCTGGGAGTTGTAAAATAAACCCTTTTCTCCTCAAGTTGCTTTTATTTAAGTGTTTTTATCAAAGCAATAGACAGTAACTAAAACACTAGGTAAACATTCTACCACCTGAACTACATTTCCAGGCTAAACACCAATGGCTTTCTTTCTATAGTTCATGAAATATCTGGTTAACACAGGGGAAAAAGAAAAAAAAAGATATGGCAAACTCTAGGGATTCCTTGGGGCTTATTTTTCTTTAGACTTGGGCAGAGTCTTCTCCCTGCCCCCTAATAAAAACAGATATTTTAGTGGCTACTCTGGAGGCTCATAATTAAGCTGCTCAGTGAAATCAGTTGTAAAAAAAATTTTGCCAGCCAGGAAATCTGGTCAAATATTTATGCAACAAAAACACCATGCTGAAATGAAGCAAATTATTTGTTAAGCTTACTTAAAAATTTGACTCTAAGTGGCTTTCCTAAACCATTTTCTTTTTTCTTTTCTTCTTTTTATTATTTTTATTTTATGTGTATGCGTATATTGCCTGCATGTAGGTAAGTGCACTCGTGTCGTGCAATGCCCATGGAGAACAGAAGAGACTGTCAGATTCTGTGGAACTGGAGTTATGGACAGTTGTTAGCTGCCATATGGGTGCTGGGATTTGAACCTGGGTCTTCTGTAAGAACAGTCAGTGTCCTAAACCATTTTCAAGGCGGAAAACATCTGATAAGCTTAACTAGTGTCTCTCTGTAGCCCCAGCTGGCCTGGAACTCACTGTGTAGACCAGGCTGGCCTCCATATCAGAGATCCACCTGTGCTGAGATTAAAGGCGTGGACCACCATACCTGGCCTGAAATTTCTCCCTTTAAAAAGGTTATTATAGCACAAAAAACTTAGAGAAACAACAGCATAAACTCATCCTTATGTTTAAAATTGTAAAGGAGGGCCTGAGATGGCTCAGTGGTAATCACTTGCTGCCAAGCCTCATGACCTGAGTTTGATCCTGGGAACTCACATAGTAGAAAGAGAGAGCTGGTTAAAGTTATTCTCTGACCTTCATGGACGTGCTATGGTAATACATGCACACAATAAATAAATGTCAATTTTTTTAAAGGATTAAAATGGAAAAGAAATACTACTGTGGAAAAGGCAAAGCTATTGAGACAGAATAATTCAGGAAGTGCAAATCCAAGCTGCAGTAAAAGACTACCTCACATCATTAAGATGGCTACTATAAAACAAACAAAAACAGCCAGAAATTTACATGCTAGGATGTGGAGAAACAGGGTCTCTTTGCTAGGTCTGTTGCTAGGGATGTAACAATGATACAGATGCTGCTGAAGACATTATGGTGGTTCCTCCAAAGACAGTTCCACTTCTGTGTATATAGCCCAAAGAACTTAAAACAGGGACTCAAAATAAGCAAGTCACATACGACAAATACGGTAGGATTCTATTTCAATGAGGCACTACAGCAGCTGGAGTCATAGAGGGAGTGTGGGATGGTGGTTGCCAGGTGCTGCAAAAAGTGGGATGAGGGTTTGATGTGTACTTTTAGTTTTACAAAATGAAATTACAGAGATGAATAGAATGGTGGTAACCCAACATATGAACATATCCAATACCATTCAACTACACACTTAAAATGGCTGACACATTTTATGTATGTTTTGCCTGTATGTAAGTGCACCCATGTCATGCAATGCCTGAGGAGCCCAGAAGAGGGCATCAGATGCCCTGGAACTGGAGTTACAGTTGTTAGCCATCATGTGGGTGCTGGGAACCAAACACAGTCTTCTTCAAGGGCAGCCAGTGCTTTAAACCCCTGAGTGGTCTCTCAAGCTCCAACTTTTTAAAAATAATAATAAAAAACTAAAAACAAACAAATCAAAAAAACTAGAAAGAGCAAAACAATCACTGTGGAAAAGGTAAAACTACTGAGCCACAATGATTTGGGAAATGCGATTCCAAGCCACAATAAAATACTACTTCATACCGTTAGGATGGCAAGAGGTTAAGGCAAAATAAGATGAATTATAGCACAGAGTTTTGTTTCTTCACAGTGGGTTCTTACCACATAACACAAGTTGGCTTTGAACTTGTGATCCCTGTCTTACCCTTCCAAGTTCAGGGATTATAGGCATGTGCTACTACACAAGGCTACAGCACTGACTTTAAGGTAAATGACACCATTCTGCATGATACCAGACAGTTGTGGTCACATGACATTTATACAATACCAAGAATGAACCTTAATTGAATCATCAGGGACTTCGGGAAGTGGCATGAATGTAAACTGTCACAAAGGCCACAGAGGTGAGGGAGCTGTGCATGTACAGGAGCAGAGGGCATGTATGCACTGTACTAGCTGTCCAATTTTGCTAACATAAAACCATAAAACTGTTCTTTAAAAAGGCTACAAAAGGGGCTACAGATTTAGCTCAGTGGTAGAGCACTTACCTAAAGCACAAGGCTCTGGGTTAGTCCTCAGTTCTGGGAAAGGGAAAAAAAGACAAAATTACCAAAAACCAAAAAATTTGCGAGAGAAAGAAGGCTAAGATGCCATACTAGTTTTACAAAATATCCTAACTTCTTTTAAGTTCAGATCATATACTATAGTTATTTTCTGTTGTATAAATTTGCTCAGTCAGAACTACCTATGAACTGACTTGTATAAATCTCACCCACTTTTTCATTTTGTGTACCCAAGGTCAAATAATGAAAGTGATTAGTCCTTCCACCCTAACTGGTTAATAATAATTCATACTATTTTTACTTTTATGCCCATGGATGAGTTCAAACTATGCTTTTTTTTAATACTTTGTGATTTGTATTTTATGTCTATGAGTGGATTGCCTGCATGTATGCGAGTGCACCCGTGTTGTACAATGCCGCGGAAGTCAGAAGAGGGCTTCGGATTCCCCTGGAATTGGAGTTAAGGACGGTTCAGAGACACCATGTGGGTGCTGGGAATCGAACCCGGGTCCTCTGCAAGAGCAATCAGTGCTCTTAACCGCTGAGCCATCTCCCTAGTCCCTATTTCTGTTATTTTTAATTATGTATACTTGTATGTGTCTTTGTGTCCCTAAGTGTACTTGAGTGTAGGTGCCTGTGAAGGCCAAGAAGCATTGGATCCTCTGGAGCTGGAGCTAAAGGGCTTCAGATTCCCCTGGAACTGGAAAGGACGGTTCATAGCTGCCATGTGGGTGCTGGGAATCAAACCCAGGTCCTCTGCAAGAGCAGTCAGTGCTCTTAATTGCTGAGCCACCTCTCCAGCCCCAAACTATCCTAATTCTATTAAAAGTTTATTTTTAAAGAACCTTATTTAAAATGAAAATCCAAATAAGTGTTGAAAATTCTTAAGAACAAAAGATTTCTGGCCAGAAGAGGTTGGCAGATGCCTATAATCCCAGCACTCAGAACACAGAAATAGGAAGTTCACAAGTTCAAGGTCAGCCTGGGTGACACTATCTCAAAACACAGAAAATGAAACAAAATGTTTTTCTATTTTGTTTTGGCAGATAATCCTTCTTCCTGCATGCTTGTAGAAGTCAACTGCTCAATGCTGAATCTTCACTTAGAATGGGTTCTGCTGTGGTTAAAAACATAGCTAAACCACCCAAATCTCTAGTCTAGCACAATACAAGTTTATTTTTTGATCTTATCAAGTCCACTGTGGATCCATATGACCTCCCTGTGGCCACTAGGCAAGCAAGGACATTTTGATCTTGTCACTCTATTATTTCAAGCAAGCTTCTTCCACAATGCCATGAATCACCACTTACCTAGTCTGGGAGTGACAACTACTTCTACCCACACTCAACTGATTGGAGACAGTCAATGCTGACCTATAAGAAGACTGAGAAGCATGGTTTTCTTCATGCTAGGAAGGACAGCAGAAGAGATACTGGTAAACACTAACATCACCAAAAGTCTATCTGCAAGAGATCCAGGCTGTCTACCAACTCTTAACTCAGTAAAAATATTTCTGCTAAGGATGAAATTAAATCTCATCTGATAGTCTAACATTTGTGGCATGAGTTTTGGAGAAGCTACTCACCAAAACTGTTAACATGCTAATAATCAAACCAGTTATTTTTAAAATATATTTTATTTATTAGGATGTGTATGAGTGTTATGTCTGCATGTAGGTAACTGCACACGTGCAGTGCAATGCCTGCAAATGTCAGAAGAGGCTGTCGGATCCCCTGGAACTGGAGTTATGGACAGTTGCTAGCTGCCATGTGGGTGCTGGGATTCAAAACCAGGTCTTTTGCAAGAAGTCAGTGTTCTTAACTGCTGAGCCATCTCTCCAGCCCCAAACCAGTTATTTCAAACATCCTAACGTCAGTGAGCCTGACAAGTGACAGGTGAGTGATAATGGTAGATCTTCAACTCTTAAATTGCTATAGCTAGGTGGTGGTGGTGTAAGTTAAAATAAAAACAATGTACCTTACGTACTAGGATAGCATAACTATCATTAAGGGTGAGTTTACAATCTGCATTCATATCTGATGTCGGCAGAGATAGGGCAATAGCAGTAGGTAGACTCAGTTCTGTCAGAAAAGATCTTCAGGTCTTCCCTAAATACTCAGGAACTTGCTGAGCCCCCAAAATACTGCATGTGCAGTATTTTAGCCTCGAAAAAAACTTCTCAAAGTTCTTAGCTAACTTTTCACCCACAAATAAAGAGAATTTAAGAAAAAGGAAAAATGTCTGTAGGTCACAAGTAGGAAAACCTTAATTTCTTACCTCACTTTACTCTAGCCAAAGATTAATTAATACTCTGAATATGATAAAAACTGACCATTTAGGTGTGGAGAAATGCTCAGCAAGTTATGACTTCTGACTTCCATATAATTGAAATTGAAACAAAAGTGATTCCAACCTGCATAATTTTTAAGATTGTCTCTAGGGCTGGGGTGTTTGCGGTTCAGTCGTAGAATGTTGTCTAGAATGTTAATGGCCCTGGGCTTGAGCCCCAGCAGCTCAAACAAAACCAAACCTATTTTTAGCCCCAAATGCAAAATTGTACTACCATAAGAGCATAGAAAATGTCTCAGGTGCACATTCAATTATAATATGATTTTTTTATTTTAAAAAAAAGCAGTAAGAGTATGCACCAAGAATAATTTAACAGTTTTGACAACAATTCACTACCCAAATAAAGGAGTGGATGGAGCAAGATAATGTATAATACAATAAAACCTGTGCTAAATTCAAGATTTATCTGGAAAAATTAACAAACAAACATATAAAAAGATAGGACAGTTCATTTTTAATCAGTCAAAAATGAAAAGAGGTCTGGACAATGTCAATTTTACTCACCATAATGCTATAGTTATACATTAAATATAATTACTATCTATACATATGCAAAAATATAAAGCTCTATTTCATACAACAAAACCCTTTATAGAAACCAATTTAAAATTAAGTAGAACTTCTCGACATTAACATGTGAGGTTTAAGTACTTCCAAAGTTTCTTTTAAAGGTTTTTAAAATAAAACACTAACCCTAAAACCACTGTCCTTTCTGTTAGTTCCAAAATCAAATCTACTTAGTACAAAACAAAAACTGATAGGTTCGTAACGTACTACTTAAATAATATTGTTCAGACATGCCTAAAATCTTCCATTTTTCAAGTATGGAAACAGAATTCAAATACTCTATAACACAGTACTAACAGATGGAATATTCAGGAAAGACTGTGTGGTCATGTGCACAGTACCAATGCTTTATTTCTTCAATACGCCTTGAAATAAATATCAAGTTTTTGTTTTGTTTTTCTTCTAGAAGGCCCAAAATTATAGCCTACATTAAGATTATTTTGATTGTGGTGAGACTTAAGAGTGTAAAATACAACATTAAGATTTTATCACAAAAGTAAAGCTGGTAACAAATTATAAAAGGATCTCTTGCTCTTGGACACCTGCAGGATCTAAAGCTCATCATGATAGAAATAGTCATCATGGAGCTGTCGGCCGTAATCCGTGGCTTCACTGGTCAGAAATAAGTCCTGGTTTTCCAGAATCTCTTCTTCAGAGAGCTTTTTGTCACCATTCAAATCCATCTCATCAATTAGATGAAGAGCCTTTAAGATAAACCAAAAGAAAATCATGTCCACATTAACTATTTTTAGTAAGATGCTCACATTTTAGTGTGATTTGATTTGTCAAAGCCATTTGGGTATGCCAGGAACTCATCAATATCTAAGTCCCTAAAACTACTACATACTGCAATTGTGTCTGCATATTGCATCTCTCATTTACTCCCTTATTCATTTATGCTGGGTTCTGCATTACTACGTAAGTCCTGGATAGGTATCTCAAAACTAAGTAAAATTATTATAATCCACTTTGAACCTCCAAAGGTACAATCCAAACTGTTATTCTATTTACTCTGTCCTAAGATTAGCACATGATACAATCTTAACTTTCTCATCTCCCTGAGAATAAATAAAGATGTCAACATTTATTTCAAATCACAACAAAGCATCCATTCTAACTAATTCCATTACTGATTTCTTTAAGATTTCCAACTTCCTAGCCAGGAATGGTGGGGCATGCTTTTAATCCCAGCTCTAGGGAGGCAGAGCCAGGCCAGCTGGGGCTACAGGGAGACCCTGTCTTAAAAAGACCAAAAAAAAAAAAAAAAAAATCCAACTTCCTGTCCTATCAGTGGCATCAAGTGTATGTCAGAGGGGCAAGACAGTCATTCTGCAACACTTACCTCCTCCTGTGCAATGCCCTGATTATTGGGCACGACCCATGATAACAGCTCTTGGGGATCCAGCCTGCCATCGTTATCCTTGTCATAATCATTCACGAATCTGTCCTTCTCAACAAGTATCCATTCTGGATCTTCATTTGCAGCTTAAGATAAAAAACACAAACATACAATAAGAAGTTTGGTATAGCCCTAGAATAAAGGAAGTGAATTTAAAATTTACTACATAAAGGAAGCGCAATGAAACAGAACTACTTAAAAATCTTGGAAATACATACAAATATGTGGAAATTTTCAAGAGTGACACATAAGTTAAAAGAACCCACTCTTAAAATAGTTGTGTATTTCAGGAGTTAGTGTTTTGTTAAGTGTTGCTATTTATTCTGATTTCTAGTTTTCCTAAATTTGATCCACAACACCTAGCCTTATTTTTTATTAAAAAAAAAAAAATTGAGACTGGGTCTATAGTCCAGGCCAGCCTCAAACTCCCTATGTAGCCGAGGATGACTCTGAACTTCTGATTCTTCTGCCTCCATTTCCTAAGTGCTAGGATTATAGGCATGTGCCACAATGCTCAGTTCATACAGTGCTAAGAACAGAAGCCAGGGCCTTGTGTATGCTAGGCAAACATGCTACAAACTGAGTTATATCCCCGGTCTTAGGGTAATGTTTTTATGTCACCATGTGACTATCTACTCTCCTACAGGTATACAGCAATTCCTCCTGTAAATTTAAAGTGACATTCACAATAATAAACCTGGTAATCAACTTTAAAATTCCATCTTTTTTGAAACTTCTAAACACAGGACCCAGATTCAGTTCCCAGAACCCACATGGTGCTCATAATCATCCATAACTCCAGTTCCAGGGAATCTGACACCTTCTTCTGGTCTCCAGGGGCACTGTTTACATGTACATACATGCAGGCAAAACAAACACACACACACACACACACACACACACACGTACGTACATGCAGGCAAAACAAACAAACACACACACACACACACATACACACACACACACACACACACACACAATCTTCCTTCCCTTTTTGAATTGACAATGATATATTTGCTAGGAAAGAAAAATGTTTGAAACTGGACAATGGAAATAAAAACAAGTGAGGTAGTATCTCAGACAAGCTGTATATCCATGTTACACTGTACTTGGTAGAAGGGTAGAAGTCAGGCACAGGTCCTTGCTCCGTTTTCCTCTGCCAATGAGAACTTGCAATAAGCAGGGCTACTTTCCATCTCCTTCTCTCACTCCATTTCCCCTTCCACACTGCCCCAGGCAACTTACTTGGATCCCGCCTGTAGTCACCAAGAAATTCTTCTAAACTCACAAATCCATCACCATTTTTGTCATGTTCTTCTAAAGCCTCTTGAATGACAAATTCCTATTGTACATTCATTAAAAGAAAAGAAAAATTGTCACAAAAATTTCAACCCCACCATCAATGGAATCAATTCTATCAGAACTTCAGATACAATCATTTTGGCTGCTCATACTTTCAGGAAAATGTTTCTAAACACCGAAATTAGGAAGCAAGAATAACCCTGCCCCAAGTACCAAGTAGTTTTAAATTCAGCATCTTTATACTGCTGATACTGTGAAGAATTCTCCCTCATTCTAACAACCTCAGCACTAAACACAGGCTCCTATGTCCTGTACATTCCCCTTCCTCTCAAGAATGCCACTTGACTACCCCGTCTTTTTCAACTCCACTAGTTCTCCAATCCAGTAACAGCATGGAAAGAACCAATTCCTTTGCACAGAACTATCGTCCTTTCTCTAAGTTGGAAACATGTCAGTCTTCACCTCTACACAACCTTCTTACCATTTCTCCTAAACCTACAACCACCCATTCCAAATTGGTTCCTCACTCATATATCAAGGCTCTTACCAAACCATCAATCCTCCAAATGGCTCCTGGAGCCTGTCTTCCCTTTTACCTACTCTGCTCCTGCCTCTCCTAAGCCCTCAATTATCTTCTTGCAGGTCCCTCAGTCTTCTGTGACATTCTCATACCTAGGAATTGGCTATACTTTAACGACTGTCCTGGCTCCTCCTGCCTAGTTTCCCGTGGCTTGCACCTATGATTCTCATTTCCTCACTATCTGTTGCCTCACACTGCTCAATCTGGCTTTCAGTATCCAAACTGTAATAAAAATATATTCCAGACAGATCCAGGGCTTCATCTACATTTGTAGAAACACCACCAAGATAAACACTGTCTTCTTCAAATCAAATTTTACAAACAAGAGATCTTAACCAACGGATCCAAAGATTAGTTTTGTAGAAAGGAGCAGAAAAATCCCCTAAAATTATAAGCCAATATTTTGCATGATAAGAATATTTTTCTGGGATAGTGCCACAATTTTTTTTAAAATCATATTCCTAAAGGAGTCTGTAATTTAATGAAAGCTCAGAATTACTGATCAAAATTATTATTCTTTCATTCAGGCAACATTACTGGGAAACAGATTCATTTCAATAACGCTGCCATAGTAAAAAGAATTTTTAGAACTGTATGAATGAAATATCTTTCAATGCTAGGTCTAGTGGAGCTACCAACCTGGCAGGCTTGTTCTTTCAGCTACTTGGGAGGCTGAGAAAGGAGAATCACAAATTCAAGGCCTATCCAGGCTACAGAATGAGTTCAAGGTCAGCCTGGGCAACTTATGAGGGACTTCAGGAAATGATGTTGCATATGAGAAAATCGTTGTTCAATCCCCAGTACCACAAATTAAATTCTAACTTTAATCCAAAGTAAAATCACTTAACTGATTTTGTACCCCATGTACCCTTAAAGGGGAAAAGGGGTACATGAAAACAATGGAGATAAGTAGGAATGGACAAAGCTGCTTTGAATGAGACTTCACACTATGATCACACATCTCATGTGTTGCTATCAGCTCCAACACAGCATGAAAGCTCCATCAAGAAGGGCCCCATCTGACATACCCGTCTGTTGAACGTACAGTCTTTGTCATAAGCTTTTTATTTCAGGGTCCTCTCTATCTCTTACTATTTATTTTGTAAATCAACATTCCTGACATTGCTATTATGTTTTCTTCAAAATGTTGCTGAAACATGTACCTTCCCCTGCCAGGACCATAGTAAATAATGCCTATTATTTAATTGCTTTCACTGGGTTTTCCCATCTACAGTCAACTGCTCCCTTTTCCAGAAGATCCAGTATCCTCTGTTTACTTTTCAATTAGCTTGGCCCAACTTAGTTTTGGCATTTAAATTATACCTAGCACTGGTCTTAAACTAGGTCATGTTTTTTGTGCCAAGTAAGATTATTAGAAATTTCACAATGGCAAGGAAAATGGCACTAATGGTCGTACTACCTTGCCACTGAGCTATGGAGAAGGTCTAGCGTCTAGCTGCTTGTTATTCAAGACAGCATGTTTTGGTTATGACTCACTGAAAAAAAAAAAACAACAACAAACAAAAAACAAAAACTACATCTTCCTTCCATAAAGCATCCAGGCAATAAAGCCACAAAGCTGGAGGTTTATGCCACACAATAGATCTCAGCACAAATGTATGGTCTTTAAAAGGTTTTATTACTATGATGGGAAATAAGGGTTTTCAAGAAGCTTGCAAAGAGATGGGGGCTCAAACAGTGTCAGCGAGTTAAACCTAGACCTCAATGATTCCATTTCAAAGAGCTGGTGCACTACTTATTTGTGGTGCTGGTGACTGCACCCTCTACACGCTGCTGAATGGCACTCTCAGGCCAGTGTTTCTTTTAAGTACTAAAGGGATGAGAGGACTCATTATGCCTAAAGTTGCAAAAACAGCCCAGCACTACCATTATCTTGTGAAAACTGATCAAAATATGATTCAACTTTTCTAGACAAAAGTTCTCACAAGTAAAGTTGTAAACTACATAAAAGTTCTAGGAATACTAACATTGAAAACCCAGAGGAAAGCCTAAATCTAAAAGGGATAAGGAAGGCCTTGATGGTAATATGGTTATGACAGAAAGTAGAAGACTGTTGCTCATTTATAGAGAAAAGAAAATCAACAAAAAACCCCTTCACATCTTCCTCAGTAAACCATCTCACCACTACCAGAACCCCTCCTAACACTGCTAATCTCATACAGGGAGAAACTTGGAAACTTCTGAATCTTCTTGTCTCAAAATTCTGTTATACAATTCATTTTAATGACTTAGTAAATAGGCTTTAGTCACTTGGTAATTCTCTTAATTTTTGTTCCTTACCGTCATATAATCAACTTCTTCAGGATGTTCAAAAGCAATAAATTCTTCAAGACTCAAACCAGGACCAGAATCCTGGTTAGCTTTTTCAAATCGCTTCTTGTCCTTTAAATGAAGCTTTGAAAATTAAAAAAATAAATAAACTTTTTTTGTTTTAAACAAATTCAAAGATCTCAGTATCATATCATCATTAAAAATTACTTAAAAAGTACAGTGTGATTTAAAGGACATTCTCCCACATTGTCTCATCTATCTTTACAACACCTTTCTGAAGGGAGGTGGAGCAAAGAGCAAATATCCATTACAGGTAAGGCAGAGAAGGGTCACAGTCAGACCCACACCAAGGTTCCAGCAATGACACTACTGTGATAGTCAGGGGAAATTGCTTAACCTCTTTAGTTTCTTCTGCTAGAAAATCGGGATAAAAATCACTCCTAAGCAACTGGCATGACAACTGCTATCCTGAAATTAGTAAACCTGAAGTATTGAGTGCATTATAAATGTCAGCCAGGGACTGTCACACCCCTGTCATCTCAGAATAGAGCAGAAGGATAATGACTTTGGGGCCAGCCTGTGCTAAATGCCAGGCCCTGTCTCAAAAAACAATAAATAAATGAACAACTAGGTTGTTGATGAAATACCTGAAATTGTATGATTTGATGAAAGCCAGAAATATTTAATAATTCATCCCAGCAATTTTGGAATGCCTCCAAAACAATAAATTTAAGACAATAAGTTTTGGTAGGGTTTTAAAAAATTACTTCTAGTCCTCTAAATTATTTTTTCAAAAATCTGTTAACATGTATCAGAAAAAGGGACCCCCTTTTTAAAATCTTTTTAAAAAATTATTAAGAATTTCATACATGCATATAAGGTGTTTTGATCAAATCCACACCCACTCCCTCCCTCCCCTCCAACTCCTCCCATATCTCCCCACCACTTCCCACCCCCCTCAACAACTTCATGTTCTCTTGCTTTTTTTTTTTTTTTTTTTAAATGGGGCTTTTCGCTACTCTACCATTTCCTGCTCCCCAAACAGGTAACCCTAAAGTCATTTAGGGATTAGATAAAAAGCTCACAAATACTTTTGACATTTTTGGCCTTTGGAATGGAGTATGTTGCTAAGAGGCCCAAGGACATTTTGACTTTTAGCCAAGAAACTGGCTACTTTTCTTTGGGGTCTTTTTACCCTAATTCCCTACTCAATTCCTACCTCCTATTCTTATCACATCATCTTCTGAAGAGGTTACCCAAATTGCTGATGGGGAATCAGGATGCAGATCAAGGCAATTGGGGTACACAAAAGGGTCCCTTTATATTGAGAACCTCATACTATTAAGTATAGGTACCCAACAGCTTGCTCTTAGTAGGCTCTTTATGTTGCCAATAATGTATGTTCAGAAAAAAATACTTCAAAGGTCTAATTGGGTCCCATTTTGGAGGCTAAATAAACATACTTTTTGTTTTCCTCCTTAAAGTATGTTCAAGTAGAGAAATGGTTCAGCACTGGCTATCAGAACATGGCAGCTTTTGATGGCAATTCTGTAACCAATAACTATGAATGTCAATGGTGCTATACAGCTAATCCTGCATGCTTCTATTTTAGTATTTCTGAGATTAGCCTTCTGTTCAAAAAACTTACATGTAGTAAAGTTATTTGTTTATTTATTTATTGAGATGGTATTTATTAATTCATCAATTAATTATTTATTAATTTATTTATTGAGACAGGGTCTTCCTGTAGCTCTAGCTAGCCTGGAATTCACTACATAGACCAGGCTGGCTTTGAACTCAAGAGAGATCCACCTGATTCTGCCTCCCAAGTGCTGCGATTAAAGGCGTGCGCCACCACATCCAGCAAACTGTATTTTTTTAAGAAAAATATTTTATTTATTATTTTATGTATGAGTATTGCTTGCATGTTAACTAGGTGTACCGTGTCATGCAATGCCCTTGGAGGCCAGAAGAGGGCACCGGATCCCCTGGAACTGGAGTCATAGAAAGTTCTTAGCTACCATGTGGATGCTGGGAACAGAACCTGGGTGCTCTGCAAGAGCAGTGAGTGCTCTTAACCCGAGCCCTCTCCAACCCCATAAACTGTATTTTTTAAAGCGTAATTTCAAATGTTTAGGAAGTTTAATTTATGTGTTTCACCAATGAAAAGAAATTCTGTTTTCTAGAATAATAGGTAGGTAGCAATCGTTTAAATAGTAGGTATTTTACTGACACCTGAAGAATTTGTTTTTAAGCATCTAGACTATACAACCCAGTCATGTTCTCTCAATTATAAAAGAAAAAAAATTGTTCCCAAGTAGCTGCTTTTGTGTTTTATAATTTTAAATATTTTAAACCAAACAATTTACATTTTATGTTTAGGTTTACCATGGAGAGAAATAGGCAAGAATTTTAGGTACTGTGTAGAGTTAAATTCTTTTTAAATACACAACTGTTCAAAATACCAAATATTTAGATTTCCTTATGAAAGAACCCTTCAATTTGGAACAAAAAAGTTTGTTTCAATAAAGTAAGCTAAATTTGGCCAAATTTCCCTATGGAAAGAATGATCAAGAAGATGAAAGGGAGGGAGGAGGAAAACATGGGAAGGAGAAAGGTAGGGAGAGAATTTTATGGTCATTTGAATGCAATTATTTAACAGTGCATATTGCTGGGCATGATGGCACACACCTATAATCCCAGCATACAGGAGGCTGAAGCAGGAGGATCACGAATTTGAAGACAGCCTGGGCTACATAAGCAAGATCATGTCTCTTTCTGGAAAAGAATGCCTTACATTGAATTACAGAAGCTAATATACATTGCTTTGAGTGGTAAGTTTAAAAAAGAAATAACAAAAGTCGGTTTCACAAAAATTCAACACTCTTTTTATAAAATCCTTCTGTTCTACTAGAGGACACTAATAATACAATATGAAAGAAACCACAGTAACTTATTTCTACACAGAAACTTGTGAAGAACAAAAATGCCATCTTTTGGTAGAAAAATGATTTTCTGTGAAGGAATAAATAACCTACTATCCTAGAATGAAAGCCTCAGTCCTAACAAGTGTTACCCGTCATATGCAAGGATTATATCTTAAATATGTTGCTTATATATTCACATTCAGCAGCTGATTTTAAAAGTTAGAATACTGAACAGTTGGGGCTGGAGAGATGGGTCAGTGGTTAAGAGCAATGGCTGCTCCTGCAGAGGACCTGGGTTTGGTTTCCAACAGCTAACAACTGTCTATATCTCCAGTTCCAGGGGATTCAATGCCCTCTTCTAAGCCTCTGTGGGCACTGCACAACATGAGTCCACTTACATATATGCAAACACTCATACACATAAAATTAATATATTTTTTAAAATTAAAGAATACTGAACTTTGCCAGGTAGCTCCCCAAACTTGAATTACTCTGCTTAAAAGTGCTAACTCAAGTGCTCATATTACACAGAAAAACTTTCAGACATTTCAAAGCCTGAAAGTCATTACTCCAAGTTGTCTATATTCTTTACATGGAAACTTACTAAAAATAGAATCCAGATACCAAGTGGATCTTTACTTTTTTACTAGAAGTCCATATAGAGAATTTTCTTTTATTCGGATATCTAATTATGACCTATGGTTACTTTATAATAGTCTAACGTTTAGTCTGTAACTGTGAGACTGATTCATTCTTCATTCTTCATGTTTTATTTTGAAGAATAATACCTACTGTGTCTGGGTTCATATTTACACTCCACACCAATTTTTACAAGGCTTTTTATTGTCAAATTCTAAAATAAGTATAATTAGAAGTTCAAGAAAGAGAAGATATACTCCTCAGCTGTGAAATAATAACCAATAGGATTTCTCTTGGTTTAAGTGTTCATTTGAGGACACTAAGAGCCATCTAATTCATTCTTTTTAAAACTTATTTATTTTGTTTTCTTGTTTGCTTTTAGAGACAGGGTCTCTCTGTAGTCCCAGCTTTCCTGGAACTCACTATATAGACCAGGCTGGCCTCGATCTCATAGAGATCTGCCTGCCTCTGCCTCCTGAGTGCTGGGATTAGAGGTGCACCACTGTGCCTGGCTATTTATTATGTATACGTGTGTGTTTGTGTGAATTTATGTATGCCACATGCTGCAAGAGTCCTCAGAGGGCAGAAGTGGGAGTTGGATCTCCTACAACTGGAGTTACAGATGGTTGTGAGCCACCATGTTGGTACTGGGAACAGAACTCAGGTCCTTTACAAGAACTGTAGAGTCTTATAACCAACATGTGCTAAATACTCATAGGGAATATAGCACTAGAATAAGACATTATTTTCTATTAATGAATAATCTATCTCTTCAAAAGAAAGATTCTAATGTCAACATCATTGTGTATTACAAAACTTCTTCCTGAGACTACAAAAACACATAATTTTAAAAAATTTATTTTTATTTTTATGTGTATGAATGTTTTGCCTGCATAAATGTAAGCACATATGCATGCAATGCCTGTAGAAGACAGAATAGGGCATCGAATGCCCAGGAACTGATTGGAGTTACAGATGGTTGTTAGCTGCCATGTTAGCACTGGGACTCAAACTTGGGTCCTCTGCAAAAGCAGCCAGTGCTTTAACCACTGAGTCATCTCTCCAGCACCCATACATTTTTTTTAATAAAAAAATTTTAATTTTATGTGTATAAATGCTTTGTGATGTGTGCGATACCCACAGATGCCAGAAGACACATCAGGCACCCTGGAACGGGAGTCATTGCTGTTAGTCGCTATGTGGGTGCTGAGAACCAAACCCACGTCTTCTGAAAGAGCAACTAATTCTCCTTCAGAGCCATCTCCTCCCCACCCCCAAAAAATACACATTTGTGTGTGTGTGTGTGTGTGTGTGTGTGCATGTGCTCATGCATGTGAACACACATGTTTTTTTTGATGGAACGATGGAGGGGTAAAAAAGACAGAAGAGGGGAGGGAGCAAGCAAGCAAGCAGGCTTAAGTAAGCTTTAAAAATAACGTATTTAATTTTTTATTGTTCCTTCGTTTTTAGAAAAGTTCTAGAATTCTAAAGATGCTGAAGAGAACACTTATTAGACAGATGAATCCCAAATCTCATCACCATTTCTTTTCTCTTTAGCACTAGCCAGGATGAAAACACTGATGTATACTCTCTTTAGTCTGCTGGAAAATAAAGATTCAAATAAGGAAAAACAAAAAATACATTTTCATTCTATGAATTAAAAACTAACTAATCTAAGCCGGGCGTGGTGGTGCACGCCTTTAATCCCAGCACTCGGGAGGCAGAGGCAGGTGGATCTCTGTGAGTTCAAGGCCAGCCTGGTCTACACAGTGAGTTCCAGGACAGCTGGGGCTACAGGGAGACCCTGTCTCAAAAAGACCAAAAAAAAAACCCAACTAACTAATCTAAAGCTGTTATAGTTTTAAAATGTCTAAACTTTTTTTTGGTGCAGTGGGGGTGGGGTTTGAGACATGATCTCTCTGTAGCCCCAGCTGTCTTGGAAATTGTTATTTTTTTTTTTAAATTTATTATTTTTTTAAAAAATTTTATGTGTACGTGTGTATTGTCTGCATGTAGTAAGTGCACCCGTGTCATGCAATGCCCGCGGAGGTCAGAAGAGGCTGTCGGATCTCCTGGGACTGGAGGTATGGACAGTTGTTAGCTGCCATGTGGGTGGTGGGATTCAAACCCAGGTCTTCTGCAAGAACAACCAGTGTTCTTAACCGCTAAGCCATCTCTCCAGCCCCCTCGGAACTTGTTATGTAGACTAGGCTGGCCTTGATCTCACAAAGATCTGCCTGCCTCTGCCTCCAGAGTTTAAAGAGGGTCTAAAGGCGTGTACAAACATGCTCAGCTAAATGTTAATTTTTAAAAAATTTAAATGGAAATTGTACATGTTTCTTCGGTTTGAGACAGGGTTTTTTACTTAAAATTTTTACAATTATTTTGGGGGCACAGGGGTGCTTAGCACCTGTGTGGAAATCAGAGGACAACTTGTGAAAGTTGTCACTCTATCCAATGTGTGCATCCTAGGGATCAAATTCAGATCACCAGGATTGGCAGCAAGCACCATCATCCACTAAGCCATCCCACTGGCCCAAGACTTGTCCTGTCTCAAACTTGAGATCCTCTTGCTTCTTCCTCCCAAGAGTGTGCTTCTTTTACAATATTCTTTCAAATGGAACTGACTACTCAAACTATTCCAACTGCTAGTAGATAGTGTTTCTCATACTATTATTATCCTCAACTTAAAGGGAAATTATTCCCATTTTTAGAGATGAGGAAACTGAGGCACAAGGAGATTTAGTAACTTATACAAACTGTTAAGTGGGAGAGCTGGATGTAAAGCCAAGGCAGACTGGCTTGGAGGCTGGAGCCCTTAAACTGCACATTGGTGGCATGTGGACAATGTAAGCATGATCATTAGCTAGTAAATAGCCATGTTGAAGATAGTGGTGACTAAAGACTACACATGGGCAATACAATTCTAAACTAGACAGCATGTACAATGATAAATGATGACCATTATAAAAATTAAAAGATTACAACAAATGAAGATAGGAAGGCTCAAACAATTTCTAGGTACCTTAATTGATATTTTAGGACATACACTTTGCAACAAGATATATATTTTTATTCTTTTAAAAAATATTTTATTCTTTTTATTTTATGTGTATGAGTGTATTGCCTGCATGTATGTAAGTGCACCTGTGTCGTGCAATGCCTGCGGAGGTCAGAAGAGGGCATCAGATCCCCTGGAACTGGAGTTAGAGACAGTTGTTAGCTGCCATGTGAGTGCTGGGAATCGAACCCAGGTCCTCCGGAAGAGCAGACAGTGCTCTTAACTGCTGAGTCATCTCTCCAGCCCCTATTTTTATTCTTTTCTATATATTTTTAAAATATTTTATTATTTTTTTTTTAAATTTTATGTGTATGCGTGTATTGCTTTCATGTAGGTAAGTGTACCCATGTTGTGTAATGCTCACGGACAGAAGAGGCTGTTGGATCCCCTGGAACTGGAGTTATGGATAGTTGTTAGCTGCCATGTGGGTGCTGGGATTTGAACCTGAGTCTTCTGCAAGAACAGTCAGTGTTCTTAACCACTGAGCCATCTCTCCAGCCCTTCTTTTCTATATTTAAAAAAAATTCTTTCAAATTAGCCTTAAAATATGAATTTCAAGCTTATAATTATTTGTATTGATATACTTTAGTAACAGACTTCCTACAAGCCTCTAAAAATTCTTATTAAAACCTAAAAATTGTTTTCCTCACTTCAGTTTAAGTACCCTATTTGCTTTAATAAATTAATAAATGAAAGTTTAACATTCAACAGAACACATATACACAGAATCTTAATCTTACTATTGTAAATAATGTAGCATTATGGAAAGCCACACTGTAGTTCCTTAACAAAATTAAAGAGAATTGATTCAATAATCTCATTTCTGTAAATAAACTCAAAAGACTCAAAAGTAAGAACTAAAACAGAGACTTATACAACACACTCATTACAAGTTTTTTCATAGTAATTACAAAAACAAAAAGGGGAAATGTGAAGTTGGGACGGAGTTAGGGTAGGAGGCACTAGGGGAAGTTGGAAGGTGGTAACGGGGGATGGATCTGATCAAAATATATTGTATAAATGTAAAAATTAAAAGAATTTAAAAAATATATAACCCAAGTGGATAAACAAAATATGGCAGACAGATACAGAGACACAAACACAAACACACACACACACACACACACACGCACACACACAAACTAGACTATTTGGTCTTTTTAGAATGTATCCTTTCTGGGCAGAAAATTTTGGCATATGCTATATCATGGATAACTTT
Source organism: Nannospalax galili (assembly GCF_000622305.1). Lineage (NCBI taxonomy): Eukaryota > Metazoa > Chordata > Mammalia > Rodentia > Spalacidae > Nannospalax > Nannospalax galili. The sequence goes on along the minus strand of NW_008359594.1, from coordinate 3,192,557 downwards.
AAGGACATTATGTTAAGTGAACTATGCCAGTCATAAAGAAAAACAAAAACAAAACAAAACAAAAAACATTGTATGTTTCTCCTTAAATGAGGTTCCTGGAATACACCAATTCATAGAAGGTAGAATGATGGTGATGGAAATGAGTTACTATCTGTGTATAATGAGAACAGAGTTCAGTTTTGCAAGATGAATATAATTTGAGCAATTAACTGCACAAGTTAAATGTACTTAACACTACTGAATACTCTTAAAAATCATTAAAGGGGCTGGAGAGACAGCTCAACAGTTAAGAGCCCTGGCTGCTCTTACAGAGGACCTGGGTTCAAGTCCCAGCACCCATAAGGAGGCTGGCAACAATCTGTAACTCTAATTCCAGGGGAATCCAACACCCTTTTTCTGACCTCTGTGGGCACTGCACAACACAGGTGCATGTACACCTAAAATAAAAATAATAAAATATTTAAAAAATTAATTAAAATGGGGCCAGGATATACCTCAGCACAGTGCTTGCCTACTATGCATAAGTCCTGGGTTCAATCCACAATAACATACAAGAAGTTTGTGAGAGATACAGGGGCTGGGGAGATGGCTCAGTGGGTCAAGTACTTGCTGTGCAAGTGTGAGGACCTGAGTTTGGATCACCAGAACCCACGTGAAGCAGGACATGGTAGCATGGCTGTCTGAATTCCAGGGCTCCTATAGCAAGATGAGAGGTGGAGACAAAAGAACCCTAGAAAGCTGGCAGCCAGCTAGCCTAGAATATGCAGCAGCAAACAAGAGACTGTCTTAAGTAAGGTGGAAGGCAAGGACCGACACCCAAGGTTGTTCTCTGACCTCCAAATATGCCCTCATTAAACACATACACAGACACACACATACACAGACACATACACACACACAAATAATGGGAAATGTTATATTTATTTTACTATAATTAAAATTTTATATAGTTTTCAAAGATGAGAACAGCCCTCTTTAGTGTGATATAAAAACTGATTGTTAAATGATGTTAAAAATAAAATACTGAGATGTGTTATTATCAGCAAGCCTCACTTAAAAAGCAGCTCTGGAAATGAAGACAAATTAGTGCAGTGCCTAAGGAAAACGGAAAGAAGGATAATTCAAGCCCTGTGTTAAGAGTCCTAAATCTGGCTAAACGGAAACCATCAAAATGACCACTGAAGTGGAACTGGTGATTGCCCAGTGAACAAGGCAATCCAGGCTAGGACCTCAGGCCCTTCTGTGCTTACTCAGGCAGGATAAAGAGAACTGATGTGATCAAAAGAGCAGCTTGTACTCACCTGCCTAAAAGACTCCTCTTCTGCATCATCCAGAGCAGTGTTCTCATCAAAGTCAATCACACGGTCATACATCTGGATATTGTATTCATCCCACGTCACAGTACCATCACTGTTTTTATCATATTCGACAAACTGCTGTTTTGCCTCTTGCATAGCATAATGCTTAAAAGACATCTGAATCCACTGACTGAGTTCACCTAGAATTTCCCAGAACACAATGAAATGTTTACAAGAATTTTGATCTTAAGATTTATAAACTTCTTCAAAAAGTTAACTTCAATGTTTGCAAAAATTGAAAACTGGCCTAATAGTATCGCTAGAAATAAGGATGGGGGGGTTATGCAGAGTCCAAAAACGTCGTAATACATGATTTAAATAGAATGAAAGCTTCACGAGTACAATCTGAATCTGTGGGATTTCTGTTTTGTTTTGCTCCCTTTCAGTGATGTACACTAAATGCCTGGCCCCATAAGTACTTCTTAAATAAACTGTCACGTAACCAAAACAGAATTTCACTTTTAAAAACCCTCAAAAATTTGAAGATAACCTTTGCTAACAATTATAGATTTCTTAAGAAGCAAAGCTATTTGAATGGCTACCTATTTATCTTAATATCTATTAGAATTTTTTTTTCATTAATGAAAGGAATACGTTTTCCTTTAAATTGAATTGAATCAAGACACACACACATATATACACATATGCTCTAGACACACACACACACACACACACACACGAGTTTTGTTTTGGGAGGGGTTTTGAGATAAGGTCTCATTTCACTATGCAGCCCAGGCTGAGAGTCAAACTCATGACCCTTCTGTCTCTGCCTTCCAAGTGTTGGGACTGATTACAGGTCTGAGCCATTACACCCTTATCAAGATATGTTAAGGAAATAACAGGCAGTAATTAGACATGGCCTAAATTACAAATAGGTATTCAAGTGACTGAAATCAGAGAAATACTTTTATGGTATATTTCTTTTAAACTTCCTAAGTCATGTGGAAGAAATTCTAACAAAGTAGCAATTATGATTCTTTTTTTTTTTTTTCTTCAGACAGGGTTCGGTCTCACTACATAGACCAGGCTTGGACTTTAACTCAGTGATTCAGGATTCACCTACCTCTGCCCCTTGAATGCTGGGATTAAAAAAGGCTAATGTCACTATGGCTGGCAGCAATTATGATTTGTGCCTTTCTTGCAATAGCTATTTGTCTTACCTTGGTATCTGAAGGCATGAGGAAAAGTCATAAATCTCAAATGCCCATTTTCAGATCAATTTAAAAACTTCTACGAGGTAATTACTTACTAAACTGAATGAATTACAGAAAATAGGCAGGGAGGATGCAACAAACATTTGCAAGAACATGAGTATACAGCAAGCACTTGGTTTAAAGGTATTAAAGACTGGTATTTCTCTACTGGTTTGGGAGAACGTAGGTACAAAGAAATGCAGAGATGCATTCTCCTCCTGAAACCTTAATTATTATGCAACCATACATTGAATAACTGTTGTACCAGGTCCTGCATCTTTAGTTTAAAAACAAGGCATCATAATCATCATTATTCCACGTTCAGACATAATGAAACACATTCTGAAAGGCCCAAGGTTTCAAAGCTAAGAGCCCAGATTCAAACCTATTTTTAGCTTCAAAACCTAAACTACTATGGACTTTTGTTACCCCTTAAGAGCCTCTATATTTTGGGATGGAGAGAGGGCTCAGTGGTTAACAACCATCCGTAACTCCAGTTCCAGAGGAACCTAATGCCCTCTTCTGACTCCTCAGGCACTGCACAACACGGGTGCACAAACATATATATGCACTAGACTTGTATACATAAAAATAATAAATTTTAAAAAAAAGAATGATGGGGCCTCTCCATATTGCCCAGGCTGGTCTCAACTCCTTGACTCAAGCTATCCTCTTGTCTCAGGACCTCCCAAGTAGTTGGGATGACAGAAAGTAGTTTGGGCCTAGTTTGAGACTCTCTACTTCTTAAGAACCCAAATCCAGTCCTTGCTCTCAAAACAAAAATTAGTGAAGTTCTCTCAAGGGTCCCCAAGTAGATTATATGCTTCCTTAAGCACCCTGAGTCTTGTTTCTATTATAAAGAATTTAGTATGACATATCAGAAAAACAGAATGGAGCAGGGATCAGAAAAATGAGCTTGCATTTCAGCTTTCCCTGTTCAGCATCTCAAGCCTTTGTTTTCTCATCTGTAAAATGAAGATCTGGAATATTTAAACATGTCTAGGTTCTGACAAGTACTATAGTCTTCCAAATCAACTCCATGGTCTACTTTAGTGAAACCAAAAGCAGACCCATCAGTATACTGGCTGAGGGTTCAGAGGTTTCAGCATCGTTTAAGTAGCAGGAACAGAACCTGAGGGCATAAATGTGAATATGTTATTGATAGTATACCTCAAACTCACAGGTTTGCAGCTCCCCCTCTACTAAATTCATTTTTTGGATGCTGAGCAACATTTAAATGAGAGTTACAGTCAAATAGCTTAGTCATTGTAACAAACTTCTGAATTTTTAAAAGATCTAGAATGCTGATAGGATTCACGTGAATTAAATGATGAGAAGGGGACTACTGGTAGGAATTCATTTAGAACATTTTTTATTACTTTATTTTACATGTAAGAGTGTATTAACTGCATGTATGTGAGTGCACTATGTCATGCAATGCAGCAGAGGTCAGAAGAGGGCATCAGATTCCCCTGTAAGTGGAGTTAAGGACAGTTCATAGCCACCATGTGGGTGCTGGGACTTGAACCCCAGTCCTCTCCCAGAGCAGTAAGTATTCTTAACCGCTGAGCCATCTCTCTAGCCCAAGAACACTCTTTAATGGTCTATTCATTCCATTTCTGAGACAATTTTTTGAACTGAAGACATTAAAAACTGAATTAAACTAATTAGCTGACTGGATTTTAGTCCTGACTTTGCCATTTTTGTAAAGAAAAAAAAAAGGCGGACATCACTGCCAGCATCTCTCTTAAGAGACCAAGATTAGGCCCCTACCAGTTCCATCATTTTATGTTGCAATAAATGGAATTCACATGCAACAGGTTTTTTTTTTCTATTTGCTTACAACAAGCAGATTCTTAAAATTTTACAGATCAAAGAAGCACTGTATCATGTACTGTCTTTAAGGTTTTCAGCAAATGTTTCCAAAATGAATCATACTCTCGACAATGACAAAAGTGATGTAAGGAAGAGGTATGACTTGCACTTCCACTATCATCAGTGTTGTTTACATATGGTTGGAGAAAGCATTGAATTTTACCTGGTACCACACCTTCGAGTATAAGACCTACTTTTCATTATCACAGTACTTCTAGTTTGTGGAACAACTAGCAATCTACATAAATGTTCGTCTATCTCCTACAAAGCACTTTCTCCATTGTTGGTGGTGCAAGGCAGTCCTTACTTTCAGTGAGAAAGCCATCTGAGTCCGCATCAATTTTCTTTATGATCGACTGCAGGCGCCTTTGCTGCTCTTCGTGGCCAAGTTTAACGTATTCATCGACGTCTTCCTTCGGGGAGGGAAGGATATGCAGGAGGACCAAGCATTACAATCAGGGAAACATAATGGTGGAGGAAAACAGGGCTAACCCCCTTTGCCAAAGGGCTATCTGATGACCCACCCTTTCCAACAAGCCCCCAACCACCCGCGGTGATCTCGGGCCTTATTCCAGGCGCGGAAAGGATCCAGCTCCTGGGCCTGGACTCCTCGGGCTTTCCAGGCCTCGGGGACCCCAGAGAGCAAACGGAGCCGCGCCGGGCCCCCATTATCAGGCCACCCCCACCAGGCCTCACCCGGTCGCCCCTCTTTGTCCCGGCCTGGCATCCTCACCTGAACGCCCAGCAGCGCCTCGCGATCGTAGTCCGCCCGGTGTTCGCCCTGCGGGTAGTGCAGCTCCTCGGCCTCGCTGGCGCCGACCACCGCAGCGTACAGCAGCATCAGCCCCAGCGCCGTGGGCCTCGAGCCCAGACGCATCACGCCGATCCGCCGAGGACGCTGGAAGCCGGGAGGAGGGAGGCAGGCGGGGCCCCGGCCAGGCGGCAGCGCTTTACAACCGGCCACAGAGGGGCGGCGCCGCATGTGGGGGTGGGGGGGGGCACCGGGCACGGCGGGAGCCGACGGCCTAGCTTTCACACACAGCGTGCGAGGTCTGCGGGCTACAGAGCTCCGGAGCCGAGGCAGGCCCTGCCTTATATGGCCGCGGCAGGGGGCGGAGCGCCAAGCGGGTCTCTGATTGGGCTGTGCGTCTCCGGGGCCGGGCCTCCGTCTACCGCCTACTACGGGCGCCAGCAGGCCAGCTCCCGGCCGCGAGATCCCCGCGGGCTCTTTCCCCTTTGCTGCCAGGCCCTGCGAAAAACAGTCCCCGCTCCACCTCCACCCTGCCTTTCTCTTCCAGCCTCGCTCCTGGCAGAAGTCCCCTGTCCAGTCCTTGTGTCGTTCCTGACTTGCATCAGAGAGAAAGCCAGGAGATTTTGATGAAAAACAATACAATATTGTATCTTGAAAAATCTTTGAGCAACCGACCAGCAGTGTCCATTTCCCAAACTTCAGTGTCCTAGTTATTTCGCCATAGCATGAATTGCAGTCAGATGCTTGTGTCCGATCCTGAATTTAGCGACTTAAAATAATATGACTGGATAAATTTCTTGACCCCTTAAAAACCTATTTGCTCATTTATAAAATAGGCATAGTTTTTAAAAGACTTTTAAAGAGTTGTGGCAATCGAATTAAATAATATAATGCCTTTAGAACAGTAACTAGTTGTTACTGTTGTGAAGTGCTCAATAAATCTATGTGTTCATCCATACTGGAAGAAAAGTAAAGGACAGTTGTGCAGAAAAAAATAGCTTACCGAATAGCTTTGTGGGTAAATACATGGACTCGTGCTTTCTATCCCATGCCTACTTCAGGTCTATGGAATTTCTCCACCTTAGCTTGTGCACAGTAAGCCCAGAGCAATTTGTAGCTTGTAGCTTGAACTGTTTTGTTTACTATTGTTCCTCTTTGAATCAAGTCTTTTCTGAACTAGAAGAAAAGGCTTTTGGGGTCTTTCACTTCTCACAGGCTCTGGATTGAAAGCAAGAATCCCGTTCCAAACTGCAAAACTGAGTGGACACAAATTACACAAAGTTCTTGGGTCAGATTGGAATTTTATATTTGGTCAGAGACCATTCAAAGTTTTTCAAAGTAAAAATAAAGATCAGTATAGAATAGAGGTTTTTTTAACTTTAAATTTTTTTTAAATTTTATTTTTATTTTATGTGTATACGTGTATTGACTGCATGTAGGTAAGTGCAACATGTCGTGCAAGGCCTGTGGAGGTCAGAAGAGGCTGTCACATCCCCTGGGACTGGAGTTACAGACAGTTGTTAGCTGCCTTGTGGGTGCTGGGATTCGAACCCAGGTCTTCTGCAAGAACAGTGTTCTTAACTGCTGAGCCATCTCTCCAGACCCTAGAGTAAAGTGTTAAATATTAGTGTAAATATAGGCAATATTTTAGAGTCAATTTCATTTAAAAAAGAAACTAATGGGAATGTGAAACTTTAATCACTGGATCATTTTAATTTTCATTTCAGTTCTGGGTTTTGAGGTAATTCTATGAAGAATAAGACAATCTCATTTAATGTAAAGTACTCAACTTTGGGCCAATTATTCTCAAGTAAGGGGAATTTGATGAGCTTCTGATATGATTCCAATTACAATGGGTAGGATACAAAGTATTAGGGAAGTTTTTTTTGTTTTAACTCCAGGGCTCCACAGATGGAGATTTTGGGGCAAAGGGAAACTAATGGCCTTTAAAGGGACTTTGAGGTAAATGGTATAAATGAACATTAGAAGGCCTGGGTTCTGTCTTCCTTCAGCTATTTTCTGGCCAATGAGCTATTTTTTCCAAATGCAGGAAAAGGACTAAACTAACTGAGCAGATCTTATTTTGAGGTCTTTGGGCACCTAAATGGCTCTCTACACAGGATTTGGTAGTGTTAGTCCTCAAATTCTATGCAGGAATTTATGCTTGTGTACATTTCTGGGTACAAGCTCTATGATTCTGCTTTCATCAGTGTTTCCAAAGGGTGCAGGTGACAGAAAAAGTTAAGGACTCTGGAAGAAATCTAACTCTTTACTTCTTAAATCTGTAAATCCATTGTTTTATTGAGGATTGTTTGGAAACTGACTACAGTAAAGATGTTCATTCTAGAAAGGCCAGACCAATCCATTGTCATTTATATGTAATTAATTAGTTATATTCAGAAAAAAATATTTTTAAAATAAGTAGCCTGTGAAAAAAGCATCACAGATACCAATTTTCAAATTTGTTTTTATTTACATTTTTATTGGGATAGAATGCGTAAATTTTAAAGTGTGCAACTCTTAAGTTTGCAATCAATGAGGTGGGAGCGATATCTTATTCTGTAGCCTAGTCTGGCCTCAAATTCATGACAAGTCTCCTGTCTCAGCTTCCCAAGTGCTAGGATTACAGTTATAAAACCATTCTGGAAATTCAATGATTTTTTTGATATATATGTCTGTGAAATCTGCCCAACACATTAAGTCTCTCTCTTCCCCAACTATCTACAACTAGGCACAGTGGTATCTGTGTCTGTAGTCTCAGTTATTCAGAGGCTGAGGCAGGAGAATCACCTGAACTCTCAAGTTCAAGACCAACCTGGGAAACACAAAGATTCCATCTGGCAGAGGGAGGATGGGAGGGATGGAGTATGTACAATTCTGGCCTGTTTTATCATGAATACATGGTTCCTGTTCTTGAACTTTATACAGATGGCATCATACAACAGTTAAAGCTATGAGTAATGTGTTTTGCCTTGGTAGGAAGCAGTGTGATACCATAGAAAGATCACAGACAACTTTGAAATCAAACACGGGAAGTTTGAACCTTCATCCTGTAGCTCACCTACTATATAACCTTTTTATTTTATTTATTTATTTTTTGAGGCCTGTGAAACCTGCCCAGCACATAAATAAATGACTTAAACTCTATAAAAATGGAATAATAAAAACCCATCTGGCAAGTTCGGTGTGAAGAATATATCTACTACTCTGTGAGGTATCTGACCCACAGAAGGAGGTTCAACTTTCCTTTTGACTCTAGGAAATTTCTACTCTATCTTCCAGACCCCTAAGTGTTTCCTAAAGGAGTCCTTCAACTTCCTGGAACATAAACCTGTTCACCTCTAAGGTCTCTTTGTTCTGTTTTGTGTTTTATATGTTTCTCTGATTTGGCATTTAGCATGGTTTATTGTGGCTGGTGGCAATGCTACAAAATGGTGGGAGGCTTGAGGTTAGGAACTGTGTGATTTCTCCTAGTGGCCTTGCTAATAAGAGAAGTTCAATAAATTTTGTGAAATGAAAGAATTTAGCTATACTTTTAGAAATATGTACCATAGGTACTAGAGTTAGCTTTGAAACTACACAGAAAAGAAATTTGTAGATTCCTCACTTTTTTAGTTTAGTAGTTGTGTTTTACAAGGAACTGTGGTTTTTTAAAACAAAGCAATACTTACCTAATATATGTGGCATGTACACTTGTGTTTACAGGCCCTTCCACCAGAATGAAAGAGATTTGGCACAATAAACAACTTAAGTGGAAAAGCCAACAAACACAATGGGTTTACAACTCTGCACAGATGGAATACACAAAGAACAAAGGAACAGAGGTAGGGTAGTGAAGGGGCAAACAACTTAGACTGAATGATCACACAATTAGGGGAATTTTGTTGGTTAGTCTTTTGTTAGTCTTTTTAGAGATGTGAGGATTCCAGGATTGTGGTGGAGTCTTAAAGGATGATAGAAAATATATAGATAGTAGGTATATTATGATGCCTAGAAAATATTTTCATCACTAAGGAGAATCCTAAAGGGTATATAAGTACTCGTAAAAAAATCTCAGTAACTCATTAAAAATACTTCTAAGAAATGCAAAGTGATTGCTTTGCACGGAATGAGATTTCCCTAAATTAAACACAGATCTGTCCCAATAAGCAAATGTAATGATAGCTTCCTCCCCTATTTCCGGCAATTCACGTTTATGGCCCTCTACCACTTTCACTAGTCCATCTCTGGCCCCAAAGTCAGTTTAAGTAGGTAGATATTAGAGCATCTTTCCTGACTTGCTCCCTGTATCCATAAGGTGTCCACACATCCCAGCTGATACAATTACTAACCATGCTTCTTACACCCTCAAAAATCACCCAGAAGGAGGTGATAAAGTATTTGGTAATCTTAACACTCAGGCTCACACTCAAGCTGTCCAGCCCCCACCCTAGGTCCTTCCAAGCCCCTGTGTTTTATTGTTCCAGAACCTTTCCCACAGCTTTGCTTCAGCTTTTCAACCATAGGTCCTTGGAGTTTTAGTCAAAATTTATTAGCAGTAAAAATTAACATAGAGAAGGAGGGGCAAAACTTTACTAAAGATAGCAATAAGGGCAGGCTTAGGCAAGAATTTCATATGAATTTTAACAAAATTGATTAACTTTTGGCATTACTGAGCCAGCTCTGAAGACAGCCACATGGGAGGAAATCCTGAGCTGATAAAATAAACTAAAGTAACTTTGAAGGACAGTGCTCTCTGGATTTGTTAGTTCTGGAATGTATATAAGAAGAAAAGTCAGGCATCACTTCATGGTCAGACCATGCACTTAAGCCTTATGTGATTGTGAGTCTGACTGACAGAGAAAATGCAGTTGTTCTGTGTCCCCATCATAGGAGTGACTGGGTCTTCAGTTTTTCAGGATTCAGAATCAAACTCAGGTCTTTTGAGGTTGGTTTCTGTTCAAAAATAATAATAGGGACTGGGGTGATGGCTCAGTGAGTGAAGTGCTTGCTGCACCAAGCATGAAGACCTAAGTTCAGATCCTCAGACTCATAAATGCCAGATATGGCAGCATACATCTATCTGTAAACCCAGCACTGTGGAGGCAGAGACTGGTGGATCCCAGGGGCCTGTAGGGCAGCCAGTCTAGCTGAAATGGTTATGCTCCAGGTTCATGAGAGATGCTGTCTTAAAAAATAAGGCAGAGAAGCAATTGAGGAAGACATCCCAACATCAGCTTCTGTCCTCCACATGTGCCCATAGAGGCAAACACACACACGTGTGCACACATATATCCAATACACAAACAACCCCCCCAAATAAAAAGCACGTGACAATGTAGTACAGAAACCAAGAAGCTACACAAATAAAGCCTGCCCACATGTTTATTGTAGGAAAGTTGATACGCAATAATAAACAAAAGAAAAAAGGTTACAAACCTCATTCTCATAAATAATTGCTATTAACATTGATGCATAATTTACCAGAGTAATTTATATATGCAATATTAATATATGTGCAATATTTTGCTTCATTACTGTAGTAAAAGACCTGAGATGGGATAATTTATAAAGAACAAAAATATATTTCTCATGGTTCTGGAGGTAGAGAAGCCTAAGATCAAGGTGCCAAGCAGAATTGTATCCAGGGAGAAAGGGCTCTTTGCTTCCAAGATGACACTTTGTTGCTACATTCTCCAGAATGAAGGAGTGCTGTGTCCTCACTTGTTGGAAAGACAAAAGGAGTAAACACCTTCTTTCAGGCTGTTCTATATAGGTACTTAATAGCATTCCTGAGGGCAGAGCCCCATGACTCAATCACCTCTGAAGGTTACATTGGGGATTAAGTTTCAATATGAATCTGGAGTAAACAAAAATGTTTGAGCCATGGCAGATAAATATGCCTTACACAAAAGTAGAATGCAAAAGAAGATTCTTATGTTAGCGATGCAGCTCAAGAAAGCAGGGGAGCATGGTCCAGAATGTTCAAGGAGGCCTAGGAACCCCTAAAAATCCCCAGTGAATATACATATTTCTTTAAAAGTGTTTTTATTTACTTGTTGACAACTTCATATGTTTATATAATGTATTTTGATCATATTCAGGCGTGTTCCTCTCTCTTACCTCCCTCCCACTCTGGGAATCTCTTTTTCCCAACACATTCCCCCTTATGTCTTTTTTTAAAGGTGTAACCCACTGAGTTTAATTAGGGTTGCTTGCATGTACATGGTTTTGAGGTTATTTACTGGATCATGAGAATTTACCAATACAATTTGCCTTTTACCCCTGAAGAAACAATGACTCCTCCCCCTCCTCCAGCTAGGGGCTGGGGCTTCATGTGCTCTTCCCCCATCCATGTTGGAGAATATTCCCATTTCATCTCAGGAATTTCTCTGCAGCAGTTCATTTTTGTCTGATGGGTTTTTCTCATCTTCTACCTCCCTAGTTGGTAGATGGTACTCACCATCATAGGATGGCTTCACCCGGATCCATCTAGTTGGTTGCTTTGTTTCACAGTATTGAGGACTTTTTCCAAGAACCAAGGTCCTCCCACATGCTAGGCAAGCACTCTACCAGTGAAATATAGCCCCAACTCCCAAATCCTTTTTTTTTTTTTTTTTTTGAGACTATCTTGGTAAGTTGACTAGGCTGATCTTGAACTTGCTCTGTAGCCCAGACAGGCCTTGAACCTGAATCTGGATCCATCTGACCTCTTGGAATACGCAGACTATTTTAGAATTGAGTATAATAACAAGTTAGGCTTTGAAGTCTGATCCAAAATATGACTCCTGGTCTCTACTCAGAGTTTACTCATCATAGTCAAAGCAGGAGGGATTTCATATATCCTGGCTAAACAAAACATGGAAGTGGAAATATTGTGTCTATTATACCAAAGAGGCCAGACCTCCGAATCTGGCTGCTCAAGCCTTCTTTTATTTCTTCTTGCATAAATTAACAAGATGTACAGTGATGCTGCCATATATTTACTCACTGTGAATTAATCAGGAAGCTCAGAAAGATTTACAAGGTCCCCTTTGAGGCAATATGACCACTCCCTGAGGTTGACAGTAAACAGTTGCTGGAGGAGGGGACACTCTTGTTGAGCTGCTTGCAAGTTGGACAGGGAGCTATAGGAATGCAGTTTTTGTAGGTTTTCACCAATGTTGGGGTGACATTGAGGTGACATTGAGGTGCATTTGAGTCATCCATGTGCCTGTAAGTAAACGAATTGGTTCACCAAGCTATACCTGTATGGAATTGTTTCATTGGTCTCTCACTGGTCCTTTATCTGGGATGAACAGATGTTTGTTCCTGTGTTCTCAGGAAATGTGTGCAGCAGCCACCAACCCTACACCCTTCTTAGTTGCTAGGACTCTCTCTCTCTCTCTCTGTCCCTACACACACACACACACACACACACACACACACACACACACCATATTCTCTCTA
>NW_008359594.1:3168990-3179491 GCF_000622305.1 Nannospalax galili | reverse complement strand
TCCAACACAAATCTCAGATTTCTTAAGGGAACACACATACACACACACACACACACACACACACACACACACACACACACACCATATTTTCTTTATCCATTCATCCACTAACAGGCACCTAAGCTAATTTCATATCTTAGCATTATGAATAGTGGTATTATGAATAAACATGGACACAGGTAACTCTTCTGTATGTTGACTTCATATCCTTTGTATATTTGCCCAACAATGATATAGCTGAACTATATGGTAGTTCTATTTTCAGGGATTTAAAAATTTATTTATTTATTTTTATTTATTTATTTATTTTTTAATTTATTTTTATCTTCTTGGTTTTTTAGAGACAGCATCTCCCTGTAGTCCCAGCTGGCCTAGAACTCGCTATGTAGACCAGGCTGGACTTGAGATTCACCTGCGTCTGTCTTTCAAGTGCTGGGATTAAACCTGAATGCCAGTATGCATGGCCTTAAAACTTTTATTTTTAATTTAGTGTATATGTGTGTATGTGAGAGAGTTTGTGCATGTGAGTACAGCGCCTGTGAAGGCCAGAAGAGCTCGAGTTATAGGTGCTTGTGATCTGCCTGTTTTGGGTGCTGGGAACCAAACTCAGGTAAGAACAGTAAGTACTCTTAACCACTGAGTTATTTCTCCAGCCCACTTATTTTCAGTTCTTTGAAGAACATTCACACTTTTTTTTTTTTATAATGGCTGGCCTAATTCACATCATATCTCTGCTATATAACGTTCCTTATTGTGCACATCCTTACCAGCATTGGTTTGTTTTATTGTGATAAGAGCCATTCTAAATGGGGTGGAACTCTTACCTCATTATACATTATGGTTTTGATTTGTTTTTCCTTGGTGGCTAATGATGTTGAGATTTTTTTTCGCATATTTATTGGACATTTGTATTTCTTCTTTTGAGAAGTGTCTGTTCAGGTTTGCCAATTTTAATAGTTTTTTTTGTAGTTGTTTCTGTATTCTTGATATTAATTCCCTGTAAGATGAGCAACTGGAAAGTATGTTCTTCCATTCTGTAGGCTGTCTCTTCATTCTGTTCATGGTTTCCTTTGTAGTGCAGAAGCCTTTTGTTTATTCATATTTTCAAATTACGTTTATTGATTTATTTGCGTGGGGGGTATGCATGTGTCACACTGTGTGTATCATGACTTGTATGTGGAGGTCAGAGGACAACTTGCAGGAGTTAGTTCTCTCTTTCCATCATATAGGTTCAGGAGATCAAACTCAGGCCATCAGACTTGGCAGCAAGTGCCTTTACTCACTCAGCCATCCCGTCAGTCCCAAGATGCCTTTTAGCTTACTGTAGTCCCATGTGTCTATACTTTGTTTATTTCCTGTGCTTTTTAGAATATTTTAAAAAAATTATTGCTTGTACTAATATTTTTAAGTGTCCCCCCTGTTTCTCTCTAATGGTTTCAGGGTTCAAATCTTATAATAAGGTCTTTTATTCATTTTGAGTTCATTTTTGAGTTCATCCAAGGTAAGAGATGTCAAGTTTTAACATTTTGCATGTGTGTATCCAGTTATCCCAACAATCATTCGTTGAAGATGCTGTCTTTACTCCAGTGAATGTTTTGGGCATCTTTGTGAAGAATCAGTTGTCTGTAGAAAAGTGGAATTATTTCTGGATTCTGTTCTATTAGTCTTCACATTTTTTGGTATATTTTTAATTGAGTTTTGTGTATTTCATACTAATCATCTTAATGCTGCTTTTGTTACTAAGTCTTTGTAGTATGCTTTTAAATCAAGTATTTTAGTGCCTTCTAAGTAAATACAATAAAAACTAAAAAAAAGTTCATAAAAATTGTATTTATCAGAATGTCAACAAAACAGTTGCAGTTTCTTTTTATTTACAGAGTGATATTCAGTTAGCAGAGCAATTATTTTTGTATAAGCTGCATCAGAGACAACCTAAGATGAAAAAATAAAAACCTACCATCTCCGTATATAACTAATTTGTGCTGTGTACCAATAAGAATCCACTTTAAATTTCCATTCCAATTTACAATCCCCATATTCTACCCGGCAAAGTTAGTGGCTATTGAAAATACCACTAGAATGGGGATATCTAAAGACACATTCAATAGTATGTCAACTATACAAAAACACTGTACAATTTAAAAACAAATCTTACACTGCCTTACACATTTTAGTTTTTTCTTTAAAAGGAATGAGTTGTGTATAGAAGGGTTAAATGCTTTATAGATGAGAAAACACTCTGCTAGGACCAAGTTACTCTTCATCTTCCTCCTCTTTGTTCTTGCTTTTTTCAGCCTTGACAGCTCCTTTTTTGGTGGCATCAGAGTTTCCTTTAGCTCTGTGGGCAGCACTATCTTTTTGTATTTTTCCCTTCATCTTCTCTTCTTTTCATAAGGCTGTTTGTTGTCTGCAGCAGCGGTGTTCTACTTTCTTTGCAACATCACCAATGCATAAGTCAGGATATTCTCTGATTTGGGGCAATGCTTGGAACAGAACAAGAAGAAAGAGGAAGGAGGCCTCTTGGGTGCGTTTGGATCTTTGCACTTCTTTTTTTGTTCAACTTCAGGAGGGATATAAGTTTTTATTTCTATTTCATAATGAGCCTTGTCTGCCTTTGCCAGGTCTTCAAACTCCTTTTTCTTTAGCAGACATGGTCTTCTACCTCTCTGAGCACTTCTTGGAAAACTCAAGACAAACTTAATGACTTAAACAAGCACATTTGAGGGTGTTTGTGTCAAACCCAAGCCTCATGCCTGCTAGGTAAGTAAGTGCTCTACTATTAAGCTACATACCCAGATCTTATTTTATTTTATTTTTAGAATAGCACTATATACGAGAAGTCTGAATCAGTTTCATTGGGTCAGAATCAAAGTGTTAGCAAGACAATATTCTTTCTGGAGGCGTTAGGAAGAATCTGTTTCCATTTTCCAGCTTCTAGAATTTCATTTCCTGCTGGCCTTTTGAGGCTAAGGCCTGCTCCTCAGCATTCCAAGCAGGAGACATAGGCTTTAGCCCTCACTACTGATTGTGTTAATATCTTTTCTTCTGCGCCAATCTCCCTTTGCCTTCTGCTTGTGATTTACAGTTAATGCCCATCTGGATAATCTAAGGATCATCACACTCATCTCAAGGTTCTTAGTGTACTCACATCGAGTTCCCAGGACCCTGGGGCATAACCCCACAGGGTACGGACCTGGGTCTCCATGTGTGATGTTAACTTTTCCAGTAGCAGCATTTAAAAAGGAGGAAGAGGGGCTGGAGAAATGACTCAGAGAGTAAAGTGCTTGCCATGCAAGTATGAGGGCCTGCGCTTGATCCGCAGCACCTATATAAAAAGTTTAGACACCTTTAATCCCAGCACTTGGGAGGCAGAGGCAGGAGGATCTCTGTGAGTTCAAGGCCAGCCTGGTCTACATAGTAAGTTCCAGAAGAGCTGGGGCTACAGGAAGACCCTGTCTCAAAAAACCGAAAAATGAAAAATAAAAAAGTTTAGCACCCACATAAAAAAGCTGTTTGCTGTGATGTGCACCTGTGGTCCCAGTGCTGGAGAGGAGAAGACAGGAGGATCCCTGGGACTTGCTGACCAGCTAGTCTAGCCAAATCTGCAAGCTCCATGTTTGGCAAGAGACTGTCTCAAAAATAAGATGGAGAGCAACTAAGATACTCCACATCAACCTCTGGTCTCCACATACATGTACATATGTGAGCATATATGCGCACACACACAGAGACATACACACAAAGCAGAATGCAACAGGTGAAGCTAATTTTATTGACAAAGTGTTTAACCTAATATGGCCACATTATTATCAACATTTCATTAATGTAAAAGTTACTGTGATATTTTACTTTTTTATATCACATCTTTAAATGTGGAAATAAGTTTGCACTTAGTGTAAATATTAACTCAGATCCATCACATTTCCCTTGTTCTACAGTCACATGTGCCAGTAGCTGCTGTGCTAAACAGTACAGGGCTATGTGGTCTTGAAATTCAAAGAACTGGGGCAGACAGGACTGTGAACCCCTCATACCAAGCTCACACTTTAATGCCTATGAAAATCACCTCTGAAAATCCTTTCTGCCAAGATTCACCACTGAAATAACAGATGCTGGTTCAGATCTTTCTTGGTGTGCCAAATCTACCCATCACGGGTTATATACACTCTACAGAACCAGACTGGACACAGGATTAACATCAGGCTAGGAATTTGCTAGATTCATCATGAAAACATAATCTACCCTAGGGCAAAACAGAGGGATTTTAATTTAAGGTATTAGTTGTACTAGTTGATGTTAGAACCCAAAAGCTAAACAATAGACAACAAGACAAACTACAAACCAGAGTCATTACACAGCTGCTTCTACCTCTAGAAATGGAGAGAACAGAGCGTAGCATTATCAGAGCCTCAAATTGGTATCACTTAGAAAGGCAGTACCATGCAGCAAACTCGGATCATGGATACAGGAGCTGCTTAATGAGCAGAAGCAACCACTACTGGACATGCTGCTTGTTGAGGAATGGAGAGAACTACCCTGAGTGTTCGGCCAAACTTACCTGGAAGGCATTTGGTGAAGAATCCTACAAGGTGTAATTTGAGTTAAGAAAGGGCAGGGAGATTAAAAAAAAATCAGAGAAATAATTCCTGAATAAGCATGTAAGTGTCATAATCTGCTAATGTCTTATTAACTGGAGCTGCTGAGCATAGGTCTTGTCTTCCCAGACTCCAAAAGGACAGTTCTAAAACTTCTCCTACAGTATGTTGCAGAGAGTTTGTAGTGGCACTGCGCTTCAGTTGCACATGATGGTCACTTATTTATCACCTGCCTTATCCATCTCCCTGTCTTATATTCCTGTCCATACTTCTCAGGCTCAGCTCTCACACAAAACCTGCTCCCAAGACCTCTTCTTCAGGCAAGAATCCAAAATGAGCCAGGAGCAAGATCTCTAAACCAGGGGACTCTTAAAGATAAGGAAAAAGGGTATTAAGCGAATGGGTCATTAGGCATAATAGTTTCCAGACTCTGGGTTATGGTGGTAGTGTAAGAGAAACAGCACCATCTGTTGGTGACTGGTTCAAAGCAGACACTTCATCTCAGAGGGCCACATCTCTAGCGGTGCTGATTTACAGCTTCCATCAACCACTCCACTAATCTAGTAGGTAGGTTGCTCTCAGATATTAGGGTAGGTGAAAGGATTAGTCAGCTTTAAGAGCGTGAACTTATGGGTCTGGAGAGATGGCTCAGTGGTTAAGAACACTGGTTGTTCTAGCAGAAGACCCGGGTTTGAATTCCAGCACCCACATGGCAGCTAACAACTGTCCCTAACTCCAGTCCTAGGGGATTCGACAGCCTCTTCTGACCTCCGCATGACACAGGTGCACTTACCTACATGCAGGTGATACACGCATACATATAAAATCAAAATAATAAATAAAAATTTTAAAAAAAGAGTGTGAACTTGTTTCTCTTGCTTTCAAGTTCAGTTCCTGGCTAGAAGAAACCTTGCATCAATTAAA
Organism: Nannospalax galili; assembly: GCF_000622305.1. Taxonomy (NCBI): domain Eukaryota; kingdom Metazoa; phylum Chordata; class Mammalia; order Rodentia; family Spalacidae; genus Nannospalax; species Nannospalax galili. Next base: position 3,173,972 of record NW_008359594.1, on the reverse strand, counting down.
GTGATAGTGAATCATAAGATCATGATTTTCCATAGGTCCACAGATGATGGACAGTGATGCTGCAGAACCTTTTTGGACAAAGAAAGATAAAGTGCCTATTCTAGCGAAAACAGTCTCTGCCTGTCATTATGGAGGAGGCCTAACATAATCAACATGTCCCCAGAGTTCTGAGGAGCAGCACCATGTCAGGATCTCAATGCAGGCTTTGTTGCTGGCAAGTACTGTTTTCAGCCTCAGAGAAAGATATCCATATGCTGATACTATGGATCGTTTCTTCCTCCTGCTATGGGTAGTGATACATGGGACCACTGAGCAAGCCCTGTGGTGGCTGAATAAAGAAGTTCCAGAACATCTTCTCATGCGCTGGAGTGTTTCCTATTCAGAGAATGCTGTTGGTAAGAATTTACATGGCGTGGTATAGAAAGAGATGGCTCAGTGATTAAGAGCACTGGCCGTTCTTGTAGAAGACCTGGGTTTGAATCCCAGCACCCATGTGGTGGCTAACAACTGTTTGGAACTCCTCCACAGGCATTGCACTACAAGGGTTGTACCTACATACATGCAGGCATAACACTCATACACATAAAATAAAGAATTTAAAAAGAATTTACATGGGACATAAAAACCCTTATACTAGTCATCATTTTTGAGATGTCCAACTACATGACTTTTCCCTCAGATTTCTTGTTACCAATATTTCAGTATTCCAAGTCTCTTAGTAATAGGTAAATCCATTATACTACTTCTCAGAAGCAAGAGTAAACCTGTACAGTGGGTAATGTTTCCTTACAGGTAAGATGGGCATGCAGATGTTCTGCCAAAAGTCTTCCCCGTTGTGATTGCCTTCTGCCCTTTTCTTTTGGAGCCTCTTGTGAATGGAATGGCAATACTGCTGCAGTTCATTTCAGCTGATGCCCATCTATTGTGCAGATCCATCTTTAAATCACACATAACTTTCCTTTCATCTGACAAGTGGCTAACAGGGAATTCTTCACTAGGTCCTAAAGTCCGAGCAAGCAACCTACTCAAACAATTTTCTTCTGTCTTCCTGATCTCAAGCCTCTTTGTGTGTGCGTGTGTGCATGTGTGTATGTGTGTGTGTGCATGTGTGAACATGGATGTGGATGATAAAGGTCAAAGTTGAGTATCTTTCTTAGTTGCATTCCACCTTTTTTGTTTTGTTTGAGAAAAGATTTCTCTGTGGCCCCAGCTGGCCTGGAACTCACTATGTAGGCCAGGCTGTCCTCAATCTCACAGAGATCTTCCTGCCTCTCTGCCTCCCAAGTGCTAGGATTAAAGGCATGCACCACCAAGCCCAGATTTTTTTTAAAATTTATTTTTATTTTATGCATATGAGCATTTTGCCTGCATGAATGCAAGTGCAGCCTTGCCATGTAATACCTGCAGAGGCCAGAAGAGGGTGTCAAATCCCTTGGAACATGGAGCTGCTGTGTGGGTTCTGGGAACCAAACCTGTGTCCTATGCAAGAGTAGCCAGTGCTCTTAACTGCTGAGTCATCTCCCCAGCCTACCTTATTTTTTGAGACAGGATCTCTCACTGAACCTGGAGCTCACTGATTCAGCTAGACTGGCTAGCCCTAGGAATCCTTTTGTCTTCTCAGCACAGAGATTACAGTTGGATTTTAACATGGATGGATCTGAACCCATGTCCTTATCCTTGTGCAGCAAGCAGTTTACGGAGTCATCATCCCAGCCCCTCAAGCCTCATCTTTTACACACCTCTTTTAATTAATGATGGATTGTTGGCATGCATGCTCAGTCTAAGGGCAATCATGCTGGGCAGGCAGCTCAGATGATCTCAACCCTCATTCCGTCAATAGACTTTATTAGAATCCAGTACTCCTTTGGTGGAAGAAAGCATGCCATTTTGCCAAAACCCTGGGATTGTGGTGCTTTGGATTTCTATCAAGGCTTACCAGAGTGTCCATATGGCATCCTTATCTGTCACGGATACATTGGGTGTTCTGAATACCCAGGTGGCTTTTCCTACCTGATACACAACCTTTTCATTTTCTGGGAAATGGTTTCTTAGTAAATGGATCCACAAAATACACTCAAGCATAGCATATGCGCTTTTTTTATAGTGTTAGGATGTACAAAGTGTGGAGACATTTTCACTACTGATAATGGCAACATTCTTGACCTCAATCTTGGTATTTGGGGCTTGGTAGTTTTGGCTATGGGGAGCTACTTTGTGTGTAGAAGAATGTTTGGCACTATCTTTGGTCTTTACCCACTAGATGCCTATAGGCATATATCTGTCTACCGCAAGTTGTGACAACTAAAATGTTTGAGGCACTGCCTGCTAAGGTTTCCTGCTGGACAAAATCTCCTGTGTTTGAGAACCACAGCTATCCTGGATATATGCCAATGTTCCTTTCACTGAAATTTTGTGTCTCTGGCTTGCATATGATACATTTACTTCCTGTTCACCATGCCAGTCATCCTGATGCCATCAGTGTAGTGGATCACAAGGATTTCTATGGAATGTCTGGAAGATTAAGACCACTGTGGATTAGACCATGACAGTTTGAGTTGGCCTAGCAATGAGGCAGCACAGTGAGGATTATGTAAAGGCATCACTATTCCTGAAAGGTAAAGTAAATGCTACTTTCTACTTTCTTTGGTAATGGAATGAGGAGAAATGACTGGCTAGAGGAAAAGTTTCACATTAGCTGGCAAGAGAATGTAATGGCTCCAAATGGAGTCCCCAAATTGTAATAGTCAAAGTAACTTCATTTCTTCACTTTAAACTTCAAAAGCTAGAAAAGCACCCAGTTTCAAGGTCAGGTCTGAATTTAGTTACTTTCCCTCAGAAGAGTGCTTTCTTTGGAGTAGCTGTAACCTTGGTTACCTCTCAGACACTATAGCTGTGCTTCTTGCCTAGCCAAGAAGCCTAAATAACAATAGTAGTCAGAAAGTTCCTTACTGTCAAGGTCTCTATACAGCTGTTAAGAGAGGGACTAACAAAAGCTCGTTTTGGCTTCTGTAGTTTGCTTATCTCCTAATTTGGGCATCCTGACCCTACTCAGGACCACCAGGCATTACTTATGTGTGATGAAATTCTTGTGGTAGTTGTGGTTTTTGTCTTTATAAGTTAGTTTCACCCTCCCCTCGGGGCTGTGGGTCCTGAATCTGACTAAGGTACCACGGAAGGACAGCTATAGCCCTAATAAATCTGACCAATTAAAATTTGAATTGGGTCTGGTGGGTTTTTTTTTCCCTGTGGTTTCAAACTCCGAAACAAGAATGTGGATTTTCTTCAGCAAAGACACATCTGAATCAGATGCTGCAAGTGGGGTCACCATCTAGGCTTCCTTCTAATTAAACAGGATTCAGAAGAGGTATGATGAAAATGCTCATTCTTATATCTAAGTCAAATCTTTGCAATTCTCACGGGAGCGTAGTATTTCTTTTGGCACACTGTTCTATTAGAGACTGGCAGTTCCAAGCAAGGGCTTCCACTTGGTTCTACCTCTCATGATAGTCCTCTCTTCATAGGTCAGGGAGCCCATGGAAGGATTCTGCCAGCTACAAGTATGTATAGTCCAAATTCACCTTTAGGAGAGAGGGCCTCAGAGTGGGTTTACCAAACACATGAAGTGTGGTGGACTTAGATATAAATCTCATTTATCATCCAACTAACCAAGGCCTTTAGTCTATTCAGGGGTCCCCAAAGATAAGTGTAAACACAGATCAATGTGTAGTAGTTCCCTTAACATCTGAGGTATGTCCCTTTCCGCAGTGCACATATATCCTGCTGGTATCCATCAGCCCTTTTGAAAAAGGGGTAGGAGAAATATTAACCCTGCATAATTGTGACAGTGTTGCAAGGTTCTTTTTTCTCCAAGACCTGGTCCCTGGGTAGAGAAGTAATTTTGATTTGGGAATTAAATGGCAGGCTTTGGTGAACAAGAACTTAAGTCAGGTTTTGACTTACCAACTTACAAGCTTTGTAGCTTTCTCAGTTGTATAAATCAAGTCCTACTTTAGAAGGTTAACCACCGATTTCCTTCTGAGAGACCCTCGCATCAGTTAGTGATCCTTGCAAGTGACAATATCTTGTCACTCACCCTCTGCTGTCCATTATGAGAATTGCTCTCCCTTGTGGGTAGTAAGTATTAATACATGGCCTTTCACCAACGGTGGAACCGAAACAAGAAGACACCTTTCTTCCATGGCCCAGAGAGGACAGCCAATGCAGAACTTTTAGGAATTTTACTGCTTTGTGTTTCTCACAATGTTTCCTCAATGCCTTAGTATTCTGAGCCCTTCCAGGAAGCGTAGGAAAGCAGTCACTATGTTACAGATAATAATCCTCTCCAACATTCCCTTTCATATATGACACTATGCTTTGGTTTTTAAGACATATATCCCAGGTTAGCCTAAAACTCCCAATCCTTCTGCCTCAGTCTCTAAGTGCTGGGATTACAAGTGTGTGTCACCATGCCCACACCTAGCCTTCCCCCCTGTTTTGTAGACAAAGTCCTACTATGCAGACCTAGCTGGCCTGGAACTCACTATATAGACAAAGTTGGCCTTGAACTCACAGAAATTCACCTGATGTTGCCTCTCAAGTGCTGGAATTAGAGGTATGTGCTACCATGTCTGGTCGTTTCTTTTTTTAGTCATTCTAAAACTCTTTGAATTCCCTTCTCCACATTATGTAAGAGCTGTCCTGGTGTCTCATCTTTATTGAATTCAGGCCACCACTGAATTCAACTCCCAGTTAACAGACCAAGAAAACCATCAGAGGTATTTCTAGCTGCTAAATTTAGCATCCTAAAATCAGAATCTCAGGTAAGGACATTCATATTGTGAATTTAGTTTTAATCATTTTTCTATTATATCTTTTCTGATAAAACACACTTAGAATCTACTGTCACACATCTTCCAGATTACTATCAATGTAAATAAAATAGATAATCCAGTGGTTCCGGTTAAATTTTTTTTTGGTTAGAC
>NW_008359594.1:3141538-3168734 GCF_000622305.1 Nannospalax galili | reverse complement strand
GTCATGCAATGCCCACAGAAGACAGAAGAGGCTGTTGGATCCCCTGGAACTAGAGTTACTTTCAGTTGTTAACTGCCATGTGGGTGCTGGTATTTGAACCTGGGTCTTCTGTGAGAACAACTAGTGTTCTTAACCACTGAGCCATCTCTCTAGCCCCTTATTATTTTTATTTTATGTGTATGAGTGTATTGCCTACATGTGGGTAGGTGCACTCATGTTGTGCAATGCCCATGGAGGACAGAAGAGGCTGTTGGATCCCCTGGAACTAGAGTTACTTTCAGTTGTTCACTGCCATGTGGGTGCTGGGAATCAAACCCAGGTCCTCTGAAAGAACAACCAGGCTCTTACCCATTGAGTCATCTCTCCAGTCCCCTCTCCCTTTTTTTTTTTTTTAAAGATTTTTATTCCTGGGTCACTAGATTTAACTTTAGAAGTGAATGTGGAGGAAGTGAGGGGTGGTAGATAGAGTTAGACATCTCTTCACAAGGTATCTGCTGCATATAGAGTCATTATAGGATCTTTCAACAAGGGGACAGTCAGTTTCTTCAAATAGGAGAGGCAACATTTAGAGCTAGTTTGTTTCTATCCTAAGCCTCAATGACCCATGACTTTGCAATTGATGTCCTGACTTTCACATAGACACTTGGAAAGGCTATGAGTTCAACTTCATTTTACTCCAGAAACCTGTAAAATAAATTTAATTCTTACTTTTAATCAGGATCTGTCAATAAAGAACAAGAAATAAGAATTCTTTGGGTCTTCGTAGAAGCTTTCTGGTTCTGTGACCATGTCTTCAGCTGTGTTTAAGGCATGTATTCACCATTTCCTTTTTGTAATCTATCTCATGCTTTGAAGTTGTCAGCCTAGTTCACAGTCCCTGTAAATAACAGTACTAGTACTTGACAGACTACAGAAGCTCCAAATTCTCTAATTTTGTAGTCTTCAAATAGTTCAAGTAAGAATAGATACTGACTTGTGCAATTACACTACCATTGCTTACTATAGCTTACTAGAATTCCGTTTTCACTTGTGAGAAAGTGATCACTGTGTTTACATGAAATAGGTGAGCAAATTCATCCTCCAGGAAACCAAGAGGTGTTGTCACTAGATCCACAGTTGTCAGATAGATGCCAAATTCATGACAGGAGCTTTCCAGAAGATGCTAGAGCCATGGAGAAAATGCATCCCCCCCCCACTGGGGATGATACCTGTGGAAAAGACAGAGAACTGGGCTTAGTGGTGTATGCCTGTAATCCCAGAACTTGGGAGGCAGAGGCAGGAGGATCATAAGTTGGAGTCCAGTCTCATCTACACAGGAAGTTTGAGGCCATATTGTGCTATATGAGATACTGTCTCAAAAAGGAGAAAAAGAGGAAGAGGAGGAAGAAAGGGAGGAGAGAGAAGGAGAAGGGGGAGGAGAAAGAAGAGGAGGAAGGAGAGGAAGAGAGAGAGAGAGAGAGAGGGAAAGAGAAAGAGAGAAACATGCTGGTCTATAGTTTCCTGCTGCTCTCTAGTTTTCCCCAGCATCTTTTATTGGCTAAATGTCCCAAGAAGCCAAGTAACAAAAATTCCAGTAAAAGTTTCTTAAAATTCAGAACTGAAGTTCAAAAGAGAAGAAATGGATCTTAGAACAGTCGTGTCTAGTACAGAAAAATCTAGTGCCCCATTCTACCCAAATATCACATATTCTCTATTTTCGGTCTCCTAATAGCATCTTTATTCTCTTGCTTCTGAGCTTTTGTTTACCTTCTTGGACAGCTTCTCAATTTGCTCTTTGAAATAAAGCCAGTCTTTATTTCAAAATCCAGTTCAAATCCTACATCTGCTATGATTTCAAAAAGATCTATCCAGCCCAGCGCCCTCTCTCACTACAAGGCTCCTCCAGCATCAATTCACACAATAAACCCTTGTTGTGCTTCTGGCTGGGCATGGTATCACATGCCTTTATTTATTTCTATTTTTAAAATTTTATGTGTATGAGTGTATTGCCTGCATGTATGTGAGTGCATGTATGTGTATGATGCTGCGGAGGTCAGAAAACGGCTTCGGATTCCCCTGGAACTGGAGTTAAGGACAGTTCGTAGCCGCCATGTGGGTGCTGGGAACTGAACCTGGGTCCTCTGCAAGAGCAATCAGTGCTCTTAACTGCTGAGCCATCTCTCCAGCCCCCGGCACATGCCTTTAATACTAGCACTCTGGAGGCACAGGTGGATCTCTGTGAGTTCGAGGCCAGGTGGGGCTACATAGCAAGTGCTAGGCCCACCAGGGCTACGTAGTGAGACCCTGTCTTAAAAAAAAAAAATAAAGACAGCACGACCAAGTTGGAAGTTGACCTTGCCTATTACTTCCTGTTGAATTTCCACGCAGAAGCAGCTTCTTTTGCTATTCTGTGAAATGATCATTAGGCCCCTCGCCATTTAGGCCCCTCGCCCCAACCCCTATATATCCTTGTAATGACTTGAGAGGGCTAAGGTTAAACACCTGGTCTCCAAGACATCTTATCAGTGAGCTGGCTCATAACATAATTGGGTTTGGTGGAAAAACTGACCCAAGAATAGGCTTCATTTTGTGAAGATATGACAATGAGTGTCTGCCAGACTTAATGTTTCTATCACCGCCCCCAAATCCAAGTTCATATGCCCGAATCCTAATCCCCAATATGATGGTATTAAGAGAGGCCCTTGAGAAGAGAACAAGTCAAGAGTGTGGACATCTCATGAGTGGGGATAGAGCCCTTATAAAAAAAGGTTGAAGTGCTGTACATTGTGACATTCCAGAGGCTAAGGCAGGTGGAGCACAAGTCCTAGGCCAGCCTAGTCTACTAGCAAATTTGAGGCCAACCAGAACCTGTCTCAAACCACCCCCTGCCAAAACAAGCAAGCAAGCAAGCAAACACTAAGGAAAATTCTCTTGCCCTTTTGCTATGTGAGGACACAAAAAAGCCAGCAATTTATGAACCAGGAAGTAAGGCCTCACTAGGTTCCTAATCTACTGGTACCTTGATCTTAGACTTTCTAATTTCCAGAACTGTGTTAGATAGATGCCTGATGTTTATATCAATCTATGGTATTTTGTTATAGATACCTAACAAAATAATACTCTAGAGCAGAATTATACAATAGACTCTTTGTAATCCTGTATCTGTAACTGTGCAATACTGTAAGCATCAATTGCACGTATATATGCATGCTATTGAATATTTGAAGTTTGGATTATTTTAAAAATTTGGATTTATAGGTGAAGATTTTTTTTTTTGCTGTTTTAAAGGTTTATTTTTATTTTATGTGTGTGAGTGTTATGCTTGCATGTATGCAAGTGCACTCACGTCATGCAATGCCCGTGGAGGCCAAAAGAGGGCATCAGATCCCTTGAAACTGGAGTTAAGGTTGCTAACTGCCATGTGGATGCTGTGATTTGTACCCAGGTCTTCTGTAAGAGCAACCAGCACTCTTAACCACTGAGCCATCTCTTCAGCCCATTATAGCTCTGGCTGGCCTTAAACTCTCAATGATCTGCCTGCCTCCACCTCCCAAGTGCTGAGATTAAAGGTACATCACCACACTTGGCTGTAGTGGAAGATTTTATTTAAATATAATTTGTTTAAATAGAAATGTGTGTTCAGTGGTGATCTTACTGGTCAATGAAGTTCTAGAGAATCAGCACCAATGGAAAAAGAAAGCGGGGTGGTCATGGTATAAGGCTAGAACGTAGATTCTGTGAATGAACAGAGGTAGCTGGAAGAGAATACAGTCAACTGTCAAAACAGACAAACAAAAGACCCTAGAAATTAGGGGATCCACCGAACAGAGGCAAGAGCGACTGGTTCTGAAAGTTGTTTGCATTTCGGTCCTCACTTTACCTGAGTGTTTTTGCTTTCAAAGGAGTATAATTATTGGAGTTTGTGCAAAGTGCTTCGGAAGACTAGAAAAGGGATCAAGCAATCCTGCTGCCCAAAAGCAGGAAGATGTACTGCCTTCCAGAACCATCCCAGGCAAGAGGTGGAAAGAAGGTTGGGGTGTAGAATAGACGAGTGGCCTGGGAAAGAGGAAGTCAGGCAGAGCTTGAATAGTTGTAAAAGGTGAATGGCTAACACAGTTTCTTGAAAGATTCGTTTTGTTAAAAACCCTTTTAATAAACATTTGGTAAAACATTAGGCACAGCTTCAAAAAGTGAAATTTACAGTTACCATATAGCCTAACAATTCTATTCTGTAGGTACTCAAGATAAATAAAAACGGATGTACTCCTCCCAAAACTTGTACATGAATGTCTATAACAGTATTTTTCCTAACAGCCAAAATGAGAATAACTGAAATGTCCTTTAACTGATGAGTGGATGAAAGGTGGCCTCCAGGTTCTAAAAGGGTTGATAGGATGGTTTAAGATTATTAGAGGTAAGTAATGGCATCTGTGAAATGACTGTGTAGTTATTTTTGAGTTGATATGTTGAAATAATAGAATATAATGCACAGATTAAAAATATTACTGATGGATTGTGGTGATAATAGTTCATCTTCTATGGGCAGTAGAGGAATATGCCAAGATTTTCTATAGCTGAATTTGGGTTAATCCATTTCATCCTGCTAGTGAAATGAATGAAATAGTGCAGATAAGGTTAAGAATGGGGTAAATTGAGTGGAACAATGTGAAAAATAGAAATTGGTACAGTTTTTTGGCATGTTAACATTACTTCTGATAAGAGGATTCCTTGGTTACTTCTGTGATTCAGAAGTGAAATGAAGTTAGGCTTAGGCTTACTAACAGTGTTGATAATACTATGTGGTACACTGACATGTCATATTGTTCTGAAGAAGTCAGTGACCTATAGTAAGAAGATTAGATATAATAGCTGCCAGAAGATTACAGAGACTGGGTTAAAAATCCTTAGTTGTTCATTTCATAGGTCTTGCTTTTGTATGGTTTATAGGAATTGAGATAATTGGTAGTGTACTTCTAATCTGATTTATAGAATTAGTGTGAATTGAATATGGTAATTAAAGTAAACGTAGTATAGATTTAGGGGATTTATCAATATGAGAAGGATATGAAACAACATTTTTGGAGTCTGGCCCTGATAGCTTATTCAGCTGACCTTACTATAAAATATGTGATAATTATAGTACAGAAATTTTGGAATTCCTGGAAGGAAGTACAATTCCTTCAATTCTAGAAATAAGAGAATTTAAACCTCTATTATTTACTTTATGGAAGAAATTATTTTATCAGACATATTTCTATATGGGTAGACTTTCAATATATTAGGAAAAATTTATTATAACAGCCAACATTATAAGCAGGACATTTTTCATAATAAATATATTAGCTGATCATAATGAGTTAGATGCTCACACTCATAAAATGTAGCAGTGAAATATAGAGTTTTAATTATCAAGCTGGTATTAAAATTATCTGGTGAATGGGGATTAAGAACTGCTCCTAGAAAGTGGATAGTTGTTAGGACATTTTTCATAATGATGTTGGTACACTCTGCTATAAAACCAGGAAAACAGACCTACAGCATATTCAACATTAAATCCTGATACTAATCCCAATTCTCCTGTTAAATCAGAGTGTGTTAAGCCTTTGCTAGTGAAATATAAATTGAATTATGTCTAGAAGTCATATTGGGGTGTGTGTATGTGTGTGTGTGTGTGTGTGTGTGTGTGTGTGTGTGTGTCTGAGAGAGAGACGGATTGGGGGAGGGAGGTTGTATACACGCCACAGTGCTGTTGTGGAGGTCAAGAGGACAATTTTGGGGAGTTGGTTCTTTCCTGCCACCCTTTTGGATTTGGGGATCAAGCTGAGGTTGTCAGTGTTTCACACAAGTACCTTTACCTGCTGAGTCATCTTACTTGTACCCAACTATAAGGTCTTTTAAAAAAAATTTGTGTATTTTATACAGAATATCTCAAAGAATCTTAATCATCTTTATGCTCCCATCCCCACTGGCGCGCTCCCACAACCCCCCTCCCGAACCCATATACTCTGTCATCCATACTAAGGCCCAATGTATCAAGTCAGTGTCCCTAGACATTCCCCTGTGCAAGTCCATCCACTGAGATCTAGTCTGCCTATCTAGAGTTTCGTGTTTTAGGAGAATCAGTTCTTCCTCACTCAGCGTTAATCAGCTGCCAACATTTGCTTATTGTTTTAGAGGAATAATGGTCCGTAGTAGATTAATGAGTAGAGTTTTCTCATCTTGTTACTTTTTCTCAGCCTCTTCATGAGGATTAAGTTTCACTGACTGGAAAGAAGAAGTACTTGGACCTCCATTTAACCATTCACTCAAGATCCCTAATTAATGAACATGTGATTGTCCTGCCTCTGCGTGGCCACTGAACAAGTCACAGGGCAGGTGGTGCCTCTAATATGGAAGCCTGTCTGACTCCTACCAGGGGAGGCCCCATGGGAGACATGGTCTTCCAGAAGTTCCGATATTAGGAGTACAGCTGAGCAATATTACCACTTACCTTGGAACAGAAGATTAAGGTGAGGACTGAGGGTTGACTGGACCATCTTATGTCTCTGAGCCCAGGTCCCTCTCAAAGCTCTGTACATACCTTCTCCTTCTGGTCCCAGCATACAAGCTTTGCTGTTGAGAGCTCTGTCCATTCTTAGAGGGAACAGTGAGGCCTGGAGTGGTAGGCAGGAAGCTGCTGACCCAGAGCCACACATGGAGCCCAGGGTGACTCACCATTGTGTCCCATGCTGAATTTCTGTCGAGTGGAACCAGTTAGTCAACAGGCCAGGTGATTGACCAGACCTTCCTTGAAGCTGGGTTGGGATGGGGCTCTGGAATTTGTATTCCAAGGACATGTTCACTCTTCTAGGTTGCTAGAGAAGGATGAGAGAGTGCAGGAGTGACAAGCTGTTTGGCAGCATGTACTTCTAGAAGCAAGCACTGAGCTCTCATGTGTATACTCTACCTCTCTACTTCCAAGGACAGGACTCTATGAGGGTAGCTGAAGCTGATTGAGACACAGTCCTTAACTGGTGGTACCAAAACCTGTACATCCATGTACCAGCTCTGGATCAGCAGTGAAGTCGTCCCCTTCTGCCCCAAACATAAATTCCCCCAGAGAAGAGCCAAGCAAGCTGGGTTGGCAGGAGGGAGATGTAACCCACCTGAAGAAGAACAGGGGTTCTTGTAGAATCCTGACACCTCAGATTGTGTGACTCCTTGAGACTCCTGGAGGTCAGATTGGCTGGGAGCTGCCTGTCCTGAGCTCAGTGTAGGACTGTTGACAAGGTGAGACAGGACCTGAGAGCCTCCTCAAAGGTGGCCTCCTGGGCAGGGGTACCTAGAGACAGCCTGGTCATGTGTTTCCCTTCAGAGCTTCCTCCTCAAATTGCCCACCCTCAGGGCAAGACTGAATGCCCTCCATGCCTGCCTTCCCCCACAGTGCCAAGCTGGCATTGCCTCTACAGGACACAGTTGCACCTGTCACCTCAGGATATGGAGGCCTGCTGTCAAGGGAGACAGGGAAAGCATCTGAGTCCCAGAAATGGGGGCAAGGCCACCGCTCCAATTACTTTTGCTTTCCCAACATGACCAAAGGTAACCAGAGAGAACTGCTGGCACAGGAAGTGTCTCAAGGCTGCAAAGCTGATGATGGCTGCAAAGTCTCCTGGGCTGGGTCTATCAAGTTGGACCCTTGAGAGTCACAAGCAGCAATTTCAGAGGCTAGAAGAGCCTCTCTCCCACCATGGCCTGCTCAGCCCCTGGCAGGGGTTGGTCCCTTCCATGTAGCCCATCCATAGCCCTTTGTTGTGTAGCAGTGTCCTCTTGGACAGCTTCAAGCTTTGCCCAGGGTGTTGTAAAGAAGGCTTGTTAAGGCTCAGGCAATTCTAAAGGAGGCTTATCATGGCTTAGGAAGTAAACAACTCAGGAATCTCAGGACGTCCCTGAAAGTGACAAGATGCACAAGGCCCTTCATCCCCAAGATTATATAAGCAGTAAGCACAGCTGAGAAGACCAGCTGAGCTGCCTGGAAGAGGAGCAGGTTAGCCAGGATACCTAGAAGACATTCTTTGACTTGTTGAGCTGCCTCAAGTCATTCAGTGAGCTCCAGGGTTCCAGCTGTTCATGCTGGGGTGGACTTTCAGTGATGCTCTTGCCTTTGAGTCATTCCTGACCCTGCAAGTAACTGAAGTAAACTGCAGTAAACTCATTCATTCACCAAGTTGGACTTTGGTGGTATCTTTACTTTGGTATGGAATTAGTTTCCTATCTGGGGTGAGCAGATCTTTGTTCATGTCACCCCAGGCATAGTATCACACAATTGGCACCCAAACAGGTACTTGACAGAACCAAGGATGAGTTTCCCAGGAATGATTGCAGGGTCCTGACTGTGGAAAGCAAGGCAGATGCTACTAAGGTTGAACAGCTTAAGGGGGAGAATCTACAAGGGGAATCTTAATATTGCTGTCTTCCCTATGTGGTGTGTGGTAGTGCATTGTTTGGCTGTGGCAATGGTTGCATGGATCTTTCTATGGAAGTGAGGTGTGTAATTGGGAAGTGGACTGTCTGAGGTTGGGATCCCAGAGTGGTAGTCTTTGTCTATGTGGTGTGGGGTGGCATGCCTGCATGATGACTGGGATACTCCACAGGAGTATGGAGATGCCCTACTCCATACTGTTGAGGACTGTTGAAGGCTTAGAGCAAGTTTCGCAGTCACTGACAGTAACATGTAGGAGACGAGACTTCTGTAGCAGTTGTGTGGCAGTCACTGGAGACTGTTTTGTATCCCCAATGGAGTTCTTGTTCCACCCTCTCCTGAGAACAGATTGGGAAGACACGGAAGAGTACAAAAGGGAGGCACTTTTATTGTCACTCTGGCATTAGCAACCTTAAACTGGGTAAAACAAAACAGGTTGTAGGATTTAAACTAAACAAGTTTGAAGGAATTGGGTCTGGGGTCTCAAGAAAATAGCCATGCAATCCAAAATATTTAGGCAAGGTAGAAAGTTTTACTTCTGCATGGTAGTGGTACATAGCCATTTAAAATCAAGTAAGCAAGCGTTCCTAGCAGGTGTCTCACTGGGTTTTCATTCCCAAGTCAAAGAGGTCCTGTGCCTCACTCAGTGGTCCTCACATATTTAAACAACTGGCTAGTACAGAGCAGCACAGTTTCTAGGGAGAAATGAAACTTGAGCATATATTTTGATTTCAAGAAGTGCTGACCCTGGAGGAATTTGAATTTTGTTAAGTGGCATCTTTATAATTTTTTAAAAAATGGACTTTTGTCTTATTTAACCCTTGATGGACAATATAGTACATTTGATTAATCTTTCCAATATTTCCCCAGCCAGATGCCCTCCTAGTAACCAGATGTGGCCTATAAAGAGACATCAGCTGTGGCTACAATGTAGTGCCAGTTAACAATCTCCTAGCCCAAAGGAGGAGGACACAGGAGTGGCCAAAAAGCGGTGGGCACAGGGATAACCCAAAGGAGGAGAACACAGGCAGAGCTCAATTGAGGTGGGTGCTGTTATAGCCCAAGGGAGTGTGTGCTGTTGCCCTATCCCCTTGGTCCTATGTCAAACTAAGCATCACCAGATGGCCCTATCAGGTTTATCAGAAGTGTGGAGATGCACAGAAGCTCCATGAGAGCATCCCATGATCCCAAAAGTGAGGTGACTCAGGGAAAATGATTGTAGATTACAAAGAACTACACAAAGGTAATGCTCCCAATCCATGCTGCTGTACCCAATAGCACTCTTTAAATAAAATAATTTGATAGATCTTTTTGTACTGTATTGGACCTTGTTAGCATTTCTTTTTTATTATTCCTTTAGCTGCCAAGACCAACAGACACTTGGCATGGATGATAGTGAGAACAAGTGACTATCGCTATGGCATAGTGGTCCAATGATTAGCCTTAGATAGACATCTATGGCATCCCTTCAAGGCTCAGAGAACATCACAGAAGAGGGATGGATTCAATCACCAACACAGAAAGTTAAAAGTCACACAATTCTGACTCCAGTGGTGATAGAGAAAATGGGCCAGGATTGGGGATAGCTGTGGGGAGAGTGACAAAGATGTGGTTGGTGGGGTTGAGAACAGGGGTAATGCTGATAAAGGTGGTGGGGAGGAGGGTGATGGTGGTGGGGAGGAGGAAGAGGTGGGCAAGGATGGATGTGAAGGTGGCATTGCTGAGGGCTACAGCAGCACAGAAACAGCACTGGATGCTAAGCCTGTGCCAAAAGCTACAGTGTTTTTGGACAACGTGAACCCATTGTGAGGGCTTGGCAGGTTGAATCCATCCCTGATCTCCCTGAAGATGGAGGTGACAGGGAGCTGTTTGGAATGTGTTAGGTATCCATGGAAGCATGGGTCTCAAGGGAATCTTTGGAGCTAAAGCCACAAATGGGGAATACCTCTGGCCTGGAGTGGCCACTGCTTCATACAGACTGTGACCCTGACCACTGCTCCCTGCCCTTCTTGGAGAACAGTTTTGCTGACAGGCTAAAAGGCCCTCGATGAGTCATGAAGAGGCTTTAGCATTTGACAGCTTCTACCTGAAGTCCTGCTTTCATTGTCCCCATTTTCCCCCAAGCTTACCTCTATGGCCTTTCCTCAAGCCAGGCAACACACTCTAGTACCTCCATTCTGCCTGTGTCTCCTTGATATCCAGGTCTTACCTGGTGGTGGTGGTGCTGCCAAGAAGCCGCTGTCTCTAAAGGCAGTATGTCCTATTGGGAGGATAGGTGGAACACGTTTTGTTCCACCCCAGTTGGACAGGGTTATCTCCTTCCTAGACACCCTCCCATCCAAGAAGTTGTAGCTACTGATGGTTTTCATCAAGAATGGAGGCTATCTATAGTGCAGGACACTTTGTCCCTATAAGCCAGACCAGGCTAGAAGTGGAGAAGCTCACTTGCTGAGGCTAGCCACCATGGGAAAGGAGGAGCCTGGCATGTGGCCCATATCTGGAGTTTCAGCACTTCACTGACAAAGGCAGGAATATATCTACAAGATTGGCATCAGCCATTCTGGTCTACATAGTAAGGCCTTGTTTTAAAAAAGTGATACTTAAGTCAGTCTGGGCCTATGTGCATACTCATAATCTAGTCAGATTAAGAGGCTGAGGCAGGATGAACATAAGTTGAAGGCTGTCCTGGCTGCACTTGAGTTCAAAGCCAGCCTGGGAAACTTAGCAAGGTGTCTCAAAATTAAAAGCGAACAAAGGGCTGGGGTGTAGCTCAGTGGTAGCATGTTCAGGTCCTGATTTCAATCTGCAGTTGGGCATATTGGGACCATGGTTCAGTCTTTGTATGGGTTAAGGGCTCAGCTATAGCCAGGGTTAGTACCCAATGCCAATGTCCAGGCTCATTATAATTTAGGGCTCTGCAATTCTGGAATTTGAGCCAGGCTAGCTTGGGGTGATCTACTTTTCCTCCTTCTTCCCTCCGTCAGGTGCCATCCTACCTACAGCTGGATAAGTTAGATGGAATCTGGCCTCACACCAAGGAAACTTCAGCCAAAGAAGGATTAGAAGGCTCACAAGCTCTAGAGTATGCCAAGGTCCAGCCCAAGTTTGGTACTATTTCTCTTGTAGACCAAGGTTGACCCTTTAGTCAGGATTTTCCTGGCATTCCTAGCAGGGCCCCCTCTTCCTTCAAGTTCTGTGGTCCTCACAGGCCACACTCTAGCCCAGCTATACTCTTGCCCCCAACACAACCAAGTGTAAGAGAGCCCTATTTTCCTGATGAGTAGGCCAGGGCTTCCCACTGGTTGCATCCTGCCTGATGACTGGAGGAAGGGCTGCATGGGGGCTATCCTATGTTCTTGGCTCATAGAAAGGATAATATGTTCAAAGCATCCTGGAAGCGGGGGCTGTGAGCATGTGGAACCTCCTGGGGGTATACAGCCAGGTATAAATTTGTCTAGACATACAGGCAGCTGGGCCAGCAGATGCTCATTTTTACCTACACATCTTCCAAGAGGAGCCTTCCTGGTTGCAGGGATGGGGTATCAAGCTGGACTCCCCCTTCCTGGTACCTTCCTGGCACCTTCCTTGCTCCCAGCCCATACTCTGGTGGTGGAAGGGTCACATGGCACCCTCAACTACCCAGGAGACCTTGGTCTTGCTAGACCTAGACCTTAGTCCTTCATCAGAGAGGGTGCTGTGACAGCCTGAGGCATAGACTATCCAACCAGGACACACCTTGGGGCTCCCATTAAGACTATGGAGAAAAGGTTGGGGGATTAGGACCTTGTACAGCTCCTGCCCAATTCTCAGTTCTGCGTGTGGCATTAGAGGTATCAGTCTTGGGTTACACCAGGTCTACACCAACCTGGCTCATCTCCCAATCCCTGATGATTTTCTGGCTACAGGGAGGGACATGAGAGAGACAACCCAATCATTCACCCACTCTCTGTGCTTCCAGGACAAGAGTTCCAGGCAGGGAAGACAGCCAGAATAAAGATCCATAGGTAAAGGGCTGGATCGTGAGTGGTGGGTGGGGGGCAAGGCCACAGTTCCATGCCTCCCCAACTCTTGGCCCCCTGTTGAACTCAGGGGCACAGCCAAGGGTTTGCAAAGGTCTGGGAAGGTCTTGGTTACTGTCCTGCCACCTCTTCCTCATCTAGCTCTCTGCCATGCCCCAGCCCCATCTCCTTCTGAGCCAATTGACAGAGCCAGAAGAATTCTGTGAGCCTATCTATAAACTGGCTGTCCCTGACCAGCCTTAGCCCAAATACAGACGGCCCCTTTTCCCAAGGAATCACGATGTTCTGGTGGGATTCCGACCCAAGACTGATTTAGTCTCCGAGGCTGCTGCTGCTCCTGCTTCCCCTTCCAGGTCTTTCCTTGCTGGCTGGCTGCTGTTTGCTACATCCTACTGTTATCTGCCAGACTGTGTGATCTTAAAGGATAATTTTTTATTGAGCCGGTTGTGGTCATGCTGTATTCTCAGTTGGAAGGCGGAGGAAGGAGAATCAGGGCCAACCTCAGCTTCACAGTGAGTTTGAGGCCAGCTTCAACTATATATCAAGTTTGAAGCCGGCCTGGGCTACATGAGAACTGACTCGAACAAACAGAACAACTGACAACAAAAAAAGATAAAATGTCCAGGGCTGGGATGTAGCTCCATGGTAGAGTGCCAGTCTAGTATGCACAAAGTATAATCCCTGGTCCAAGAACAAAAGTAAGGTTTTTTCTTTAAATGTAATATGGTGTTGCCACTTAAAGACATCCTTACTAATATCACGTAAGTAGTCAGTGTTCAAATTTCCCCAACTGCCTCTCAGATAATTCGCTTTAGATTTTTTTTTTTGAGCCAAGATCCAGATACACATCATGTTTCTACATCATGTTTAATTACTGTGAATTTTTGGTATTTTTGAGACCAAGTCTCACTATGTAGTCCAGGCTAGCCTCCAACTCAGTGATATTCCTGCTTCAGCGACCTTCTTAAGTGCTAAGATCAGGATGAACCACCATGCTGAACTGGTCCAGTCTTTATAGCAATTCTTGCCAGGTCTGATAGTTTACACCTGTAATCCCAGCATTTGTGAGGCATAGGTACAGAAGATCACTGCAAGGCTAGCCCGGTCTAAATAGTGAATTCTAGACTAGCCAGAGCTACATATCAAGACCCTGTCTCCCAAAACAGAAACAGAAACAAATTTATCAGTTGCTTTATGTTTTATTAACCATTGATGACCTTTGGCTAGATCCATTATAAAAATCACCCCTCAGGCCAGGCTTGATTACACATGTAATCCTAGCGCTTGGGAGGTAGAGGCAGTTGGGATCAGGAGTTCAAGGACAACCTCAACTACATAGTGACAAGCTTAGAATCCTGCCTCAACAGAAACAAAAGCAGGCTAGGAATGTAACTCCATTGGTAGAGTGCTTGCCCAGCATGCACAAAGCTCTTGGGTTTGATCTCCAGTCCTGAGTAAACTGGGCATGCTGGTGCTTGCCTGTAATCCTGGAACAACTAAGTTGGTGGAGGCAGGATGATTAGAAATTCAAGGTCATCTTTAGTTCTATAGTGAATTCCAGGCCAGCCAGGGAGGCTTGAGCTGCCATGGCAAAGCAAGAAACAAAAAACAAACTAAAGAAAACAAAAAAATAATTCTCAGTAATCTCAGGGATTCATTCCAGATACCACAGTCCTTCATTCCTTATATAAAATAGTGTAATATTTGCCCCTAAGCTACATACCTCCTTCTACACACTTTCAGTCATCTCAAAGTGACATAATACTTAATGTAGTGCAGGTGTAAATAGCTATGTTGTGTTGTTCAAAGACTAATGATGAAAAAAATGTACATGTTCAGTACAGATGCAGACATTAAAGGCTTAAATAGTTTTTTTTCTATCTTAAATTACTGTTTTAAATTTTATTAGTGTGTGTGGGGTGAGGCGGTGGGTGTATGCGTCAAGGTGACCATGTGGAGGTCATCAGAGGACAACTTGAGGACTTGGTTCTCCCCTTCCATCTTTACATGGGTTCCCGGGATTTAGCTGAGATTACCTGCTGAGCCTTCCCTCCCTTCCTCCTTTTCTTCTTCCTACCTTCCTTATATTGCTGGGTGGGAATTGAGCCTAGAGCATGTGTGTTAGGCAAGCACTGTACTACACGGGTAACTCCCAGCACTCTTTTAAACTTCCTTTTTCTTTCTTTCTTTCTTTCTTTCCTTCCTTCATTCATTTATTTATTATTTACTTTCTTTCTTTCTTTCTTTCTTTCTTTCTTTCTTTCTTTCCTTCCTTCATTCATTTATTATTTACTGTGTGTGTGTGTGTGTGTGTGTGTGTGTGTGTGTAGAGATAGATCTGTAAGCCAGTGAACTTGAGATGTAGTTAAGGATGACCTTAGACTCCTGATCCTCCTGCTCCCATCTCTCAATTGCTGGGGATTACAGGCATGAGCCACCATGCCCAGCTTTATTTTTTGACACAGGGTCTCCATAAGTTGCCCAGGCTGGCCTTGAACTCTCTCTGTAACCTAGGTAGGCTTTTAACTTTCAATCCTCCCTCTGGTTTTCTAGTAACTTGGATTGCAGGCCTGGGTGATTTCTGAGTTTTTGTTTTAGCTATTGTTTCACTTTAAAATTTTTAAATGTTTGTGAAGCAGACTCTCAGGTATTCTAGACTGGCCTCAAACTTGCTGTGTACTAAGAATGACCATCTCCTGATGCTCCTGCTGCCACCTCTCCAGCGTTGGAATTACAGGCTTTGCACCACCACGGTTGACCTTGACTTTTGAGTTTTGGATGAACCAGAATCTTTAATAATTTCCTGGTTTTCTGCTAAATAAAAATATTCTGGAACAGATACATAGAAACTACTTTGGCTGAAACCCCTTAGGTAACTAAGAGCAGGACAAAACCTGGCATCTCTGACTTGGTTTTCTGACTGTCTCCTTAAGTTCGTGATAACTGTTCACATCTCCCACTTTAGTTCCCACCCAGGCTGCAGCAAGCTGCTGTTTGTAGCTGTGCCCTAGGAGTAGCTATGCCTTGGGAGTGCCTGTGCCCTAGGAGTGACTATGGTCAGTGGCTGGGGGTAGCAGCTTCTGTGGAGTGCCTGTCCGGACTGTGGGAAGAGCAGCTTGCAGCCACTGAGGCACTTCTCCCCTTGTTGGCCCATCAGTCCTGTCTAGCTCCAGCTCTGATGATGGGAACGGGTCTCTGCAAAGCAGAAGGCGGCCACACATCTTAACCAAGCTTTGTGGGGAGGACACTTGTGGCAGACTGTGGAGATCATGTGAGACAGGGGCTGCACCCGGTGCCTCTGGAGAACGTGAAGCCTGGGCTTGTTCCTTACAGGTAAGTGTCTGATCAGGAATAGCCTGGCAGGAGGTGCCCACCTACCTTCCTGAACCTACCCAGCCAGGGGATGGAAATGCATTTACAGGTGTAGAATAAATGAGTTGTATGTCAAAGAACAAGTTATGCTAAAATTGCTGTTAAAAAATAATGTTTTTTTAAACTTATTGAATGAGAGATTTTGTTAAAATTCTGTTAAGGGGACCCTGTCCCCTGCCAACCTTGGAGCCAGGCAGGCTCCAATTCCTTCACCTCAGATCTCTGGACTAGCTTCCTAACCCAGACTAGCTAAACACCCTAGCAATCAGCCTGATAGACCTGCCCAGCCACAACTCTGACAAGCATACTGCCGTAGTATGCCACTCATCAAAGAAGCTTCTTTTTGCAACAGATGGAGGCTACTGCAGATTTCTACAACTGATTGGACACAGAGAATATATGTCTGAGAGATGCCCAGTCCGAAGTGACACATCTACAGTTGAACCTCTATACCTAGAGCTCGTGGAACATAGGGACGAGGGGTAGAGTGAAAACTAGTGCATCCCTCAGCTCTTGCCAGTGAAACTTCTTTTAAAACAGTGTGATGCACACAGAAGGCTACTGGCCAAATTTTAAAGAATAAGAGACTGCAGAGTGTGCATCCCTGGATAGGACTCCTATAGTGACCCTTACCCACCCATGACTCAGGAAACATTGTAGGGGGTGGGGGGTCAGAAAGATTGTAAGAGCCAGGGCTGGTTTGCGAACACAGGGAAGCAGAGGCTTTCAGGCCACTGGAAGTTTGCACATGTGAACTTGTGGCAATAGCGGCATTGAGCACAGGACCCATGCCAACTCAGTTAAACAAGGGCCCAGAGGGAGGAGAGAAATGGGTGGTGGGTTGGCCCAAGACTGAAAACTATTGGAAACTGATTGTTACTGGGTGAGGGAGAGTATGCCTAATATACAATCTCTACATGGGCTGACAAGACTCTAGTGGATTAATTTGTAATGAAGGACATCTGGGTACAAATGCTTGCGTGGATAGGACTTAACATGTATGACAGAATAATTGAGGTCTGGTGGGGGGATGAAGGGGTCTAAATTTGGTTGGGGGAGGGGGTCTAAATTTGATTAAGAACTGTGGTATGAAATTACAAAAGTTCAATAAAAAATTATGTTAAGGGGTAGACCTCCAAGTTATAAAAAGGTTGTTAAGATGGTTAAAATTATTAGAGTAGGGGTTGGATAAGATGGCTCAGCAGTTAAGAGCACTGACTACTCTTGCAGAGGACCCAGGTTTGATTCCCAGCACCCACATGAATGGCTATGAGCCATCTTTAACTCCAGTTCCAGGGGAATTTGATGCCCTCTTTTGACCTCCGTGGCATTGCATGACACGGTGCACTCACAAGCATGCGGGCAATACATTCATACACATAAAAATAATAAATAAAATATTTAAAAAAACAAAAATCAAAAAACCTAAAAATTATTAGAGTAATGGTATTGATAAGATGATCATGATATACTTATATTTGAATTGATATTGTTAGAAATGTTGATATTCTAACATTAACATTTGTTCTAGCTTGTTTCTCCATTGCTGTGACAAAACACTTTAACCACTACCAACTTGTGGAGGAAAGGGTTTATTTGTCTTACATCTCCTAGATCATAGTTCATCAGGGAGCCCAAGGTAGGGCAAGAACTCAGGGCAAGAACCTGGAGGCAGGAGCTGGAGCACAGGCCGTGGAGGATCGCTGTTTACTGACTTGCTCTCCTGGCCCCTGCTCAGCTTGTTTTCTTATGCAACACAGGCCCACCTGCCCAGGGATGGCAGCACCCACATCACTCAACAATCAAGAAGATGTCCCACAGACATGGCCACAGGCCAGTCCTTTGAAGACAATTCCCCAGTTGAGGCTCCCTCAACCCAGGTGTGTCAGGTTGACACTAAAGCTATCCAGCACAACATTACTGATGGATTATGGGTAATAATAATTACCATTTATCCTATGTGGGCAATAGATGAAGATACTAAGACTTTTTCATAGCTGAGTTTGGTTTGGTCCATCTCATCCTCCTCCTAAAATGGATGAAATACTGAAAATAAGGATTAGAATGGGGGTAAATTGAGGGACGAAATTTGGAAAGAATAGAAATTAGTGTAGTTTTCTGGCATGTCCATTTTATTCATGCGATTAGGAGGATTCTTTGGTTACCTCTGGTATTCAGAAGTGAAATGGAGTTAGGCTTAGTTTTGTTTGTAACACTAATAATATTATAATATACACTAACATCTCATTGCTGTTATCCAGTCACTGTTGGGGCTGGAGAGATGGCTCAGCAGTTAAGAACACTGGCTCCTCTCCACAGGACCTGGTTTGGTTCCAGCACTAACATGGCCACTAACAATCAGCCAAAACTCTAGTTCCATGGGGATCTGACACACTTTTCTAGCCTCCATGGGCGTTACATGACCTGAGTATACTTACATATGTGCAGACAAAATACATAAAAAAGAGAGGTCACTGTCCTTCCACAAGGAGATTAGGTATAATGGCTGCCATAAGAATTACAGTCTGTGCTTGTGTTGTTAAATACATCTAGAAGCTGCTTCTGTGGATCTTTGTTTTGTATGGTTTATAGGAATTGAGGTAACTGGTTCTATACTTCGATCCATCTAGATAACTAGTGTGAACTGAATATGGTAATTAAGGAGCCTGAGATGTTAACATGATAGCACAGATTTAGGGGATTCATTAATATGAGGATATAAAAGAACATTTTTGGTGTCTGGGCATGATAGCTTATTTTACTGCTCTTAATATAAAATACAGTATAATAGCCCAGAAAACTTAAAATTTCGAGGAGTAGGTTCAATTCCTATAATTCTAGAAATAAGAATTTGAACCTCTATTTAATATTTTATTGAGGAAATTCTTTCATCAGACATATTTATATATCTAGGGTGGGCTATTCAGTATATTAGCTGAGAAAATATGCCAGGTATGTACAGCCAAAGTCAAAGACAGGACATTTTTCATAATAAATATGTTAGCTGGTCATGTTGAGTTAGATGCGCAGATTCATAAAATGTAACAGTGAAGCACAGAGTTTTAATTATCAAGTTGGTATTAAAATTTTCTGGGGAGTGGGGATTAAGAACTGCTCCTAGAAAATGTATAGTTGTTAGGACATTTATTATAATGATGTTGGTACCCTTTGCTATAAACTAGAAAAAAACAGACCTATTGCATATTCAACATTAAATCCTGATACTAATTCCAATTCTCCTATTAAATCAGTGTGTACTAGTATAGAGATAAATCATATTATGTTCAGGAGTTATATTGGTAGAAATAACCATATATGTTCTTGTGCACAAATAAATGTTGATGGCGTAAGTGATCTGTTTATTAGTAGGATTGATAGAAGAGTCGTGGCTAATAACTTAATATTCACTGTTTTGTGCTACAGCTTGGAGTAGAGTTGAGGCTACTGTGATCAGTACTAAGTCGAGAGATGCCGTAATACCAACAACATTAGATCCTTAATGCAGCTATATATAGTCTAATATTTTTCATTCATTTAAGGTGAGGAATGCTTTTGTGAGAAGAATTGGAAGAATTAATAGTAGGAGGTTAATTCAATACATGATGACAAGGAGGGGAGCTGAACCTCCAGGAATAAAGTTGTCTTAGACTTTTACAGGGGTCTGACACTTTAACAAGCCCTGATCTTGGGCAGGGATTGAGGAAATGTATTAGATTAAGATAATTTCATCTATTAAGATTGGGGGACCTTTGATTAGCTGGTTCTATTTCTGTTGTCCTTTCATCCTTGGAGAAATGTTTAACAGGTTGCAACTGACCTGAATTGCTCCCATCTAAATTCAGATAAGGTAAGACTAACCATTAAAGAAATAAACCATTCAAGGCTGGAGAGATGGCTCCCAGGTTAAGAGCACTGATTATACTTACAGAGGACCCAGGTTGGTTCCAGCACCCATATAGAAGCTAACAACCATTCATAACTCCACTAGGAGATTCGACAGCCTCTTCTGGCTTCCATGGGCATTGTATGACACAGGTACATTTACATACATGCATTCAAAACATATACATAAAATTAAAAAAAAGAAAAAGAAATGAGGCCGGGCATGGTGGCACATGCCTTTAATCTTAGTCCTCGAGAGGTAAAGGCAGGTGAATTTCTCTGCAATTAAGGCCAGCCTGGTCTACATAGTGAATTCCAGGCAGGCTGGGACTAGGGAGACCCTGTCAACAAAACAAAACAAAACAAAACAAACAAACAATAAAAAGAAATGAATCATGAATTACAATTACACCATTGGAATGCTCTGATCCAATATGGAGATCATAAACTCTTGCGTTTATGTGAATTCTAGAACAGGATTGCACTGTTTTCCCTAGAGTTAACATTGTCTGTGGTTCAAATATTTTGGAATCAGTATTTGATGCAGTAATGACTTTGGATTGTTCACCCAATATAGAATTACTCAAATGTTGATTCTCCTAGTTCAGTCTTAATAAAAAGTTTTTTTTTTTAGATATTGTGCGTGTGTGTGTGTGTGTGTGTGTGTGCGCGCGCACGCACGCGCACAAGAGGCACACATGCCATGGTGCAGTTGTGGAGTTCAAAAGACAATTTTGGGGTTTGAACCCAAGACCTTGCATGTGGTAGGGAAGTTTTCTACCACTGAATCACATCACCAGCACTCTGCAGATGTTTAATTGCATGTTTCTATACAGGGCCAGTGGGACAGTCATTTTCCTAAGAGCTGTAAGTGTATTTTCTCCTGTTCTGTTTATTCTGGTGAGTCAGGTGGCATCAGGAAGAAAAGCTCTCAGCTTTGTTCCCAACACAAGTGTCCACTGCTCCCGGTTGTCTTCAGGGGCTTCCCCTTTAATGGGCATCCATCCTTAACACACATCCTCATCCTTCTTGTATTTCTCCTTCATTTGGGATCTTGACCTGTGCACATGCTTTCTAGATTGGTTGTGTTTTGAACTTACACATTTAGAATAAATGTATGTAGAGGAAATGCTACAGTACCTATGGGAAAATGTATTAATAAAATGCACAATCTGTTCAAGTCTCAGGCCTTTAACACTCTGCATACACAGAGAACTACCTGTTCTTTTTCTGTACCCGTTCACTCACTGTGCCAGTAGGGTGGTCACTGGAGTTATTTTGACACATCTATAGTACCACAGTTTTAAGGTCATGGATTTGATTTTTTTAGTGGAATTTTGATAGGTCCTGGATGAGCTGTCCTACTTTTCTAGGCATGTTGGAGATATTAGCAGTGATGAACATTTGTCCCGTGGTATGAAGTACCACAAAGAGGACCACGCCACCTATAGTTTTCACGTAGCATAGCTTGGATTTTTGTTTTTTTGTTTTTTTTGTTTTGTTTTGTTGTTTTGTTTTGTTTTGAAACAGGGTCTCCCTATAGCCCCAAGTGGCCAGGAACTTGCTATGTAGACCAGGCTGTCATCAATCTAACAAAAATCTGCCTGCTCCTGCCTCCTGAGTGCTGGGATTAAAGGAATGTGCCACCATGTCCAGATCATTGTTTATTTTTATGAGCAAATCTTAAGAATGTGTATGACTGGATGGCTTTTATGCTTAGGTCACACTTTTAAATCTACATGTTTAAGGTTATTTGACATTTTATTTAATTTTTAATTTTTATTTTATTTATTTATTTATTTATTTATTTATTATTTTTTGGTCTTTTTGAAACAGGGTCTCCCAGCTAGCCTGGAACTCACTATGTAGAACAGGCTGGCCTTGAACTCCCAGAGGTCTTCCTGCATTTGCCTCACAAGTGCTGGGATTAAAGGCATGTGCCACCATGCCTGGCTTTATTTGAAATTTTATTCTGAGCAGCATAATTATTATATTTATGCCCAAGGCCTTTACCTCCTTAGAAGTTCTCAGAAAGTTAGTTTTTCTCTTATTTACTAGGGAAATAGTAGCTCATTGTTTAAATACACAGTGATAACAAAATTCCTCAGTGAAATCAGAGATTTCAATGAGAAACTTTTGATTTGGCAATTACATTTTATTTATAAAATAACACATTCTTTTCAAAGCTTTATTATTACAGTGTATGTGTTTGGTGTGGGTATTAGTGTATCAGTACATGAGTGGAGGTTTGAGGACAACATTTGGGACTTGGTTCTCTCCTTTTACCATAGATTCTGGGGCTCGAACCTGGGTCATCAGGCTTGCACTGTAAGCGCTCTTACCAGCTGAGCCATCTTACTGGCCTACTAGCCTATTCTTAAATGTCTAAGCATACTTGTCCATGTAGTGGCTGCTAGATATTACAGTATGGGTTGTGACTTCACTCTGCAAGTTCTGTGACATACATGCCGTTGCCATGGTGCTATGAGGATATGTATAGTCAGGTTCCAGCGTTGAACTTCAGTGTGAGTTGAGACTTCTCAGTGAGCACCTGCTTTTGGTTGTGGTGAACGTTGGCAATGGGGAATTCTTGTTCGTGTGGAGGTATGGGAACAGTGGCCATCGAATGCTGTCCTTTCTACTGGGCTGGTTAGTGTTTTTCAAAATATTTTGTTCTAATATTTCTTCTTCTAGATCAATTCTTCTGTAGAGCATTTTGCCTTTAACTTTTCCCTTATAAATATGCCTGTATAAATCCTATTATGTCTTGCTCTGTCAAGCTCTTCTTTAGCAGGTATTCCTTTGTGTAAATGCAACTCTTCTGTGATGTTTATTTTGGTAAGATTTAGGTTTTATGTATTGAAATTGGTAATATTAGAAAATTGGAGTGAATCCCAAATTTTGGAGGTGTTTTGAGGCATTTGGCATAGAAGCGTGTATATATTTTGATTTTTTAACATTTTCCTTCTTTTTCCTGAATGGTGTATTTTATTCAGGAAATTGCAGGCATGTATTTTCCATTTATGTGAAACTTCACAGGAATGTGTACTTTCTGTAATTCATTAAACTGAAAATATTTATTTTGCGGGTTATCTGAATTTCCAGAGATGTCAATTATAAGAAAATGTCCAATCTACTTCCTTCCAGAGATAAGCATTGTCAGATATGGCAATTGAGTTTTCAATGAGGAGTCAGTTTTAATATATATCAGTAGAGAATTTGGATCCATTGTAGAGATGGAAATATAGATATTTAATATTGATTTACATTTGACAGTGAGTGTATGGTGTGTGTGTGTGTGTGTGTGTGTGTGTGTGTGTGTGCGTGCATGAATCAATGAGAATTGTTCATGGAGATAACTGTGTTAATCTGCATATATCTGTAGCTTTGAAAAGATGTTAACTCCTAAAGCTGATTCATGTGTTCTGTGGCTTAGTTCTCAGGACCATTTGTTTTTAGCTCTTTGAAAAGTTGAGCTCTGGGCCTTCCCATGACTTGGCCAATAGTTAAATGGAGACATTCTCATATTTGTGAGGCATTAATAATGTAAAATGGTGAATTTTCCAGGATTTTAATATATAACATTAGTTCATCCAGTATTCCGGGGTTCACCTTATTGAGAGAGGTATCCATTGACTATGGTCAGCAACTGGGACATTCTGGAGAACAATGGTGACCTTTAAGAATGGACACTGAGTGTTCATTCAAGTTGACACAGGCATCGAACTTTTCACTGACTTTGCCTGCCTGAGTCTGGGTAAAATGAAAATGGCTGCTTCCAGGCCAAGCAGGCTGATGTCATAGAACATTGACTTGGAAATTTGGACTAAAAGGCAATCATGAGTCTGCCTCAGGCTAAGCTGTGAGGACTATGGCTGTCCGTTTGCCAGTAACTAAACTTCCCAAGCATTTACATCACCTGCTTATGTTTACTAAATCGCTCACCAAGAGCACAGACATATTTCCTCCTTTACTCTTGTGTACACCCCGTGAGTGGAATCAGAGTGATGGTAATGGAAGTACCCTTTGACCCATTCATCATTCAG
Organism: Nannospalax galili; assembly: GCF_000622305.1. Lineage (NCBI taxonomy): Eukaryota > Metazoa > Chordata > Mammalia > Rodentia > Spalacidae > Nannospalax > Nannospalax galili. The sequence continues at coordinate 3,144,978 of NW_008359594.1, read as the reverse complement.
GAGTATGTTGTTTAATCTCCATGTGTTCATGTAGTTACTAGGGTTTCTTCCGGTGTTGATTTTAAGCTTTATTGCTTCTGTAATGTCGAGATTTCTACAAGCCTATAGAAATCCTATTCATTATCCACTTCGGAGGTAGAGCCCACAAAGCTCAGGGCAGGTACTGCTTCACGAGTGTCATCCTAGTTGTTCTGTGGAAAGCACATATAATCCTTACTTTTGTCTAGTTCACAGGTACTGAGGGTTGGGGCCTGCACATCCTGTTCCCACATCTGCCTAAAGTTAGAAACTGAGGAGATCCTTTACTGATACTTGTGAAGTCAAGAAATGTGAGCTATATACCTTAAGACAGTGGCATGTAAGAACTCAGAATAGCTCCAGTACTAACATAAAGCATCACCCTTGTGGGAACCTGATGTACATCTGGGTTAAAGAATCCCAGTGATTAACAGGGGTCAGATCCCCATTCAGACCCATCTCACCGTGGGTTCACTGGTCTGAACCTGACAGCGACTTCACACGATGAAAACAAATTGGACAGCATAGCAAAAGAAAACCAGAAGGAGATGATATGTAGTAGATACTTTAAAATGCATTCATATCAATATCTTCCACTGTAAATAATTTTATTGTATAGCAAAGGACAAGCAGATGAATATAATTACATCTTGTTCCTGGGTCATTCATTTCCCTAGTACAGTGTATACATACTACCAAGTTAAATTGATATATGCTTCATGGTAAGTACAGAATCTCTATGTGTCAGTTTCTTGGCATTGAAATGGGTTTGAGTGATATCTAGAAAGTAGTCTCAATTCTGGGCTTTAGAATGGTCTGAAAAAAAATGATAATGTTCACATTTAACTGCAAGATTTATTTCAGTGTTTACCCAGTCTAAGATAGTTTCATATTGCTTTAGATTTTCATTACTTAGAAATCCAAAAATGCATCCCTTATTTGCTTTTTGGTCTTTGGCTTTCCTTTTCTCATCAAGGAGGATGGTCCAGCAGCTGTTCAACCATGTTTGTTGATCAACTAAGTCCATTAAGTCCAGTCATATTGACTTATGTCCATTGATCTTTGTCTACATGAAGCACAGAGCTCTGGATAACTGCAGGTTGTATTTTGAGCTGACAGTTGTTTTGTGTCCCCTTAGTTTTCCCAAAGAGCACCCAGATGAAGACCTCAAGAAGTAGCAAGTCAAGATCATCCAATGTAAGATGGCTATTCCTTTTTCCGAGACAGAAAGGCTACTTTCATGATTCCTCAGGCAGCATTGCAGAAGTGAGGGCAGAAAGATTGTAAGAGCCAGGGAGGAGGTGCGTGACTGTATGGAAACAGAGTCCTACAAGTTCCTGGGACCCTGCTCATAAATGAATTTACAGCAATGGTGTCAGCATACACAAGTCCGGACCATGGAAATTCAAGCAGATTCTTTTTTTTTTTTTAATAGAACTCACGGTTGAATAATAAAATTGATCATGTACACTGTAGGTATTCAAATGTTTGCTTAGGAAGAGGAAATGAGATTGTACTAAATCATTCCTGACTCGACGGTATACAAAATGTCAGTGTAGGTTGTGTTTCTTTTTAGAGTTAATATTGTGTAATTTTCACTCAAAAGCTGTACTTTGGGGCCTAAGAGTGTTCCTTTTCTTTAAATTGTAGATGCTGTTATTGAAGAAAATGAGCCATACGTATTGTAGAATCATTTTTCTTATGACATTTTAGATAGGAATTGTGTAAGGACTGCTTTGTCTTTTGTCAGGTGCACCACTATGATCTCAGCCACCTGCTGGCAATGAGGGTTGAAACTAATAAAACCTACAAAGTGATGTCCCATGTAACAAGTTGTGTACTTGTGATTACCTCTGTTAGTTTGAGATTTTTGAATCAGGATTTGTATCTGTGTTTCTCCTAGACAGATATCCCAGTCACTTAACCCAATTTCTGACATCAATTTCCTCAATGGAAAAAAAATATCAAAGAACACATTTTACCTTCAGTAATTAGTTCAGACCTCATCACAGCCATGTATGGGGGAATTCTTTCTTTCTTTTCAAAAATTATTTTTTATTATTTTTTAAATAAATAATTTATTGAGAGTTTCATACATGCATATAAGGTGTTTTGATCAAATCCATGCCAACTCCCTTCCCTCCAACTCCTCCCATATCTCCCCATCACTTTTTTCTGATAACTTCATGTACTCTTTCTTCTTCTTTGTTAGAGTAGCTTTTGCTACTCTAACATTCCTCCTTCTGAAGAGGTAACCCTAAAATATTTTAAGGATTAGATAAAAGCTCTCAAATATTTTCAACATTTTTGGCCTTTGGAATGGAGTAGGTTGCTAAGAGGCCCAAGGACATTGTGAGTTTTAGCCAAGAAGCTGGCTACTTTTCTTTGGGGTCTTTTTACCCTAACTGCCTAATGAATTCCTACCTCCTATTCTTATCACACCATCCTCTGACGAGGTTACCCAAATTGCCAATAGGGAATCAGGACACAGACCGCTCTGGCTTCTTCCATCCCGAACACGGACTCAGGGTGAGGCAATTGGAGTACCCCTTCAGTGGGTCTATCTAAAAGACTCCCAAATCGCATAACTCTTATCTTGAGGAGGAAAAGAAAGTCTTTGAATTGTGAATAGGAGATGTGAAGGAGAAGTAAAGGCAAGAGTAATTAGCTGGGGAATTATTTGTGTACTCGTTCATAGAAGAAGAACCAAGATACAGAGGTGTATGACTGAGGTGTCTAGCTACCCAGGCTGAGCTCCACACTGTGTATACAAACATGTGGTCCAATGTCGGTGCTATAAGGTAAAACTTCCACTCATCAGCCTATTAAATATCCTTAGCCACTGTAGAAGAGTTATAGCTCCAAGGTATGCCTGGTACAAGTCAAACCTCCAGAGATCCCAAACATCCCAATGTAGCATTCATGTGCCCAGGTGTAGAGATTTTAAGTGTGAAAGACAGAGAAAGCCCATGTTGCTGTGAACATAGCTCAGTTGGTAAAACTCCTGCCTATATGAAAGAGGTCCTGGGTTTGATCTTTAACACCACGTAAACCAGAGTGGTGGCACACAAACCTGTAATCCCAACACTCTAGAGGTAGAAGCAGGAGGATCAAGACTTCAAGATTATTCCCAAATTCTGGCAGTTCCTGGGCAGCCTGTGCTATTCCATGAGACACTGTCCAATGACTGCAACAAAATGCAAACAAAGATGACAAACAGAAGAAAAAAAAAGAGCTAACCTGTTCTAGTCACCGATTCTGATCATGGGAGACAATGCATAGGAAAACACACTGCATAACTGGATTTTTTCTATAAAGAGAAAATTCCATTAAGAACTGGTAAAACGCTATTGCATAATAGACACCATTATTGTGAGCCCAAAAAGCCACTCAGTTGAGGGATTATGTCTAAGAGCTTTAAC
>NW_008359594.1:3134219-3141378 GCF_000622305.1 Nannospalax galili | reverse complement strand
TGTGTATATGAGAGAGATAAAAAAAAAATATATATATATATATATATATATATATATATATATATATATATATATAGTTTCATTCTTTTAATCATGCACATTTAAAAGTGAGTTAGGATCTGTGCTCAAAAAGTACATCAGGTCAGTTACATATATGAACTCATAGCAATGGTGACAGCATGCACAAGTCTCATGCAGCTCAAACCAGACAAAAGCCAAGCATAGACATGTATAAAATCCCAACCCAACCTAAGGAACTTTTGGCAACTGATGACTTATGGGAAGGGGAGAAACAGTCTCTTATAGGGATGGAACTCTTTGGAGGTTAACCAGGCTCCAGTGGATGGACCCACACTGAAGGTCATTATAATAGAGTACATTAAATTGGGCATGGGGTGGTAAGGGGAGGTGTGGATAGGGGAGAGGATCTAAATATCATCAAATTGTATCAAAATTGCAAAAATTCAATTAAATAATTTTTAAAAATTCTTCCTCTCACTAGTGATCAGTCTCCATGTTGCCTGGTAAGTGTGTGCAGAGAGAGCAGAGCCACTCAGTGGATGTACACTCAGCAATGAAAAGTATGGCTGCATGCCATTATTTCTAAAATGTTTTGTTCCTCAGGGTGTGTCTATATGTTCAGGCCTTAGCTAAGAAGAGCTTTCATTAAGGGGACCTAGGACTACATGTCCTGCCCCTGGATGGGATGTGGCTATAAGAGTTTGAGAAGTAAAAATAGCACTTTGTTGAGGAAGGAGTGAGTGGGGAAGGTACACACTCAGAGCTAGTGTGCCCTCTGTCCTTATCTTACCCAGGTCTACTATAGGCTGCATAGACAGTGCTGACAATGAGTGTTACCAAGAAAGTGGTGTGTACAGTCCTTTAAGTCACCAAGGCACTGGGCCTCTTGTCCTGTCAGTTGAGGTTGAGGGCTGATCCATGATTGGTTAATTGAAAGATAGTGTTGTTTTTTTTCCTAACCATCATGTAGGAAGTAACTGGTTTAGAATGGTTCAGCTTCTGAGTCATTGTGGAAGACATGTAGGCCATGGTGTCCTGCCAGTGTGGTTCCCTGTCACTAGAAACTCTGAGAGGCAGCTGACAGTGGGAAGGTAGTGGAGGAAGGGCACCACATGATTGTTTTACAAGGTCCTCAGATGACTTCTTTAGGGAAAAAAAATCCTTCATGTTTTATGTCAGGGATTCAAAAATAGAACATTCATCCCTGTCTTAATTTTTTCTGTCAGAACATTTGGTCATAGTGACATAAAGTTAACTGATGCAGTACCCTCAGGTGAAAAGTAGGAGGTGAGTTGTTTTCCTCACCCACCACTCCCAACACTGTTAGAGTATCAATAAGCCCCATAAATTGAACTGGTCCAGACTATAACAATGTCTAGTCTATCTGTTGGAGGACCCACTTTTCCAGTCTCACTAGTCAATTACCTGGTAATAGAACCTGTATTTTCTTGGGTGAAGAAAGATTTTATCTTTCCCTTAAAACTTCCCAGTACCAGCAGTCACCTCAATGGGATATTTTTACAGGACTGACTCCCTGGCTTCTGCCCTTACTCAGCCCCCTGCTTTCTGTTACTTTGGTGCTAACCATTGCTCCTTGCCTCTTCAAATATTTTCAGGGCAGGATTCAACAACTAACTCACACTAATTTTAATCAGCTGTTACTTTCCTTCCCTCCACATGTATACGAGTACCTATCAACCATCAAGGACCCTGTTCAGATGCAGGAGGAGGGAATCCCCGCTGTCTGACTGATCCCTAATCCAGCCTCCCCCACATCAACCATGTTCAGCAGGAAGACAACAACGGTGCTCCTGTAACACAAAAAGCTGGAATGTAGATCCGAAGATCTACAGCAACCCCTTCCCCAAAGCAACAGGGCCTTATGGTTTTGCAGGCCCTCTGAAATTACAGGGACTGAGTGAATGAGCACCCTGACCACCTGCAGACAAGATAAACAGACTCCCTGCAACCTATGACCCAAGACCTGATCGCTGCAAGAGCTGTTTCAGCACAGCCCACTTCCCCTTTGATAATCTTGGAAGATAAACAGACCCCTTATCCCATGACCCAAATCCTGGCTGATGGAAGGGGACAGAAGGGACTGGTTTGACAAAGGATGTTCTCTCCTGATAAGCCCTGGACTCTCTCCCCTGCCTAACTTGTTTAAAAAAAAATCTTCCCACCTTTGCATCCCCCCTCAACCCCCTATAAAAGCCTCCAGCCAACAACCTGTAAACCTCTATACTGAACTGAGGACTGTCCCATGCATTTTCCCTGCCAATAAACTCTATGCTGCTGGAGTTCTTGTCTGTGTCCTAGTGCTTTCTCCTGATTTTGCCTTTATTTACTTTTTTAGATTCAGTAGACTTAAAATGAATCCCTACGAAGATTTAGTGTCATAGTGCTAAGGACAGAGAACTGAAAGAGTTTCACAAATTTCATGGTTCATGTGACTCTTAAAATGGTTTGGGTGCTGGGCCTCAGACGTATTTGCTCATGTGGCTCTTCTGTCAATACTGTGTCATCCACATGAACTGACATCTTACCTACACTGACCATGTCATACCTGTGTAAGGTGTACACTGATCTCTGATCTTCCAGTAGTGCCATTCTGAATCAAATGACTGTATTTGGAAATAAGTAATGAGGTAAAATGTTTAAACACAGAAGAATTATTAGTTTTCCTCTGTTTTCATGAATTCAGCTGACCAAACTCTTTTTGTTGTGAATGTATTCCAGTTTCTGCAATAATGAGAAAGCTCTCTTTTAGAAAAAGCAGGGCTCCAAACTCGAGAGGAAGTGCTACAGTAATTGTAGTTGAAAAGTCATGCAGCACTACCAAAGGAACAGTGAAAACTCAGTGATTACTTTGTTATTAACAGTAGTCATAGATTATACTGCATACGTAAAAGACGTTTTGCAGTATTTTTAATATGTGAAATGTTAATTTACCTAGTTCATCACTAGAAGTACGACCAAAGAGCATAAAAAGGCATTCAGACATCTGCTTTGGTTCTCACTGAATGATCTGAAACAATGTGAAGCTGAGGTCGTTCTTGTGTGAGGCAGCGTGGCTTCACCTGTAACAGACACCAATGTGAGTCACCATCTCCACTGACTGCCATCCAGAAATCAGTGATGTAGACAGTATCAACACTGAGGATGACTTGGCCAATGGTCTCTCAGGAGTGAAGAAATTACTGGCAGGTAATGGCATTCTTGGTCTGATCCAATGAGAGAGTGCATGAGAAGTTACAGGATCTGAGTATGTCAGTCTTTGGTAGTTAAAAGCTGTTTAACAGACATCCAGAAAATAATGGCAGTTTTCCTGACTACAAAATGGCCTGAAGAAGTGATAGAAATCTATCATTTAATCATAACATTTTTTTCAGTGTTTACTCAGTCAAAGATGGATCGCTCCATGTTGCTTTAGATTCTAATTATTTAGAAGGCCAAAATTCTGTTCCTCATTTCTCTTGAGGTCTTGTCTTTCCTTTTTTCATCTAGGAAAATGGTCTGGCATCATCTGAACCACATTTAAGTATACCCACTAAGCCTGGCCATGTACACTAAATCCATAGACCACTGTATCTAGCCAAGAACTCTTGGTATTCAACATTCAGTACCATGAACTGAGTGGTTTTTTTGTCCTCTTAGAACTGTCTGAGGAAGATCAGATGAAGGCCTCTCAAGATGAGGCAGAAGCAGGCCCATCATTTGTTAAGGTTAAGATGGTCTTTCCTTTTTCAAAGGTAGAAAGGTTAATTTCAAGATTCCTTTATTTTTTAGTGAATATCACACTTAATAATCTCATGGTGTATACTATTGGTATCTGTGTTTACTTAAGAAGAGAAGGAAATAGAATTGTGTTAACTCATCCTTGGTAGAAGAGGGTATGCAACATGGCTCAACAGTGTTTATCATAGGACTTTTCTTCTGTTAAAAGTTTACTTATTCAGAGCAAAACTTGAGTGTGGTTTTTACTCAAGTGTTGACAAGCATACTACCCGTGAAAAGCTTATATTGTTTTCTGTAAGCATCCTTTCATCTTTCTTCTGGGGTCTTCTAAGGATAAGACAATTGGAATGAGATCCCAAATGCTGGTGTGTTGAAATGTTCTTATGTGCATTAGAGATATGGTGGTTGTCAGACCTTTAAAGCATGAAGTTAGAGTAGATAATTGGGGCACAGAGGCACTCCTTAGAAGGCATCCATCTCACAAGAGCAGGTTCTTATAATGTGTCTTTGCTATGATTCAGTGTAGCTACAGGGGAACCCTTAAGAGAAAAGAGATAGGGTTGCCTGATCTGGTCTGAATCAGCAGAGTGTGAAAGTACTCATTTTCTCCATGAAGTACCCATCCTTAGGTGTTTTGTGACAGCATCCTGCAACAGACTAATATAGACTCTTAGAGTTGCCATTCTTTCCCATCCTGTTTTCCATTGCCCCAAGGCACCAGGAGAAACAAAGACCTGTGCAAAGCAAACTTTAGACCCAGTATGACCTGAGTCTAAAAGTATTTTCTCTAAATTGAAGATAAGGCCTTGAAAATGCAAATGCTGTATGTATTCTGGACTGACTCTCTTAGGACACATTGTGGATAAGAATTGTTGTCTTTTGTTTGGTGCATCACTAATTTCAGAACAATCTGCTCAGAATGAGAAGTGAGAGCTTCCCAGGTAACAGATTGTGGTCATGTGTCTGTGTCTCCAGTCTCCACATTCACCTTAATTGGTTTGGATTTTGTGCATCAGGAAATGTCTATATGTGTGTTTCCCCGGAAAGATATCCCCTCAGATAAACAGTAGGCACAGACAGGCCCTTTCTTGGCCCCACTCACTCTAGGTAATACTATATTCTGGCCTTTTACTATAAAACGTTATGGTTAAATAAAGAATGAAGGTAACAACCATTATCCACTGTTCTGAGGCCATGCAAACACTATCTTTCAATCCAACCAGTGCTTTCTAGCTGATTCTTCTGGCATTTAACAAGCATCATAGAGCACTTCTGCAGTGCTAGGCTTTCTTTTCTGCTTTAGCTATTTTTCTACTTTTAGATTCATTAATCCTAAAGTGACTCCTTAGGAAATCTTTGTGCTGTATAGCCATGAATGGAGAACTAAGGAGTTTCACAAATTTCATGTTACCGTGGCTCTTAAAAGTGGTTTGCATGCTGGCCCTCAGGCACACTTGCTCACGCACACTTCTGTCAATACTGTGTCATCCACATGAACTGAGACCTTGCCCACACTGACCATGTCATACCTGTGTGTACACTGTGTGTACAATTCTCTGAGTTTCCAGAATTGCTATTCTGAATCGGATGAATCTACTTGAAAATAAGTTTTGAAACAAAATATTTAAACACAGAAGAATTGTCAGTTTTTCTCTATTTTCATGATTCAGCTGATCAATCTTTTTATTGTGAATGTATTCCAGTTTCTGCTGTGATTAAAAGACTAGCAGAAACGCCCTGTTTGGAGAGGAGAGGGAAGCCAGTGGCAGCCAAATCAGCTGGTATTGACAGTTTTGTAACTGTTGCTTCTCTGCGTGGACTCCGGGCCCACATGGCGTTGGTCAGGTGGGGGCTCCACCCGCTTGGGGCTGCTTAGACTGGAGGCTGCTTGGGGTAGGGCGGGCCAGAGGCAAAGGTGCATGTGAAGGTCTTTTGGCATTTTAGCATGGTGTCGGTTGATCACATTGCTCTGATTCTACCTGTTCTGCGTTGGCAAAGGAAAGTGGCCAAATGAGCAAGATATTGCAGCCAGCCAGTACACCAGGAGTGAACCTGATAAGTGTTACTCATACTCAGGCACATGCCAGTGAGCTTGTGGCAGGTTCCTCAGATGGTGCCCGCTGGCCCTGGGCAAAGCTATGCCTCCAAGCAAGCAAAGCAAAAAGAGTTCACCCATGGATCGAAACAGTAAAATAGTGACAAATACCTCCAGCACAGAGAGAGGAACAACATGGCTGTGAAAAAGAGGGGGTTAAAAAGCAAGCAGAGGGGCTGGAGAGATGGCTCAGCTGTTAAGAACACTGGTTGTTCTTGCAGAAGACCAGGGTTCGAATCCCAGCACCCATATGGCAGCTAACAACTGTCGGTAACTCCAGTCCCAGGGGATCAGACAGCCTCTTCTGACTTCCGCGGGCATTGCACAACACGGTGCACTTACCTACGTGCAGGCAATACATGCATACACATAAAATAAAAATAATAAGGGGCTGAAGAGAGATCTCAGCGGTTAAGAGCACTGACTGCTCTTGCAGAGGACTTGGGTTCAATCCTCAGCACCCACATGGTGGCTATGAACCATCCTTAACTCCAGTTCCAGGGGAATTCCAAGCCCTCTTCTGACCTCCACAGCATGCATGACTCAGGTGCACTTACATACATGTAGGCAATACACTCATACACATAAAATAAAAATAATAAATAAAATATTAAAAAGTAATAAATAAATAAATAAATAAATAAATAAGCAAGGAGAAAGCCCAAGATACATTGCAGAGAACAAACTAGCTCAAAGAAGAGAACAAGTACTTGGAGGCAAAAATTAAGCTGCTGACCAAGGAGTTAAGTGTACTCAAAGATTTGTTTTTTGAGCTCGCACACAACCTTGCAGACAATGTGCAGCCCATTAGCACTGAAAACACGACCACAAATTCTGATAAGACAGGATAGTAGACCCCAGCCCTTCCACGCTTCACAGCTTGTGACTTGAATGTTAAAAGGTGTGACTACCTGACACCACTCTGATCAGTAGCCAAAGACTGTCTTGTTGCACTATGCAAATAAAAGAATTCAGTGAATTTAAAGAACACACAGAGAAAGACATCAAAGAGCTGAAAGAAGATAGGGATAAACGTGATAAGACAGGATAGTAGACCCCAGCCCTTCCACGCTTCACAGCTTGTGACTTGAATGTTAAAAGGTGTGACTACCTGACACCACTCTGATCAGTAGCCAAAGACTGTCTTGTTGCACTATGCAAATAAAAGAATTCAGTGAATTTAAAGAACACACAGAGAAAGACATCAAAGAGCTGAAAGAAGATAGGGATAAACGCTGAATGAATTCAGAAAAGAATTAGAAATATTAAAGAATACTCAGGCTGAAATGAAGAAGGAAGTAAAAC
>NW_008359594.1:3132522-3133239 GCF_000622305.1 Nannospalax galili | reverse complement strand
GGATGGAAAACCATATACCAAGCAATGGTACTAAGAAAAGAGCAGACAAAGAGGGGCACTTCATTTTGATCAAAGGAACAATGAATCAAGAAGATAGTACAATCGTGACCATATTCACCAAACTCTGGTGCACCCAACTTCATAAAAACAATACTACAGGACTTTAAGACCCAGATTAATCCCAACACATTAATAGTAGGAGACTTCAATACCCCTCTGTCTCCATTAGATAGGTCAACAGGGCAAGAGTTAACAGAGAGACATCTGAATTAAACAATACCATATACCAAAGGACTTAACAGACATCTACCAAGTATTCCACCCAAGCACCAAAGGACATACTTTCTACTCAGCACCCCCCATGGAACCTTCTCCAAAATCGACCATATACTGGGGCACAAAACAAACCTCAACAAATACAAAAAGATTGAAATAATTCCATGCATTCCATCAGACCATAATGCAATAAAGCTTACAATCAACATGCAAAAAATCCCTAATCACTGCATGAACACATGGAGATTAAACAACACACTCCCGAATGATGAATAGGTCAAAAGAGAAATTAAGAAAGAAATAAGAGTATTCCTGGAATTAAATGAAAAGGACAATACAACACGACAAAACCTCTGGGACATGCTGAAAGCGGTCCTTAGAGGGAAGTTTATAGCTCTAAGTGTCTACATCAAAAAATCAGAAAGAACACAAATAAATGAC
>NW_008359594.1:3130279-3131746 GCF_000622305.1 Nannospalax galili | reverse complement strand
AAATCACATAAATGGGCTCAACGACAACCACATGGTCATTTCAATAGATGCAGAGAAGGCCTTTGACAAAATTCAACATGCTTTTATGTTCAAAGTCCTAGAAGGGAATTAGACTGGAGGGAACATACCTCAACATAATTAAAGCCATATACAGCAATCGCACAGCCAACATCATTCTAAATGGAGAAAAACTGGAAGCATTCCCGTTAAAATCAGGAACCAAAGAAGGGTGTCCACTGTCTCTACTCCTTTTTAACATAGTACTTGAAACTTTTGCAAGAGCAATAAGACAAGAGAAGGAAATTAAAGGAGTAATAATTGGAAAAGAATAGATTAAATTATCCCTTTTTGCAGATGATATATCTAAGCGATGCCAAAAATTCCACCAGAAAATACCTAGAAGTTATTAACATGTTCAGTAAAGTGGCAGGTTACAAAATTAATCTACAAAATCTGTAGACTTTCTATATACCAATAACAAACAATCAGAGAAAGAGTACATGCAAACACTCTCTTTCACAATAGCTACAAAAAAATAATAAAATATCTTGGAATAAAGCCGACCAAAGACATTAAAGACCTCTACAATGAAAAATTTTAAATCTTTAAATAAAGAGATTGAGGAAGACATCAAGAAGATGGAAGGACCTCCCATGCTCATGGATTAGAAGAATTAATATTGTGAAAATGACCATCCTACCAAGAGTCATATATAGATTCAATGCAATGCCAATCAAAATCCCCATGAAATTCTCCACAGAACTGGACAAAACCATCCTAAGATTCATATGGAAGCACAAAAGACCTTGGATAGCCAAAGGAACCATGAACACTTAGAGAAATGCTGGGGGGATTACTATACCAGATTTTAAACTGTATTACAGAGCTATAGTCATAAGAACAATATGGTACTGGCACAAAAATAGACCTGTAGATCAATGGAACAAAATTGAAGACCCAAATATGAGTAAATGCAATTTCAGCCATCTGATGTTTGAGAAAGGGGCCAGGAATATTCACTGGAGGAAAGACAGCATGTTCAGCAAATGGTGCTGGCAAAACTGGATCTCCACCTGTAGAAAAACTATACCCCAATCTTTCACCTTGCACAAAATCAGTTCCAAATGGATCAAAGACCTTAATGTGAAGCCTGAAACTCTGAAACTATTAGAAGAAAACATTGACAATAACCTATAAGATATAGGTGTAGAAAGGATTTTCTAAATGAGACATCAATTGCTCAGGAAACTAGGTCAAGAATCAACAAATAAATGGGACCTCATTAAGCTAAAAACTTCTGTATATCAAAAGAAACAACCAAGGAAGTGAAGAGAAAACCCACAGAATGGGAGAAAATCTTCACCAGCAACACATCTGACAGAAATTTAACATCCAGAATATATAAAGAACTCAAAAACAAAGAATTGAGAAACCAAATGACCCAAATTAAAAGATGGGCTAAAGATC
>NW_008359594.1:3120892-3130075 GCF_000622305.1 Nannospalax galili | reverse complement strand
CTGCTGGTGGGATTGCAAACTTGTTCAACCCCTATGGAAAGCAGTGTGGAGAACTCTTAAAAAACTAGAAATGAACCTACCATTTGACCAGTTGTACCACTCCTTGGCATATATCCAAAGAATTCATCCTATTACAGAGACACTTGTACATCTATGTTTGTTGCTGCTCTTTCACAACAGCTAAGAGATGGAAGCAACCTAAGTGTCCCTCAACTGATGAGTGGATAATGAAAATGTGATTCATTTATATGATGGAGTTTTACTCAGCAGTGAAGAAAGATGAAATCATGAAATTTGCAGGTAAATGGATGGAACTAGAAACTGTTATACTAAGTGAAGTAACACAGACTCAGAAAAACAAAAATGAAAACAAAAACAAAAATGGCGTGTGCTTCCCTTATATGTAGATCCTAGCACCAAATCCTTATAAGGAAGTATGTATTTAAACATAACTATGGGAACCCGGAAAATGAAAAGGAACCAGGGAGGTAAAGGAAAAGAAAGTGTGATGGGTAATCCTGGGTGTCAACTTGACTGCATCTGAGATTAACTGAAATGAGAAAGATCTTAATTGGATCATCTGAGGCTGGAAGACACGCCCTAAATGTGTGTGTTACCTTCTGATAGCAGCTGGTATAAAAGGCCATGGCAGAGGAGAACGCCTCGCTTCTTGCTGCTTGCCTTCTCTCTCATTGGTGAGTTGGTCTTGTTGCTGTAGACTGAAGACTAGCTTATCCTTTGGAATTCGTCAGACCTTCAGCACCAGATTTGGACTACTGAGACATCCAGTCTCATGGACTGAGTGACTACGGATTCTCAGCCTCTCCAGTGTGGTGCAGCCATTGTTCGACTACTCAGACTGTATCCTTTGAGCTAAGCTGATAAATCTCTAAACATATATATTTATTCTACTGGTTCTGTTTCTTTGGAGAACCTGACTAATACAGAAAGTTTCTGAAAAAGAAGAACAGTAGGAAACAGGTGTTAAAAAAGGAGATATGGATAAAAATGGGGTTATTTCAAGGGGAGAGGGGAAGGGAAGTTTATACAAGGAACCTTGGGGATAAAGGGAAAGAAAGAGCTCAAGAGAGGTGGGACAATAGGAGAAGGGTATAATTAAGGGAGAAATGGGAACAATGGGGGCACTTTAAATGGGGAAACCATGGTGGAAGGGTTGGAGAATGTGAAAGATAAATAATGCCTAGCTAGTTTTAAAAACACCAGGGGGTGGTGGGGGGGTTGGGGATTTAGCTCAGTGGTAGAGTGCTTGCCTAGCAAGCACAAGGCCCTGGGTTCAGTCCTCAGCTCTGAAAAAAAGAAGGAAAAAAAAAAGACAAAATAATAAAAACACCAGAGGGAACCATATTAATCAAACAACCTACTGACAAATTATCCATATAACTAGGTCAAGGAATATAATACCTGTCTAGGCAAGGTTTATCTGAGAACATTTGGTTTTTGCTCTACCTTTATCTACATAGCACATGGTAATTAAAAGTACCAGACTGGTGGAACTAATCTTCTTAGATGTCTAACAGCCATACTTTGAGGCCTATACTAATTTGGCTAGAGGGACAGAAAGGACAGTTTTTGCTCCTTGACCTGCTAGGTCTACTAAGCTCCAGGGGACTATGAGCATCTCTCAAAATGTCCTGTAACTGTGGTGCATCACCTGTCCTCTTGATCAAGGAGGCCGTGGAGACCCCACCAAATGGACTTGAACCAGTGTCCAGTCTACAAAGAAGAGGGTCAACACAGAGGAAACATTTCCTCTATGCTTCCAAGTGAAGCCACCCACGGTCGACCAAGACCTTTGACTTATTTTCACATAGATGGAACTGGTAAAAGAAAGGAGCCAGGTGTTCCTTCTAAGCCCATGTGATCCCTGAGGAACAAATCCTTAAACGACCTTAAGAGTAAAAATAAATTGGTTTATCTGGGCCAACTGTATGGTCTTAAACACCCAAAAGGAAAGTATAACCAAAGATTAAAGGGATCAGTATAATTCTTTAAGAGTTCATGTGTATAGCTAAAAGCTACATAACAAGAAACAATGCCCAATAGGAGAATCCTTCCTCTGAGTTGTTGGCCAGGGTGATGCAAGAGACTCCCAGACAGTAACCCAGCATAGAAGTGGGAAAATGAACAGCAGACCCCTCTCTTATCTAAAGGAATATTGGCAACTGATTGCTGCTAGATGAGGAAGAACTGATCTTTCTAAAACAAGGAACTCTAGATAGGCTGACTAGATTCAGTGGTTGAACAAGTACTGGAAAACAGCTGGGGGCACCAACAACACAGTGAACAGTAACAGGGGTTACAGAGTATATGGGTTCCAGTGGGGGTCGGAGAGGCTATGGGAGGGTGCCATTTGGGATGTGGGAATATAGATAAATAAGATTGTTTGGGATGTTCTGTATGAAATGCACACAAAAAAAATCAACAAATTTAAAAAATGAGTTATATTTGAGGAAGAAGCATAAAAATTTGCTTCATATTAATTAGTAGAGGTGAAACACATTACCCTTAAAATCTGCCTGATGATTTTATATCCATGCTCAGGTGCCAAGGATCTCAAAGTAACTTACTTTGACTAGTAATAATCAGATACATGGAGATTAGAGACACATGTATAAACATCTAAGTTAAGTGTTAGTTGCATTAAAATGAGTTTTTCTGTATGAAACAGTATATTTTAAAATGAAATGGAGATCTTTAAAGGTTAAAACCTCATTCAACTTTATGTCTTATAGGATTTATACTGAGTTCAACAATGTATAACTACATTTACTCACAACTGTGAACCTAAAAATTACAGCCAGTTTTGAAAGAGGTGCATCTTTGCTCTGGAAATTGTTATTGAATATGTTAATGCTATAATGAAATGCTTCTTCTAATCATGTGGTTATTAAATAATGTTTTTAAAAAAGAAAAGAAAAAAATATAAAAACATTATTTCAAAACATAAAAAAAGACTGTTTTATGAACACCAAGTCTCCCAAGAGTGGAAAGACTCGAATAGTGGCTCTAAAAACAGCTGAAAAGCCTGTGGAACCAATAGACGTACTGTGGAAATTCAGTAGTTTAAGTTATTAATGGTAGTTGTAGATTATACTTCATCTTCTGTATAAAAAGAATGAAGATGTCTTACAGTAACATGTGAAATGTGAATTTACCTAGCTCATTGTAGAACTACAACAGAACATAGTAATGTATTTAAAGTATTATTTTGCATCTCAATGTCATGATTCAAAAGAAAGCTGAAATTGTTCTTGTGTGACAGCGTGACTTCGCCTGCTATAGTGCCAATGTGGGAATCTCTCTCCACTAACTTACTTTCAGCCGGGCATGGTGGCACACGCCTTTAATCAGGAGGCAGAGGCAGGCAGATCTCTGTGAGTTCAAGACCAGCCTGGGCTACATAGCGAGTTCCAGGCCAGCTGGGGCTACAGGGAGACCCTGTCTCAAAAAAAAGACCAAATAAATAAATTAATTAATTAAACTAAATAAATAAAAATAAGAAAGAAAAGCAGGGCGTGGTGGCACATGCCTGTGGTCCCAGCACTTGGAGGCAGAGGCAGGTGGATCTCTGTGAGTTCAAGACCATCTACATAATGAGTTCCAGGACAGCTGGAGTTGACAGGGAGAACCTGTTTCAAAAAAAAAAAAAAAAAAAAAACAAGAAAGAAAGAAAAAAAGAAATGAAAAAAGAGAAATACATCATATTGTTGAAATCTGCTGTCCAAGTGCCTCATCCAGCTTCATGAGAGAGGGAGACCTTAATGGTAGATAGTGTTATTCTTGGTAGTTCCAATGAGAGTCTCTTGGAGCAGTCAGGTTAGGCCTTCTGCTTGAGAGGCAGAGGAAGAGAGAATGTCAGTTAAGGAACTAACAAATGGGCAGGTGCAATGTTGAGACTCCAATACCAAACATTGTCTTCTAGAAGCAATTTAAGGGCAGAGGCGGTGGTGGTGGTAGATGTGAGAGGAGGGAGGGGAGTTTTCGGGCCAGAGAGGTGGCACTGGCGGAGGCCTGAGGAGGCCTCCTCGGCGGCTGTGGAGGCCGAAGTGCAACCTGGAGAAGTGTGGCTGGACCAAGACCTCCCCTGATGACGGCAGGCTCCGTCCTCCCCCTACCACCCATTGCCACCACGTTAGGGGACGGCTGCAAGCCCTGGCCCTCAGAGGAGAGGTAACAGGAGCCCAGAGCCGAGACCATGTCACCCCACCCTGGCCCCAGGCCTGGCACTATGATGTTCCGAGACGAAGTGGGCATCCTCACTGGCTGGTTCAAGGGCTAGAATGAATGTGAGCAGACAATGGCCCTGCTGTCACTTCTGAAGCTGGTCACCTGTACCCAAGCCAGCTTTCTGCACCTCTGCCTGGAGCACTGGTTGGCAGAATGCAGTAACATCCAGCTGCTGGAGTCAGAGGCCAGCAGCGCTGCCATTGTCAGCCAGTGGCAGCAGGAGTCCAAAGAGAAGGTGGTGTCCCTCCTGCTATCCCACCTGCCCCTGCTTCAGCCAGGCAACACGGAGGCCAAGTTGTAGTACATGAGACTGCTGCAGGTGCTGGCCTACTCTATTGAGAGTAATGCCTTCATCGAGGAGAGCCACCAGCTCCTCTCCTATGCCCTCACCCATCCTGTCACCACACTGGAGGACCAAAACGCGCTTGCCCTCTGGCTGAGCCACTTGGAAGAATATCAGGCTAGCGGTTTCCTCAGCCGGCCTGAGACCTCCTACCACTCACACAAGACCTCAGATGAGTGGGGAGGACCTGAAGAGCTGGGGCCTGGAGAGGCAGGGCCAGACTGGCAGGATACCCGCCCCCCCCTCCCCCCGCCCCGGGAAAAAGGACATGTGTCCTTCCACCCATCCAGCTCAGTGCCGCCAGCCATCAACAGTATTGGGAGTAACGCAAACACAGGTCTCCCCTGCCCTAGCCCACTGAAGCTCTCCATGTCTCTCAGCCCTACAAGCCCCCGGGCCCCTGGTGAGTGACCGAGTCCAGAGGAGCTTGGGACCCGGGCTGCTTTCACCTCTGCCATCCTCCTGGAAAGCGTTGCAGCTGGAACAGTGTGTCCTCCTCTGGCAGTGAGCAGCCGCAACACTTTCCAGGAGGATGGCAGGGGGATGAAAGCAAAGACATGCCCTCGTGGCTCAAGAGCCTCGGCTTGCACAAGTATGCTGCTCTGTTCTCACAGATGAGCTATGAGGAAATGATGACCCTGACTGAGCAGCACCTGGAGTTACAGAATGTCACCAAAGGCCCTCCACAAGATATCCCTGAGCATCCAGAAGCTGCATGAAAGTCAGAGTGTCCTCAAGTCCCTCGAGAAGGGTGTGTTGGAAGGCGGGAATCTGCGGAATGCTCCGCAAGAGCTGCGGCAGATCATCGTCACCCCCATCAAGGCCTACAGAATCCTTCAGGCCACTGTGGAGGCTGCTGCCGCCACCCCTACTGCCAAGGATGGGTCAATGGGGTCAGGGGGAGCCACTGCTGCCAGCTGCAGAGCCACCCCTCACCCACCCTGGAACAGACAAGGGCACTGAGGCCAAGGACCCTCCGGCCGCAGGGAACTATCCCCCTCGACCAGCTCCAGCTCCCTCTGATAGCAGCGAGCCAGCCCCAGCTCCTGTCGCTGACGGAGACATCCCCAGCCAGTTTACACGAGTGATGGGCAAAGTGTGCACCCAGCTCCTGGTTTCCCGACCAGATGAGGAGAATATCACCAGTTACCTCCAGCTCATCGAAAAGTGCCTGACTCAGGAGGCTTTCACAGAGATGCAGAAGAAGCGGCTGCTGTCCTGGAAGCAGCAAGCGCTGAAGCTTGTCCTGACATTTCCCTGCAAGGCTGTACTGGACATGCAGAACTACCAGCAACAGAAGGGCTGGGCATTTGGCTCCAATTCGCTCCCCATAGCTGGTTCTGTGGGGATGGGGGTGGCCCCGCGAACCCAGTGGCAGTTCCCAGTGCCTCCTCGGGCTCTCCCACCTGGCAGGATGGGCCTCCTGAGCCCTTTAGGCCTTGGGGGAGTTTTCCCTCGACATACCCTCACCAGCCCCAGCCTTGGGGGCCAGGGCCGACAGAACCTATGGTTTGCCAGCCCTGGAGGGCAGCAACAGCATGCTCAGCCAGACTCGCAGCTCTGTGCAGCGCACCCACTCGCTCCCCATCCACTCATCATCCATTCTCATGTTTCTTCCAGACTGACCTGTTCCTGGGCCTGACCTGAAGATCAATCCCACCCTGGAGTCTCTGTGTCTGAGCATGACAGAACACGCCTAGGGTGGTGAGCATTTTCTGTTTCCCTGACCCAGCTCCCACCTACCCAGCATCTTCATCTCTCAACAGAGAGACTTGGAGCCATTCTGAGGGTTCTAAGGGGAGACCAGACTTCAGGGAGGGCCCATCTGGGATGACAGTCTACATGAGTGCCTTTCCTCAGGCCTCCCACCAGTTCCTGATCCTCCTCCCTTCCTCCCTTTCTTACCACAGATGAGACTGACAAAATGTCCACCATCTGATGGGATCCACAGCCCAGTACACCCATAGGCTCCCAACGGGCTTCTCCTCAGCAACAAAAGGGTAAGCTGGCACAGCTACACATTCTAGTGTTTTTCTACTCTCTCATCCTTTTAACTTTTTTTTTTTTTGAGACAGGGTCTCCCTGTAGCCCCAGCTGTCCTCACTCACTATGTGGACCAGACTGGCTTTGAATTCACAAGAGATTCGCCTGCCTCTGTCTCCCGAGTGCTGGGATTAAAGGCCTGTGCCACCACACCTGGCCTCATCCTTTTAACTTTAAACATTGGCACACACCTTGCTCACTCCTAGGCCTGTTGAGGGATCTTACCTGAGGACAGGGGCTATAGAGGGAGGCAGCCAGGATAAAGGGGGCAAGGACTGACCAGACTGCCTGCCCCTTCCCTCCCAAATCCCCCACTGCCCCATCCCACCCCTGCCTCCTCCAGACAGCTGACACCTGTCCATCTCTGAAGGAGTAGACCCCTGGAGACAAACCTAGTGCAGCTTGCTCAGAAACATGACAGAGGGGGAATGAGCAGTGTGGACAGCCTGCTCGCCACTATGTCCCTGGAGAGATGCCCCTCTCTCCTGCCCCTACTCTTCCCCATTCTGCCATTCCCTGGGACAGGTGCCCTCTTCCTCCCCTCTTGCACTGTTTATCAGAGGTTCTCTAAAATTAATTTCTTAGGCCTATTTAAGATACATATTTATATAGTTCTTAACGGTTTTTCTCTGATTATTCCCTGTCATTTTTAGAGTCTCTAGGCCTTTCTCTGAGCCTAGAGCCAGGACAGTGGCAGGGGGAGCCTGAACTTTGAGGGGAGAGGGCAGAGCCCCCTCTTCCAGTCCCCCTCACCCTTTCCTAATCCCAGCCCTAGCCCGCAGCATGGGTCATGCCTTCTCTTCTTAGCCTTCCCCAGATTGTATACTTTAGCCCTGCCCAAATCCAGGACCTGGAATTTAAAAGGATTTGGTGCTAGGATCCATATATGAGGGAGAACATACGTCGTTTGTTTTTCTGAGTCTGTGTTACTTCACTTAGTATGTTTCTAGATCCACCCGTTTACCTGCAAATTTCATTATTTCACCTTTCTTTACTGCTGAATAGAACTCCATTGTGTAAATATACCACATTTTTGTTAACCACTCATCAATTGAGGGACACTTAGGTTGCTTCCATCTCTTAGCTATTGTGAAAAGAACAGCAACAAACATGGTTGTACAAGTGTCTCTACAATAGGATGAGTCCTTTGGGTATATGGCAAGGAGTGGTATAACTGGGTCATATGGTAGGTTCATTTTTAGTTTGAGTTCTCCACACTGTTTTCCATAGGGGTTGCATACGTTTGCAATCCCACCAGCAGTGATTGAGCGTTCCCTTCTCCACATCCTAGCTAGCATTTGGTATCATTTATTCTTTTGATCCTTGCCAGTCTGATTGGGGTAAGGTGAAACCTTAGGGTGGTTTTAATTTGCATTCCCCTAGTTACTAACATTGTTGAACACTTTTTGAATGTTTCCTAGCCATCTTTATTTCTTTGAAAACTCTCTGTTTAGATCTCTAGCCCGTCTTTTAATTGGGTCATTTGGTTTCTCGATTCTTTGTTTTTGAGTTTTTTATATATTCTGGATGTTAAACCTCTGTCAGATGTGCCTCTGGTGAAGATTTTCTCCCATTCTGTGGGTTTTCTCTTCACTTCCCTGGATTGCTTCTTTTGATGTTGCTGTACAGAACCTTTTTAGTTTAATGAGGTCCCACTTGTTGATTGCTGACCTTAATTCCTGAGCAACTTCTGCCCGATTGAGAAAATCCTTTCCTACACCTATATCTTGTAAGTTACTGCCAATATTTTCTTCTAATAATTTCAGGGTTTCCAGTTTTACTCTGAGGTCTTTGATCCATTTGGAGTTGACTTTTGCAAGGTGAAAGATAAGGATCTAGTTTCATTCTTTTACAGGTAGCGATCCAGTTTTGCCAGCACCATTTGTTGAAGATGTTGTCTTTCCTCCATTGTGTGTTCTTGACACCTTGTGAAGTATCAGGTGACTGAAATTGCATGTACTTACATTTGGGTCTTCAATGATATTCCATTGATTTATGTGTCTATTTTTGTGCCAGTATCATGCTGTTTTTATGACTATAGCTCTGTAGCATACTTTGAGATCTGGTATAGTAACCCCCCCCCCGCCCCCGCCACACACACACACACACACACAGCGTTGCTGTTTGTGCTCAGAGTTGCTTTGGCTATCCGAGGTCTTTTGTTCTTCCATACGAATTTAAGGATTTTTTTTTTCCAACTCTGTGAAGCATGTCATGGGGATTTTGGTTGCGATTGCGTTTAATCTATATATTGTTTTTGGTAGGATGTTCATTTTCACAATATTAATTCTTCTAATCGATGAGCATGGGAGGTCCTTCCATCTCCTGGTGTCTTCCTCAATCTCTTTAATGATTTAAAATTTTCATTGTAGAGATCTTTGGTGTCTTTGCTCAGATTTATCCCAAGATATATATTTTTTTGCAGCAATTGTGAATGGGAGTATTTCCCTGTATTCTTTCTCCAATTGCTTGTTATTGATATATAGAAAGGCTACTTATTTTTGTAGATTGATTTTATAACCTGCCACTGTACTGAATGTGTTGATCAA
>NW_008359594.1:3058332-3120501 GCF_000622305.1 Nannospalax galili | reverse complement strand
GTCTATAGTTTTCTTTTTTGGTTGTGTCTTTACCCAGTTTGGGTATTAGAGTGATGCTGGCTTCATAGAAGAAGTTTGAGAGTTCTCCCTCTGTTTCTTTCATTTTGAATAATTTAAGTAGTATTGGTTGGAGGTCTTCTTTAAATGTCTGGCAGAATTCTGCTGTAAATCCATCTGGACCTGGGTTTTTTTTGTTGGGAGGCTTTGTGTTACTGTTTCAATTTCATTATATGTTATGGGTCTGTTTATCTCTTCTTGGTTTAACTTTGGTGGTTCCCATGATTTTAGATATCCATCCATTTCTTTCAGATTTTCAAATTTAGTAATGTATAGGTTTTTAAAATATTCCCTTATAATGGTGTGGAGTTTTGGGTGTGATGTTTCTCCTTTCATCTCTAATTTTGTTAATTTGGATTTGTTCTTTCTTTCTTTTGGTTAACTGGGCTAAGGGTCTGTCTACCTTGTTTAGGTTTTCAAAGAACCAGCTCTTAGATTCATTGATTCTTTGTATTGCTTTCTTTGTTTCTATTTCATTAATTTCTGCTCTGATTTTTGTTATTTCTTCTCTTCTGCTGGGTGTGTGTTTCATTTGTTCTTGCCTTTCCAGTGTCTTGTGTTGCAGTGCTAGGTCATTTATTTGGGCTCTTTCTAATTTTTTAATGTAGGCACATAAAGCTATGAAGTTCCCTCTTAGGACTGCTTTTAAAGTGTCCCAGAGGTTGTGTGGTGTTGTATTGTCCTTTTCATTAAATTCCAGGAATTCTTTTACTTCTTAATTTTTCCTTTGACCCACTCATTGTTTAGGAGTGTGTTGTTTAATTGCCATGAGTTCATGTAATGACTAGGGCTTTGTCCAGTGTTGATTTTGAGCTTTATTGCATTGTGGTCCAACAGAATGCAGGGAATTATTTAAATTTTTTGTATCTGTTGAAGTTTTTTTGTGGCCCAATATGTGGTCATTTTTTGAAAAAGTTCCATGGGGTGCTGAATAGAAAGTGTATTCTTTGGTGCTTGGGTGAAATATTTGAAAGATGTCTATTAGGTCCATTTGATGTATGGTGTCATTTAATTCAGATGTCTCTCTGTTTATTCTTTGTCCAGTTGACCTGTCTAACGGAGACCATGGGGTATTGAAGTCCCCTACTATTACTGAGTTGGAGTTAATCTGTAGTGTTGTTTTTATGAATTTGTGTGCACCAGAGTTTGATGCATATATGTTAAGGATTGTAATATCTTCTTTGTTAATTGTTCCTTTGATCAGAATGAAGTGACCCTCCTTATCTCTTCTGATTAGTTTTACTTTGAAGTCTCTTTTGTCAGATATTAGAATTGCAACCCTTGCTTGTTTCTTAGTGCCATTTGCTTGGAATATTCTTTTCCATCCTTTTTGCTTAAGGTAGTGCCTGTCCTTGAAGATGAGATGGGTTTCTTACAGACGGCAAAGAGATGGATTTTGTTTCCATTTTTAAAAAAAATTTATTTATTATTATTTTTTAATTTAATGTGTATCAGTGTTATGCCTGCATATAGGTAAGTGCGCCTGTGTTGTGCAAAGCCTGTGAAGGACAGAAGCGGCCATCGGATACCCTGGAACTGGAGTTATGGACAGTCGTTAGCTGCCATGTGGGTACTGGGATTCAAACCCGTGTCTTCTGCAAGAACAATCAGTGTTCTTAACCTCTGAGCCATCTCTCCAGCTCCAAGGATTTTGTTTCTTAATCCATTCACTTAGCCTGTGTCTTTTGGCTGGGGAGTTCAGTTCACTGATATTTAAGGTTATTATTGAAAGATTTGTATTGGTTGCCATCATTTTGATTGCTGTTTGTGTTCTCTAATTGTGTATTTCCTAGATTATGCCTTTATTTTCTTTTGTTTCCCTGGGGTATAGTTGTTTCTCTCTCTGCTCTCTGTGTTGCTTCAAGTATTCTTTGTAGGGCTTGTTTTGTACATGTGTTCTTTCAGGCTATTCATATCATGGAAGATTTTTCTTTCCCCCTCAACTATAATAGACATTTTTGCTGGGTAAAGTATTCTGGGCTGGCATCTATTGTCATGTAGAACTGGAAATACCTTGGTCTAGGCTCTTCTGGCTTTCATAGTTTGCATTGATAAGTCAGCTGTAATTCTGATGGGCTTTCCTTTGTATGTGACTTGTTTTTCTTTTGCTGCTTTCAGTATTTTCTCTTTGTTCTGTACATTTAGTGTTTTTACTATGATATGTCGTGGGGAGTTTCTTTTCTGATCCTGTCTATTTGGTGTTCTAGGTGCTTCCTGTATTTGTATGGGGATGTCTTTCCTTAATTTCGGGAAATTTTCTTCTTCAATTCTGTTTAAGATCTGGTCAATACCATTAAACTGAACTTCTCCTTCCTCTATTCCATGATCTGTAGATTTGGTCTTTTCATGGTGTCCCACATCTCTTGCATATTCCAGTCCTGTGTTTTTAAAAATTTCCCATAGTCTTTGCTTGAGTGGTCCTGTTCTTCAACTTTTATCATCCAGTGTTGATATTCTGCTTTTCCATTTCATTCATTCTAGCAGTGAGGCTTTCTCCTGTTGTTTCAAGTTGGCTTATTGAGTTTTGCACTTCCTTCTTTTCTGCCTGAGTTTTCTTCAATGTTTCTATCTCTAGTGAATTCATTCAGAAGTTTATCCCTATCCTTTTAGTTCTTTGATTTGTTTGTTCATGTGTTCTTTAAATTCATTGAATTCCTTGATCATGTTTGTGATTGTTCTTTTAAATTCAGTGTCCTGAATTTAAGGAGGTTCTCCTTGTAGAACCCTCTACAGGACTGGTGGAGTTTGGTGGGGATATAGTATTTTGGCTTTCCATTTTATTATTCTTTTGTTGTGAATTTGTTTTTTTGTTTGTGATTCTGATATGAGAATTCAGTTGAAGTATGCTTCTGTTTGTATTATCAGGGTGCCTAGGTCCTTTCCTTATTGGTTTTGTAAAGCTGGTTGGTACAGGTTCTAAGTTCTCTCAGGTTTTATTTTATAGGGAACTGATGACTTCAGGTCAGCTATTCAGGAGTACCCACAGAAGCCCAATTCAGGTTCCAGTCAGGCACACTCAGGCTTCTTTCTAAGGTTTGGACCCCTGCTGGCAGAAACTCAGAGAAAATTTGCGAAATTCCCTAAGCGGAGATGATTTTGGGACTCTCAGTTGGTCTCTTGTGTTCTCAGCCACTATGGTCTGTGAGTTCACAGCCTACACTGATGGAGGTCGGAGCCTACCCTCTCAGCCTGTTTGCTAGGATCTCAGCCCTAGCCTACCAAAGCCAGGTCTTCCCTGGGGCCTTGGGAAGGGTCTCATGAAATCCCAGGAAGGGGGATGGGTATGGCACAATTAGGGGAAGCTCACCACCATGTGGAGGCAGGATCCAAGTGCTCCCATGCAGTCCTGTGCATTCTCAGCCCTTATGCTAGTGGGGGGCCAGAACCCAGAACTCTCCGGTGGTCTGCCACTACACTAATCACTCCTGAACTTTTAACTTGAGGGGCATTTGTTAGAAAAGATACCCCGCAGAGGAAACCTGTGGGCATCAGAACCAGCAGCCTGTAACCTTCTCTGCTGTGTTTTTCTCACAACCTCTAAGCAAACATTTCCCATGGCTTGATCCCCTTTCAAGAACAGGACAACACAGCATACTTAACAGGGAATGTGGGTGACACATACCCATTTTGATTTGGTCTGTTCTCAGGCCAAGACAAGAACTTGACCTCAGCTAGGATCTAGGATACAGATCCACTAGGGTCCAGGATAAGGGGGGCTAGCATTCAGGATAAGAAGTAGCTAGGGTCTGGAATGAGTAGCTGCTGGGTCTGCAATGATTGGCTGATGGGTCTGAGATGAGTAGCTTCTGGGTCTAGGATGAGTAGCTGCTAGGGTCTGTGATGAGTAGCTGTTGTGTCCGGGATGAATGGCTGCTGTGTCTGGGAAGAATAGCTGCTGGGTCTGGGCTGAGTAGCTTCTGGGTCTGAGATGAGTAGCTTCTAGGGTCTGTGATGAGTAGCTGTTGTGTCTGGGAAGAGTGGCTGCTGGGTCTGTGATGAGTAGCTGCTGGGTCTGGGGTGAGTGGCTTCTGGGTCCAGGATGAGAGGTGGCTATGGTCCGGGATGAGTGATCCCCTAGGTCCAGAATAAGAGGTGTGGTGAGTAGCTGCTGGATCTTTGTTTTTCTAAGTCTTGGTAATGACTTGGGAGCAGATGCTTTACATAGTCTACAGTATTTATGTTTCACACTAACATTTTGCACCAATTTCCCCTGCGGTTGTTGTTAATGATGGGTGATGCTCAGTCATTACGATTTGGTCTATTCTCAGGCAAGGATAGGAACTTGACCTCTACTAGGGTCATCGATAAGAGGTGGGGACCAGCTTTTTCAGTGTTCCTATGACTAGGGACATGGCTTCCTTGGACATTTTAAAGTGCGTGTTGTTTGCACAAATACTTTTGACCCAGTTCTTGTTTCTGATACAGCCTGGGGCTTGCCTGGAGATCCCAGGTACATTATAGATCTCATCAAGCAAGCTTCCTGAGCTACTTCCCATAAACAAAAGATTATGGAGTGACTGCTAGTAAGCACAAAGGTTCTTTTAGGGGAGACATGAATGTTCTAAGATTGATTTTTGTGATGGTTGCACAAATGTGACTATAGTAAAAGGTACTGACTTGTTAAAATTTTTCAAAAAAGCATACACATGTGTCTAATGTTTATTGAGAATTTCCTATATTTATCATATTCATCCAACTCCTCTTAATTCTTCCCAGACCCACTTCTACCTTCCTACCTCTACAACTCATGTCCTCTTTAAAAAAAAAAAAGAAGAAAAGAAAAAAAAGAATATTCCATTGATTCCAATTTGTGCTATTCACATACTTCTGGATGTGTGTCCATCCACTGGATTGTGGTTGACCTACCAGGACCTACGTCCTTCCTCCTGAGGCCGTCAATTTTCCCTAGCACCTCAGTTAGGGGTAGGGACTCATGAATCCTCTCTTACTCCATGCTAGAATGACTGGCTTGATGTTGTGCAGGTCTTGTGCTGTCAACCACAGTTGCTGTGAGTTCATGAGTGCAGCAGTCCTGTCATGTCCAGAAGACACTGTTTCACTCCAGCCCTCCCTGATCTCTTGATTCTTTTCAATCTTTCTGCTCCCCACCCCCTTCTTCCTTGAGCCTTGGCATGGGTGTGATGTAGATGTCTCATTTATGACTGAGGATTGCAAAGTCACTTATTCTTTGCACTTTGAAATCAATTGTGAGTTTCTACATGAACTGCATTCCACTGCACAGACTTCCCTGTTGAAGTCTGAGAGTTGCTCTAATGGAGAGATACAGATTTGGAGGGCAATTTAACACTATATCCACTTAGCAAAATAATAGTAGGTTCACCCTTGGGTCCTCTTAGCTCCTTAACCATGGGTTCTTTGCTAGATTTGAAGTACCAGGTACATGTTTCCTTTGTGGAGTGGACCTTAGATCCAATAAAAAAGTGATCTGTCATTCTAATAACATTTGTGCCACTATTGTACCCATGGGCATATCTTGCCACACTTGTCATTATTGCAATTCACAGGTTTCACACCTAGGTAAGACTGTTGATTACTCACCCCTCTCCCCCAGCAGCCTGCATAGCACCTTGCAATACTATGAGATCTAGTAAGCAGGGAGAAAGCTTTCTGGTCATCACTGGCTTGATTTCTCCATGTCCTGTGATCTGTGGGTGTTGGGTAAATTCATCCTCTGAGGAAAAGAGGGGGTGGGTCTAGAGACCCAGAGAGAAGCAGAGCACACTGGGAAAAAGGAGGAGGAGTTGGCACCATTTGGGGAGCAGTGAATAGCAGGTGAGCAGGTGAGCCAGCCTGCTGTGGACCCCGTGGGGTGCCGTGGATCCCAAGGGGCACTGTGGACTCTGAGGGGTGCTGTGGACCTCTCAAGGACCCCGTGGACCTCATACAGACCTCAAGGGGCAAGATGGTGCACAGAAAGCTAGTGGACTTCAGACAGGGCATGGTGAGGCTCTCAAAACTTAGTCAAAATGTAGAAGATGGACTATGGGAGCTTATGCTTTGTAAGTCACCCTTCCCGTGCATCATATAAACCATGCTAAAACCCAAATAAAAGACATTCTGTTGGTTTGTTACCCCTGGGGCCTCAGAGGGCACGGGTGGGGGTCTCTCAAGAAGGGGGAAGGGAAAATTTAGTGTAGCAGTGGGAGTGGTGTCTTCAGTAATAGGGTCTTAGTATCAGGTTTTGGTAGTGCATTAGTCACTTTTCTGTTGCTGTGATAGAAACACTGACCTAAGAAATTTATAGAAGGAAGAGTTTGTTTGAGCTTACGGTTCCAGGGGGATTACAGTCCATCATGGCAGGGAGGCATGGTGACTGGAGGTGGCTGGAGCAGGAGCAGCAGAAGCTAAGCTCTCACATCACCCAGGTATAGGAAGAAAGAGTGAAGGGGTCATCAATTTTTCCTCTGCAGTTTCAGAGAACCTCGGAGGCCAGGCAGCATGCATCAGGGGTGCCCTGCATAGAGAAGGCCCTGATAGGCCATTGTGTGAAGCTGTGAAGGTGAAGCCTGGTTGGCAATGGAGACCCCAAGAAGATGTCTGTGATGCCAGAGCTGTGAGGCATCTGCCAAGAAGACCTGCATACAGGGAGTGGCACCAGCCCAAGAGAGAGATGTGTGTTGCATGCAGCAAAGCTGGAGAAGCTAAGCCATCTAAGCCCTTTGGTAGTAAAGTCCCAGAAGTTGGACACAGAGCTACTGGATTTAGTGTTTGTCCTGCTGGTTTTTGGTCTTGTTTTGGTCCTGTATTTCCACTATGCTTCTATTCCTCCCTTTTGGAATGGTAATGTGTATTCAGTTCCACTGTATGTTGGGAGTATGTAATTTGTCTTTTGATTTTATAGGGACTTAGAGTTAAGATATTTCCCTGAGTCTCAGAAGAGACTTTGAACTGCGGACTTTTGAATAATGATGAGACTGATAATGACTATGGGGACTTTTAAAGTTGGACTAAATGCATTTTGCATTTTATATGGTCATGAGCCCATGAGGGCCAGGGGTGAAATGTGGTGGTATGAATGAAAATGTCCCCCATAGGCACCAAATATGTGGACATTTCGTCCCCGGATGGTGGCACTGTTTTGGGAGGTTTTAGAAGGTGTGGCTATTCTGGAAGAAGCATGTCACTGGGGTAGGGTAGGCTTACAGAGTTCTTAAGCCTACCCTTAAGAGAGCCAGTTGCTCTCTTGCTTCCTGTGCCTGCGTGATGATGTGAGAGCTTAGCTTCTGCTGCTCCTGCTCCAGCCACCTCCAGCCACCATGCCTCCCTGCCATGATAGACTGTAATCCCCCTGAAACCATAAGCTCAAATAAACTCTTCCTTTATAAATTGCTTCGGTCAGTGTTTCTATCACAGCAACAGAAAAGTGACTAATATAGGTAGGCAACCAAAAACAGTGACAATAGCTTGTATTGCTTTGGGGTCTCAGGGACAACTTTGGTCTATAACTTGGGGGAGATACCCCCCATCTGGCACTGGACATTTTATTTGGCAATATATGGCTTCTAGAATGAGCATAGCCCCCTATGTAGTTTAATTCTCAAATAAACTTCTATATGAATATATGTTTATATCTAATGTATGTAGCTTACAAACTAGTAGGTTTCCATATGATTTTTTCAAACATCCTTAGAGTTAGCTATCCCTCCCTAAACCCCCATTGCCTTTCCCTCCCCACCTCTCCTCCTCACTTAAACCTCCCTCCCCATCATTACCCCTTTCCCCTTCATATTACCTGTGTTCTATCCCTCCTTAAGATCTTTCTTCTCCTTGCACACTAATGGTCCAATTCCATAGGTTTAGATTCTTCAGGATCTCTAAATTAAACATACGAATCTAAAGATTCAAAGCCTAGATCCACATATGAGTGAGAACATATGACATTTGTCTTTGTGTTGCTGGGGCACTGTCTCACTTTTATGTTGGTGTGATGAAATACCATGACAAAGGCAACTTATGGAAAGAGTTTGTTTTGGCTATGGTCCTGGAGGGAGAGTTCATTGTGGTGAGGAGACATGGCAGCAAGTGGTAGGCATGGCTATAGGAACCAAAGGCTGAGAGTTCACACTCCATCACAAACATGAAGCAAAGACGGCAAACTGGAAGTGAGGTGAGGCTATGAATCCTCAAAGCCTGCCCCCATGACACACTTCCTCCAGCAAGGCTACACCTAAAGATTCCTTGACCTCTCAAACAGCCACCAACTGGGGACCAAGTATTCAAATATTTGAGTCTATGGAAGACATTTCTCATTCAAACTACCACATTCTATTCCCTGGCCCACATAAGCTCATGATCATCTCATAATGCAAAATGCACCTAGTCCAACTTTAAAAGTCCCTCATAGTCTTTTACTGTCCCAACACTAAGTTAAAAGTCTCTTTTGAGGCTTAAAGCAGTGTTTTAAAACAAACTGTCCTATAAAATAAACAGTGTACTTCTAACATACATGGCACAGTAGATGAAATCCCATTCCAAAGTGGGAGGATTAGAGGCATATGAGGAAATACTGGACTAAAGCAAGACCAAAAACCAGCAGAGAAACACCAAATCCTGTAGCTCCATGTCCTGTGTCCAGGACTTTAATTCTAAATGATCTGCTCCTCCAGTTTTGCTGCCTGGAATATCTCTCTTGGGCTAGTTTTCCAGCTGTATGCAGTCCTACTTAGCAGATGTCTAATGTTCTGACATCTCCAGTGTTTTGGGGTCTCCCTGCAATCCAGACTACACATCCATACCTTCACTTGATGGCCTCTTATGACCTTCTTGAAGTGACTCCATCATTGGAACATGTTGCCTGGTCTCAGAAGCTGTCTGAAACTGAGGAGGACTCTAGGACCTCTTCACTCTTTTATCTTTCACACCTGCACAGCAATGTGAACCACACTGCCAAGTTCAGCTCCCAGCTTGGGATGGACCCTCGCTCCCTTGAATCACATTTGCAGCAGCTTTTGTATGGTGTTTGCTACGTGTAAAAAACTCCTTAGGCCTTTTTCCTTCACAAGTTGGAAGCTTAGATGAGATGGGTCTTGCCTTGAGGGCACCCTTCCCAGCATTCCAGTGCAGAGCAGAAGGCCTTTCATCAATGGTGCTAATCTTAACAATTACAGCTTCTTCCAGTACATGCTTTGGCTATAACCATATACTTCCTAGTGATTTTTTCCTCAATGTATACTTTTTATTGAATATTTGTGCATTTCACATATCTTAATCATATTTAGGCCCCCTCCCTGATCCATACCCTCCACAGCCCTCTCCCCACCAGATTTTATGTATTCTGTCTATACTAAAAATTACTTCTGAGAGGCTCATTCACGGCTTCTGGACCCCTCCTCCTATGGTCCCTATGACAAATCGAGAAATAGTCCTCTAAACTACAGTTTAGGAAACAAAAGAATTTATTTGGCTTACAAACAGAGCATAGGGCAGTGATGGGGGTGACTTACAAAGGTATGGGCACATGTGGGCTTCCTTCCTACATGCTGGCTGGGACCTTCTGACTTCTCTCAGTGGCCCCAGATGACAAAGGCCACCCCCTCTCTCTGGCTTTGCCATCCCTATCTTTAGTCCCTCCCTCTCATGCAGCTAAGGCCAACAGTGTGAGTGGGAGGGGTGACTGACTCCCCTTCACCCTCCTTTTCTTAAAAGTCAATAGTCAAGCTTATAATCCTAGGTGAGCAGGTGCAACCAAGCTTGGGAAGGAGGTGTGGCTATAGCTTGTCAGTTTTGTTTGCCAAGCAGAGGACAGACTCATACAACACTGTCATATACGTATTAAGGCCTATCAAGTCAAGCTTTTGTACCCAGATATCTCTGGGTGAAAGTTCATCCCCTGGAGTCTAGACAGCCTATCTTGAATCTTCCCCTTAAAGAAGATCAACACTCCCTCACCCAGCAGTAATCAGCTGCCAATAGTTTCTCAGTTAAGGTTGTGGCTTGCTGTCCATGTCCCCAGTTCCATACTGGGTTTTTGAGTGATTGAATCTGCATAGGTCTTGTGCATGATGTCACCATTGCTGCAAGTTCATACGAACAAGTTCCCAGAGGCCTGGAAGACACTGTTTCCTTATGTTCATGCACCAACCCTGGCTCTAACACTCTTTCCACCCTTTTTCCCACAATGGTTCCTGAGCTATCCGTGGGTGAGGCTTAATATAGGAGTCCTAAACCCAGATGGGCACCCTGCAGTCTCTTATTCTCAACACTCTGGCCAGTTGTGGCCCTCTGCTGTGCACTGCACTCTGTTGCATGAGGAAACTTTGCTGGTGAGAGTTGAGGAAGGCATTAGTATTCTCTCCACTCCTGGTTCTGCTATGTTCCATGAGCCTTAGGTGTAGAGTTTCCATGGTAGATGTGTCACTTAGGGCTGAGCATCTCTCAGACATATATTCTCTATGTGACCAGTTGTATAACTCTGTAATAACCTTCATCTGCTGCAAAAAGAAGTTTCTTTAATGAGTAGTGACAGGTACACTTGTCTGTAAATATAAGGATCCACATTTAGCACATAGTAAGAAATTACATTTGTCTAGAGATGTGTCAGATAGATGTAGGTTTTTCTCTAGGATCTATGATCTCTCCAGTCATGTGTATTTGGCTATGTTTACAGTCTCATCCAGGAGTTCCCTCCCATTGAGAGGGCTTTAAATCCAACTGGATAGCTGTTGATTGCCTCCAAGATAAATGTGCTACTACTGTACCATTATACTTTGTTGTGCCTGTTGTCGTCGTGGTTATTAGGCTCTAAAGCTGTGGTTAGATCATTGATATTTTTCCCCTTTTCAGCCACATAGAATTCCTCTAGAACTATGAGAGCTTGTCTTCAAGGAGGAGGCTTCCAGGTCAGCTCCAGCTCCATTGCTCCAAGTCCTGTGTCTGAAGTATGTCCTGTCTTCAGCAGTAGGGTCTTGCCTTCAAGTTATGGGACATAATCAAGGGCTGTGGCAACTTTGGGAATCTCCTGGACTATCTTGACCAAGAACTGGAGGAGCAGTTTCTCCTGTCTGACACTGTGTTTCTAGTTATGTAGCCTTCAACTGTACACATGCACTCATGTTCAGAAATCGCATGTGTATTTTTCAGTATGCTTTTGAGCTAATACATTTCCTCTGGTTTTTCATACTGCCTAAGCTTTATTTATCTCTCCCCTGTCTCTTCCTGTCTAACCCCCCTCCTCCCTCCCCAGTTAAAGTACCCCCATTTTCCTCATGATGATACCTGTCCCCCATTATCCCCTCCCCGAACTTCTTTTCCTTTATCCCTATGGTACCTTGAATAGTCTTCCCTCCCTCCCTTCCCAGTTGAATACCTGAATTTTCCCCATTTTTCCCACTGGTAAAAATCTGTTTCTTACTATCCCCCTCTCTCAAGCTCTTTCCCTTTCCCTCTGTGGTCCTTTTCCATTTTCCTGGCTCCTGCTGTTATACCAGGATATATACTCACATATAAAGGATTGGTTCCAAGATCCACAAATGATGTATTCTCATACATCAATTATTTTTCTGAGCCTGTTACTTCACTTAGTATAACAGTTTCCAGTTCCATTCATTTACCTTCAAATTTCATTCTTCTCTGCTGAGTAAGAAGCTCCATTGTGGGCTGAAGAGAACACTGGTTGTTCTTGCAGAAGACCCAGGTTTGAATCCCAGCATTTACATGGCAGCTAACAACTGTCTGTTGGGATCTGACAGTCTCTTCTGACCTCTGCGGGCATTGCATGACATGGGTGCACTTACCTATATGCAGGCAATACATGTGTACACATAAAATAAAAGACAAACTTTTTAAAAAAACTTACAAAAAAAAAAGAAAGAAAGAAAGAAACTCCATTGTATGGGCCTGAAGAGATGGCTTAGCGGTTAAGAGCTCTTGCAGAGCACCTGGGCTTAATTCCCAGCTCCCACATGGCAGCTGTGAACCATCCTTAATTCCAGTTCCAAGGGAATCCAAAGCCCTCTTCTGACCTCTGGCATCGCATGACACAGGTGCACTCACTTACATGCAGGCAATACACTCATACACATAAAATAAAAAAAAATAAAATATTTTTTTAAAAAGAAACTCCATTGTGTAAATGTACCACATTTTCATTATCCACCCATCAGTTGAGGCCCATTTAAGTTGTTTCCATTTCTTAGCTATTGTGAAAAGAACAGCAACAAACATGGATGTACAAGTGTCTCTGAAGTAGGATGAGTCCTTTGGGTATATACCAAGGAGTAGTATAACCAGATCACATGGTAGGTTCGCTTTTAGTTTTTTATTTTGATTTATTTTTTATACTTTTGGTATTTTTGAGACAAGGTCTCCCTGTAGCCCCAGCTGGTCTGGAGTTCACTATGTAGACCAGCCTGGCCTCAAACTCATGGAGATCCTCCTGCCTCTGCCTCCTGAGTGCTGGGATTAAAGGCGTGTACCACTACACCCAGCTCATTTTTAGTTTTTTAAGAGCTCTCCACACTACTTTTCAGAGTGATTGCAGGAGTCTGCAATTCCACCAGCAGTGACTGAGCATTCTCCTTTATTCACATCCTCTCACAGCATTTGGTGTCTTTTGTTTTCTTGATCTTAGCCATTAGCCAGTCTGACTGGGGTAAGATGAAATCTTAAAGTGGTTTTGATTTGCACTGCTCTAATTTATAAGGATGTTGAACACCTTTTAACGTGTTTCTCAGCCATTTTTATGTCTTCATTTGAGGACTGTTTAGCTCATTAGTCCATGTTTTTATTGGATCATTTATTTTCTTATTTGTTTTTTGAGTTCTTTGTATATTCTAGATATTAATCTTCTGCTGAATGTAGAGGAGCAGGTGAAGATTTTTCTCCCACTCAGTGGGTTTCTTCTTCACTTCCTTGTTTCTTTTGCTATACAGAAGTTTTTTATTTTAATGAACAAGCAGAAGCTTGTTGATTGTTGACCTTAATGCCTGAGCAATTGGTGTCCGATTTAGAAAGTCCTTTCCTACACCTATATCTTGTAGGGTACTGCCCATGTTTTATTCTAGGAGTTTCAGAGTTTTAGGTTTCATATTGAGATATTTGATTCATTAGGAGTTGACTTTTGTGCAAGGTGAAAGATAGGGTTCCAATTTCATTCTTCTATAGGTGGAGATCCAGTTTTTCCAGCGCAATTTGTTAAAGATGCTGTCTTTTCTCAACTGTGTATTCTTGGCCCCTTTGTCAAATATCAGATGGCTGAAATTGCATGCACTCATGTTTGAATCTTCTGTTTCATTGATCTATGTGTCTGTTTTTGTGCCAATACCATGCTGTTTTGATGACTATGTCTCTGTAATATAGTTTGAGATCTGGTGTGGTGATGTCCCCAGCATTGCTCTTTTTGCTTGAGATTGCTTTGACTATCCAGGGTCTTTTGTGATTCCATATAAATTTTAGGACTGTTTTTTAGGTCAGCAAAGAATGTCATGGGGATTTTGATTGACATTGCATTGAATCTATAGATTGCTTTTGGCAGGATGATCATTTTCACAATATTAATTCTACCAATCCATGAGCGTGGGCAGTCCTTCCATCTCATTGTGCCTTCTTCAATCTCTTTCTTCAATGATTTAAAATTTTCACTGTAAAGATTGTTAGTGTCTTTAGTTGGTTTATCCTACATACTTTTTGAGGCTATTGTGAATGGGAAGGTTTCCATGAATGTTTTCTCAGATTGTTTGTTATTGGTATATAGAACAGCTAATGATGTTTGTTAATTGGTTTTGTAACCTGCCACTTTGCTGAAAGTGTTGATCATTTCTAGCAGTTTTCTGGTTGAAATTTTGGCATATCTTAAATATAATATCATATGATCTCAAATAGTTATAACTTGACCTCTTCTGTTCCAATTAGCACTCCTTTAATTTCCTTCTCTTGTCTCATTGCTTTAGCAAGTTTCAAGTACTATATTGAAAAGGAGTGGAGATAGTGGACAGCTTTGTCTGACTCCTGATTTTAATGGGAATGCTTCCAGTTTTTCTCCATTTAGAATGATTTTGGCTGTGGGTTTGGTGTATTATATACCTTTAATTATGTTGCCATATGTTCCCTCCAGTTTAATTCCCTCTAGGTATTTTAACGTAAATGCATGTTGAAGTTTGTGAAAGGCCTTCTCTGCATCTATGGAGGAGACCATGTGGCTTTTGTCTGAGTCCATTTATATGATTTATGATGCTTATTGACTTACATATATTGAACCATCCCTGCATCTCTGGAATAAAGCCAACTTGATCATGGTGGATTTTTTTGATGTGTGTCTCTATGCGGTTTGTATTTTGTTGAGAATTTTTTCATCTATGTTTATTAAGGATATGGGCCCATCCTAGTTTGTTTCTTCATTGCTGTGACAAAATACTCTGACCAATACCAACTTGGGGAGGAAAGAGTTTATTTAGCTCACATCTCCCAGGTCACAGTTCATTAGGGAGCCCATGGTAGAAACTCAGGGCAGGAACCTGGAGGCAGGAGCTTGAGCACAGGCCATTGAGGAATGCTGCTTATTGGCTTGTTCCCCTGGCCCCTGCTCAGCCTGCTTTCTTATGCAACACAGGCCCACCTGCCCAGGGGTGGCACCACCCGCAGTGGGCTGGGCCCTCCCACATCACTCAACAATCAAGAAGATGCCCCATGGACATGGCCACAGGCCAGTCCAATGAAGGAAATTCCACAGTTGAGGCTTCCTCAACCCAGATGTGTCAAGTTGACACTAAAGCTATCCAGCACAGGGCCTATAGTATTTTTTTGTTGCTGTTGTGTCTTTACCTGGTTTTGGTAGTAGAGTGATACTGGTTTCATAGAAGGAGTTTGGGCATTTTCCCTTTGTTTCTGTCTTTTTGAATAATTTAAGTAGTACTGGTTGTAGATCATCTTTGAATGTCTGGTAGAATTCTGCTGTGAATCCATCTGGGCCTGGGCTTTTTTAGTTGAGAGATTTTGTATTGCTTTTTCAATGGCCTTATTTGTTATAGGCCTGTTTGAGCGATGATTCTCATTGTAGTACACTCCTGTAGGACTGGTGGGTTTTGTTGCTTGACTTTTCATATTATTTGTGTTTTTGTATTATCGTTTTGGCAAATGAATTTCTTTTGTTGGTTGTGTGTCTGATATGAAATTCTAGTCTGCCTTTGTTTAGTTGAAGTTTGTTTCCATTTACATTGCTCTGGTATAAATAGTTAGTGTGTGCTTCAGAGTCTCACTTTTAATTTTTTATTGGTGAGATAGGATGGTTCCAAGTTGATTAGTGAAGTGTTCTCCAGTGGTGCAAAGAGAATTCAAGGCTATAGGGGTCCAGGGGATGGTTTCTGGCAGGCTAGTGAAGAAGTCTCTGGAAGATCAGGAGAGAGTCGTAGAGCTAAGGCTGGTGTGGGTCTGTGTTAGGAGGCTAGTCCAGAGATCTGAGGTGGGAAGAACAGGAGCAGGCCTAGGTCCAAGACTAGAATGGGGACAGTATGAGATGGGGAGAGAGAATGGAGCTGCTCAGGGTGCAGTGGAATCAAGCCACAGTGGTCCAGGTCTGACTTACCAGAGTAGTAGGCAGGTCTTTGGCGGGCAGATCAGGAGGGGGACCAAGGGCACGACAGGGCTGGAAAGCCTGGTGAGGGCCTAACAAAATAGGCAGAGTGTGTGCCCTGAAGCTGGAGCCTTCCTAGTGATCTTTTCCTCTTCAAACTGTACATTTTGTACTTATTTCTTTCCACACTTGATCGTTTTCCATTGTAGAACTGTGTAAGCATTATCAGTAATATCCAAGGCACAGATTCAACATTATGCTCTCTTGAAATTTCCTGTACTAAAAAATTAGTCCATTCATTACCTTTTAATTTAGCCTCAGGCAAGTTCTTAGGACAAGGCAGAAGGCAGCCAGATTCTTTGTCACAATATCGTAAGAATGGCCTCTAGCCCTGTTGCTAAAAGAGACCTTGTTCCCCTGTGAAGCCTCTTCAGCTGGGCCTCTACAGTTCATGTTATTTTCAGCATGACTGTTTTCCAGGCTTCTGCAAGAACAGTCCATTAAATGCTTTCTTGCAGAATTCAAT
This sequence comes from Nannospalax galili, assembly GCF_000622305.1. Lineage (NCBI taxonomy): Eukaryota > Metazoa > Chordata > Mammalia > Rodentia > Spalacidae > Nannospalax > Nannospalax galili. The sequence continues at coordinate 3,104,392 of NW_008359594.1, read as the reverse complement.
TGCTTTTCTAATCCAAAATTCCAAAGTCTTCCATGTTTCTCAAAGGCTAAACTAAACAAAACAAACAAAAAGCCCCAACACCAACATGGTCAGGTACTTCACAGCAACTGCTTACTCTCTGGTACCACCTTCTGTTTTACTTACTTTTATGTTGTTGAGATAAAACACCATGATTAAAAGGAACTAATGGAAGAATGAGTTTATTTTTGCTCATAGGTCCAGGAAGGGAACCGAGAGTGGCAGGGAAGGCATGGAAGCAGGTGGAAGTCATGGACAGCAGGAGCAAAATGCTGAGAGCTCACATCTCCAAAGGCAAATACAAAGCAGCACAAACTGGAAGTGGGGTGAGGCTATGAACTCTCAAAGCCCACCCCTCAGTGTTCCTCCAGCAAAGCTCAACCTTGCTTCCTAAACATTCCATGACTTCCCCAGAAAGCACCACTAACTGGGGACTAAGTGCTCAAATATTGAGTCTATGGGGGAACTTTCTTATTCAAACAATCACAACAGACAAATATATAAAAAAATATAAAAAATATAAATATACCAGATAATTAGGGGTAATAGCTCAGTTATGAATCACATTGATCAACACGAGTTATTAGTTTTCCTGTGGTAAGATTGAACATGAAGATATTATGGAGTAATCACTTAGGAGCAAAATGTCACAGACAGCAGGTTCAAATTTATAGACATATATAGCATGCTGATAGTTTCAAGTGGTAATAAAACTTAGCTTCTCTAGATGAATCTGAGTGGTTTACAACCACTTCTCTCTTGCAGTCTTTTTGTATCTTCCTGTAGTTGAATTAAAGTGTTACTTAATTAACAGTCTTCACTATTGTGAAAATATAAACAACATAATTGGAGTAATTTTATAGTAGAGTGGTCTGTAAGGACTCCAGGCACAAGTAGGTACACATGGCTGTGGGCTATAGATTCTGAGAAAATGTTGGTAAGTGCTTGTGTAGCTAAAATTCCTTCTGGAAGGCACAAACAACCTCTGGTTCCTTCCTCCCTTGGTCCATATGACAAAACAAACTGAGATTCAGTTTCACTAAATTACAGTCTGGGAAACCAATGAGTTTATTGGGCTTACTTACAGAGCTACTGGTGAGGGTTTACTTACAGAAGTGTGGGTGCTCCCCTCACCAGTAGGCTGCAGTGGAAAATCTTCATCCATGTGTGGATGGTGTGGATGGTGACTTTCCCACGGCTTCCTCAGCCTGTATACCCTTAGCTCTTCAGCCTCGTGCAACTAGTGCTGCTTGGTTGGTTTGGAGGCATGACTGACTCTTCCTGGCCCTCCTTTCTTGTGAAGTGTAATAGTCAACAAGCTTAGCTTTCATGATACTAGGCCAGCCGCTGCAACCAAGCTTGGGAAGAAGGCATCTGTTTGTGGGTATGTTGGAGGAACAGCTTGATTACCAGCATTAGTGCAATGAAAAGAATATTATGACACAATGTATACTAATAGGATAAAGATTCAAAGACAGGTGTTTTCCAGTGCGGTTCTTTTATTCTGTGAATCAACAGATGCTGGGTGGGGTGAGGTTCCAAAATCCCAGGGCCCTACCCTAGATTTACTCAGTTGTAACTGTTTAACATGAGGCCTGGAATATGTTCTCATATACATGTCCCTGACAATCAATCCTACATTCAGGGTAGTTTGAGATCCATTGTGAGTGGATACCCAGGTATAGTCAAAGAGTGAAAAACAGAAAATCCCCATGTGTATGTAATTCTAAAAATATATGGAGAAGTAAAAAATACAAGAAAGGGAGGCAACAGAGGGAATGGAGGAACAGCCATGGACCTTGGTCCCTGCCCAGTCCCTCAGGAGGCAGACCAAACCTTTCTTGTATGACCTGCACCCCTGACAGTCACCTCAGGGGTGGGGGAATGGGAGTATAGGGTGAGGGGGAGTGGGGGGTGTGGTCTGGGGAGTATTAGTGAGTCAACTAGCTGGAGGAAGGTCTGAGCTCTGCTAGGGAGGGCTGGCCTGGTGGGTGGCACATGTGCAGAAAGCATGTGCTGCTTCACACCCCTCATCCGGCTACTTGGTTCTTCGTGCTGGCTACTTCAGTGGAACCCAGCTGAGGCACTGTGAGTGGGTCCTGTGGTGATCTATGAGAGGGAGCTGAGAAGTTTGCTGCAGTTGCTCTTCTCTTCAAAACAAGATCCTCATTTGGCATCTGGGGTTCTATTTGCATCTATGTCCTTTGCTCTAAGTAATTCTCTCCTGAAGTTACCTTGGATGCCGGAAACAGCAGGTTTGGCATGGATAAACATTTTGTGACAAGCATCAAAACTAAGGCCCCAGACAACAACTAACTTATGGACAAAACCCTTCCTGAGCAATAATGATCAACAGGCCTAATGTCAGTGCCTTAGAAGACAGTGCTGAGCTCCCTCTACCTTCTTGGTTTAGGTATACTAATTACAGTTCCATTCCTGCTTTTTTAAAAATATTTTTTATATGTATGGGTGTATGCCTGCATGTGTGTAAGTGCACCTGTGTCTTGCAATGCCAGTGATGGTCAGAAGTGGGTGTCGGATTCCCTGGAACTGGAGTTACCAACAGTTGTTAGCTGGCCATATGGATGCTGGGAATTGAACTGGGGTCTTCTGTAAGAGCAAGCCAGTGCTCTTAACCACTGAGCCATCTCTCCAACCCTTCTTTCCTGCTTTTTACTGTTACCCTTTTCAATTTTGTTTTGGGGAAAGTTGCTGGCCTGATTTGTTGGGACCTCCACAGTCTGGTCGATGGCATAGGACGCTGGTAACACCATCACAGGCTAGGGACAAAGTCTTCAAAATCTGGGTTTGGGGAAACATTAAAAATTCAAACTACAGCAGATTGTTGTGCTAATGTCCACAGGATTTGCCGTAGAACCATCCTTAGTGACTTTGGGAGGAATGATTTTGAAGGTTGCCAGGCAGAAACCAAAGTGCAGTAACTGAGGTATTGCACATATCTTGTAAATAGGAGAAATGCCAAAGGGTAGGTAGGCTAGAAGGTAAAACCGATTGGAGTCTGGTAGGTGGAGATTTCAAGATGAAAGAGATTTGAGATTGTTAAAATGCTTTGGGAATTAAAAAAGGATGATTACCAAGAGAAATAAGCTCCTGTCCATCACTTAACAGATTGCAGTGTTCCCTACTCCACCCCATCATTTTGTTTACTGTAGTGCTTATGTTCTTATATAAATTACTTGAGGATGCTTATTGTTGTGTTTCCACCCTGCTCCAAGAACAGTTTTTTTCAAGGATTTTTTTTTTCGGGGGAATGGAATGAATGGGTTTTCTAAGAAAGCAAGAGGAGGACCTGAATGTAGCCTCCATACAGGATGCACCTGCCTTCGCAGCGCTGGTCTAGGAGTCAGGTGACCGCAGAGGCTCCCAGGATTTCCCACAGGCTCCAGTAGGGAGGGTGAGGCAAGTTAGACTCCCAGAATCAGAGGATGGAGGGCGGCCAGAAGTACTGCCTTGACAATAAAGAGAATAGCGTCTCTTCTATTCTGTTCAGAACTGCGATTTAAATGTTGGCACGTGCTCACTGCTGTTTTTGCAGAGGATTAAACTTGTCAGGTCTTTGGCTCTTCCAAGCCTGGCACTCAAGGTGAGGAGGCGGCTCAGCTGCGCCCGGGACTCAGCAGGTGCTTCCGGGAAACGCCCACACGCCGTCCCGAGGGGCCCTGCCGGTCCTCAGTTTGTGGGCTGTGGAGAGTCAGGCATAAGAGGCCGAGATCGTGGGCTCGAGCAGGGAAACACTCGGGAGAAGCCGGCACCCACGCACCTGAAGCCAAACCCTTGTCCGGATTCCCGCAGGGTACGCCCAGGGCGCTGACCGCCGAGCGGGCGTGAGTCAGGCTGCGCTTGCGCGTGGGCCCCGGGCCTGCAGAGGGGGCGCGGCTCTGGCGAAGGGTATCACGTGGTACAGCCAGCAGCCCCGCCCCTTTCCCGCCGGGACGCTGGGAGCCGCCCCAAAGTGCGCCGGGCTGCCGGGGTGAGTGTCCGCGAGGGGCGCGCGTCGCCTAAACCCGGGCCGGCCCGGGAGGGGCGCCGGCCTGCTGGTGTGGGGCCGAGGGGACAAGATGGCGGCGGAACACTTCCACCGCCTCACTCACCTGGGCGTGGAGCGGCCGGGCACTGGGGGAGGGGAGCTGCGGTACGCTGAGGAGGCTGGGGCGAGTCGGGAGCCCGCCCTGCGGCCCAGTGGGCGAGGGTCGTCGTGGGACTGCGCGGCGCCCGGCTAGGGTTAGGTGGGAGGCTCAGTCACCGAGGTGGCCCAGGCAGCGTTCGTCAAGGCTTCTGGAATGTCGGCACTGCAGAGGGCTCAGGAGCTTCCTTTCCTGCCTTCATCTGACAGTTGATGGCTTGAGCATCTCTCCTCTCCAGGGCTTTCTCCGGGTTCCCGACTGTAGTCCTCGCTATCAGGGAACCGGATGGAAGGAGGTTCCTATTTGACGGATGCTCATGTTGGGGGTCTCAAGAGTGACCAAGGCCTCTCACCTGGGAGCCTCCTGCCTCAGTGTCCTTTCCTAGCACTTTAGTTCCCCCCTCCACCCAAGATTTGTAAGTCGCATCAAGGAGGGAGGTTACTGTCGCGGTACAGACTCAGGGAGCATTGAGTTTGTTAGAAAGCAGCCAGAAAACTGTTCCTCCACGCAGCACCTGCTGCTGACAAGTGGCTCCCTTTGAGGCGAGTCTTCGCCTGCCCAAGAGCTACTTCCTCTAGCTGGTGGACTGTTTCTCTTCTGTCAAGTGATTCTCCATGAAAACAGCTATTCACTAGAGTAATTTTACAGAATAGATAATTCCCCGTATTTTCATGACTTACAGATTTCATCAACACCTTATGGGAGAAGAATGGAATAGGTGCTGTGGACAGTTTATGAATTAGGAAATTGGGGCTCAAAGAGATAACTTCTCCAGGTTACTTGCTGTTGATTTCTGACTTAAGACTGGTAAGCTAACCACTATCCCACTCTGGCTTGTGTTGGTGCTCTGTTCTTAGTATTTTTTCTGTTAACTGTGACTTTCTGCCAAATGCACTGGGTGCAGATTGACTTACACATATTGACTGGAATGACTTGAATAGCCACTAAAAGCTAAATATCTTTAGTTAATACAAGTCCATTTTTAAAATGTGACTTGGAAAATTATCTGTTGGGGGGGCGCATGTGATCCAGAAGCTCTAAAGGCAGAGCCAGAGTTGCACCTTGTCCTTTGGCAAAGTTTTCTGCATCTTGGTTTCCTCATTTGTAAAACAGGGGTAATGTCCGCCTCATGAATTTGCTGAGCACAGTACATGAGGTGTCTGTAAAGAACTGCTGCTGGCTCATAGAAAACCGTCAGCAAATGCTCCTTTCCTTCTTTTTCCCGTTACCCTGAGCTGCATTTGTCAAATTCTCCGTGTTAGTCTGTTTGGGCTGCTATAGTAAAATATTTTAGATTGGGAAGCTTATAAACAGGAATTGCATTCTCACAGTTCTGGGTGGGGAAGTCCAGGATCAAGATGCTATCTGATTCTGTGTTTAGTGATGGCCTGCTTTCTGATTTATAGATGGCATCTTCTCGATGTGCCCTCACATGATGGAAGGAGGGAGGGGGGGGGCTCACTTTTTTAGGGCATCAGTTCCATTTATGAGGCCCCTGCCCTCCTAATTACCTCCCAAAGTATTCACCTAATACCAGCACTTTGGGAGCTAGGATTTCAACATACAAATTTTGAGGAGACACAGATATTGCTAACATAGCACTTTGATTAAACACCTGGTTTGTTTGTGTCATAACAAGGGATGGCACATATATATATATATATATATATATATATGTGTGTAATCTTTTTTTTTTGGCCTTTTTTTTTTTTTTTTTTTTTTTTAAAAAGGGTCTCCGTGTAGCCCCAGCTGGCCTGGAACTCACTATGTAGACCAGGCTGGCCTAGAACTCACAGAGATCCGCCAGCCTCTGCCTTCCCAGTGCTGGGACTACAGGCGTTTGCCACCACACCTGACATAAATATTTTATAAATAAGAAATGTTGGGGTTGGGGATTTAGCTCAGTGGTAGAGCACTTGCCTAGCAAGCGCAAGGCCCTGGGTTCGGTCCTCAGCTCCAGAAAGAAAAAAAAAAATGTTGGTGACTGGTGTCCCAAGTTATATTGTTTTAAACGGATTTAGAATGTGTTTCCTTTGCACTTCATAGGTATTCAGAATCATTAGAAGATTGTTTTGATAGTAAGATTTTATTAATGCCTTAAGTGCTTTATAGGAATGTTTTAAAGATAAGAGGATGGAGTTCAGATGCTTTATTTTCATCTTCATACCTTACCACAACCCAACCTACTTCTAAAGGCAAAACAGAAATCCTTTGGGAACACAGGTGAATATTTTTAATCACTAGAAAGTGATGGCATCAGAGTTAGGGAGATGACTCACTAGGTAATGTGTTTGCAGTGTAAGCAAGAGGACCCAAGTTGAGATCTCCAGCACCCTTGTAAAAACTTAGCATATGGGTGCATGCCTGTAAGACCGGTGCTGGGGAGGCAGAGACAGGAAGATCCCTAGAGGCTCCCTGGCCAGCCAGCCTAGCCCAATTCTGTGAGATACCCTAACTCTCCCCTGCAAAAGGTGGAAGGGCTAGGGAGATCGCTCAGTAGGTAAAGTGCTTGCTTTGCAAGCATGAGCACCTGAACTGTGATTCCCCAAAGTCACATAAAAGCACATGTCTGTAACTACAGTGCTGGGCAGGTGGTGGTGGCAGACACAGTGCATCCCAGGGACTTGCTGGTTAGCCAGTCTAGCTGAAATGGGAGCTCTAGGTTTGGCGAAAGACCTTGTCTCAAAAAATAAGATAGAGGAAGATGCCCAGTGTCGATCTCTGGCCTCCACACTTGCACACATGACATCTACACACATGAATTAGCATTCCCTCCCCTACACATACATATACACATATACAAATAAGGTAGAGAGTGATTGAGGAAAACACCTGACATCATCCTCTGGCCTCCATACACCTTCATGTGTTGTCTCAGTTTCTTTCTATTGCTGTGATTAAAAACACTGACCAAAACCAACTTGGGGAGGAAAGGGTTTATTTTCTTACATCTCTTGGATCACAGTTTATCATGGAAGGAAGTCAGGGCAGGAACTCAGGGCAGGAATCCTGAGGCAGGAGCTGAAGCACAGACCATGGAGGAATGCTGCTTTACTGGCTTGCTTTGTTGGTCTGTGCTAAGCCTGCTTTTTTTATACATCCTCTACTCAGGTGTGTCAAGTTAACAACCAAAGCTATCCAGCACAATTGACCCCTTGTCAACTTGACACACAAACTCATCACTTTAAACTACAATCCTTTCCTTTCTTATCTTAATATCTTAATATTACCACATAAAACCATACAACTTTAAAAGTCCCAGTCTTTGAAAAATTCCAACACTTTAGCTGGGCATGTGGTGGCGCATGCCTTTAAACCCAGCACTCAGGAGACAGAAGCAGGGGGAATCTCTGTGAATTCAAGGCCAGCCTGGTCTACATAGTGAGTGCCAGGCCAGCTGGGGCTACAGGGAGACCCTGTCTGAAAAAGACAAAAAAAAAAAAAAAAATTCCAACACTTTAAAAGTTTAAAGCTTCTTTAAAAAGTCTCTTTACTATGGGCTCCTGTAAAATCTAAAACAAGTTAAGTACTGTCTTATTTCAAAAGAGAAGATTTCCGCATGCTTAAGCAACACCGAAGTCTAGTAAAGTATCTCAAGACTGGACATTTGGGATTCACTCATGATTTTCTGGGCTCCCAAGGGCTTGGGTAGTTCCATTCTTTGGCTCTGCTGTTCACAGCATACACAGCTGATCTCATAGGCTCAGGCAGCTCCACTCCACAACTGCTGCCGCCCTTGGTGGTCGTCCCATGGTCCTGGCTTCTTCAATATACTGGGGTATCTACTGAAACTGAGGCTGCACCTTCACCAATGAGCTTTCCTGGCCTGTTAAGGTACAAAGCCTCAGAGTCTCTCCATGACTCCTTCATACCATCAACACCAGAACCATGTAAGAGAACCGTTCTTACACATTACCAAGTTCTGCTTCTAGCTTGAGATGGAGGCCTGGGCCCCCTTTGGACCACAGCTTTTATGTGCTGACACTGAGGAAATAACTTCCCAGATTTTGTCACAATAATGCTGATCTCTTGTTATAACTGATTTTTCAGTTAACCAGCATCAGTTGTCCCTGAAGTAAAGGTTTCACTTCAGTGGTGCTGGTCTCTTATTCACAGCTGATTCTTCAGCCCCAGCCGACCAAAATATCATACAAACAGCCCTGATAATCTTTACTTTCCTTTGAAGCTTCACAAGCCAGGCGTCTATTATCTATACTTCTTTAAGCATAACTGTTCCAAGCTCCACAGCAACAGCTCACTAAACTGTAAACGGTCAATGGCTTTTCCAGCCCAAAGTTCCAAATGCTTCCACAATCCTCCTAAAATCAATTGGGTCAGGTCTGCCACAGCAATAATCCACTTCTGATACCAATTTCTGTTCTAGACTGCTTTCAATTGCTGAGATACAAACACTGACCAAAAATACTTCAATGGCTTTTCCAGCCCAAAGTTCCAAACACTTCCACAGTCCTCCCCAAAACAACTAGGTCAGGTCTGTCACAGCAATAGCCCACTCTATGGTACCAGTTTCTGTTTTAATTACTTTCTATTGTAGAGACAAAACACCGTGACCAAGGGAATTTATAGGAAGAAGAGTTTACTTGAGTTTATGGTTCCAGTTTCCAGAGGGATTAGAGTCCATCATGGTGGGGAGGCATGGTGAGGAGGAGGTGGTCGGAGCAAGAGCCGAAAGCAGGGGCTCATAGCTTCAGGCAGGCACAGGAAGAGTGGCTGGAAATCCAGCAGGGCTTAAGAACTCTCCCAGTTTTCTTCCTTCCCTGAGCAAGGCCACACCTTCCAAGACCTCCCAAAAGAGCATCACCAACTTGGGACAAAATACTGAATACTTAGAGCCTATGGGGCACATTTTCATTCAAACCATCACATGTATACCTACACAGGTACATATGAACATGTATACACATACAAAGAAAGTGGTATTTAGTAGGAAGTGTAAGAGTCCTCTCTTACAGTGCAGTCTAATATTTATTGTGGAATTGTAATTTCTGAAATTGTAGACATAAAAATTGTGACTGACCTGTATAATGACAGTTAAGTTAGTATAGTTTTTTGCAATTTTCTCCTGGGTGGCATAACTTTTTTCACAGGGATTTTTGGCTTATTTTTGTGTAATGTAGACAATAAAAAGATCTACAGTCCAGTGTTGGAGCTAGACTTAAAACAATTAGTAGAAGTAAATGATTTGTGGAGAATTTTTTCCTTACATGAAACACAAAGGATTTTATGAATTTTGCTGCACAGTTCCTTTTTGTTGTTTGTTCTTGTGTGTGTGTGGTGGGGGGTACGGGGGGCAGAGGTCAACCTCAGCTGTCATTCCTCAGGAGCTGTCCATCTTGTTTAGAGGCAGGGTCTTTATTAGGCCTGGGATTGCCTATTTGGTTGGGTAGGCTGGCTGTCGCCAGAGTCCCAAGGATCCTCCTCAGCACTGGGATTTCAGTTGTGGCCTACCACACATGACTTTTTACATGGGTGTTGGGGACTGAAATCAGGTCCTCATGCTTGTGTGGCAAACAGTTTACAGACTAAGCTAACTCTCCAGCCTGTTTTTGTTTTTTTGAGACAGGTCTTTCTAGCCTAGCCTGACGGTGAACTTAAAAGTAACAAGTTTATTGTGTATTTTGAAAGCTTGAGAAAGTGGAGAATAGTATAACAAGCGAGTATATGCCGATCTGTTTGAGCAATCTCTTTCACAGGTTGTTCTTTTCCCCAAAATGCCAACTGTCTAAACTGCATTTGTAAAAATTTCAGTATATAGCTGGGTGTGGTGGCACACATCTTTAATCCCAGCACTCAGGAAGCAGAGGCAGGTGGATCTCTGTGAGTTCAAGGCCAGCTGGGTTTGTATAGCCAGTTCCAGGCCAGCTGGGGCTACAGGGAGACCCTGTCTCAAAAAGACCAAAAAAGAATTTTTTTTCAGTATATGTTGGACGTGCTTTTAAGTACAGTACAGCAAGAAAGAGGTAGTGGTGCCCTTTTCAGTGGGTCATGCCATGTTTACAGAGAAAATAGCTCTGGGTTGACGTATTCATGGCAGTACATATTGACGCAATCAAAAAACTCATTAAAGAATAAGAAATTGTAGCATTTATTAGTTTTCAAAATACCAATTTTGCTGTAATATATTTAGTTTGTACTCATCAAAAATATGTGAAAAATTATTGATAGCTTTTGAATGTATTTATGACAACATCAAGTACCAAAGTCAAGCAGATAATCAGGCTTTCTTAAACTTCAGATAGGGCAAATACACGAGATAGATTCTGTGAACATTGGAGGAGCTGTGATTGCAAACTGTAGTTTTTCTGCAACTTTTGGCCATTCTATGAGCGATTTGTAGCTGTGCTAGCCCAGCTTCTGCTGATGGGCCTATGTTCTCCAAAGCAGTGCAGCCAGTAAAGCTGGCTTCCTGTGACTTTGGGCCTCACCTTTTCATAACCTGTGTCCCCAAACTCAGACAAAGAAGAGAGGAGTGGGTTTCTTGGTGCTGGGGTCACTCTTCACATCTGTTTCTAGAACTCTCACGTGTGTCCAGATAGTCTGGGACTTCAAGGCAGCATGAGGCAAATGAGACTTCAGCTCCCCACCAGCAGCCTGTTCAGAAACCCTGGCCTGAGTGAGTCCTAGTGCTCACTTTCTGCTTGCTGACTTGTTTTATTTTTGTGCTCTGTTTTCTGATTTGTCATGGTTTTGCCACAGCTTCAAGTTTCTCAAATTTGGTTTATTTTTGTCAGCCACATCTTTTTTTTTTTATAGCTGCGAATTTTATGTGTTATACTATCACATAATCACTTTTTAAGAATGTAAGTAAAAGTATAGTGAATTTGTGGAGAACAGAGCTATATAAATGATAGTGTAGGTGGTACATAGTTGTGGTAAATAACATAAAAGGAGTAACCAAAGTATTGGGTTAGGACATAGGTTTTTAGAAGAACATTTATTTTGAGGTTTGGATCCTCTGGAGCTGGAGTTACAGGCAGCTGTGAGCTACCCCATGAGTGCTGGAAATTTAGGTTGACTCTATATCTTGGATACTGTAACTAAAGCTGAAATGAACATGTAATGCAGATATCTCTTTGTTATACTAATTTAATTTCTTTTGGATACCCAGAAGTGGTGATTACTTGGTCATATAATCATTTTTAATGTTCTAAGGAACCTCCATACTGTTTTCTGTAAGGGCTGTACTAATTTACATTCCCAACAATGGTGTATGAAGGTTCCTTTTCTCCATATCCTTGCTAACATTTGTTATCTTTGGTGTTTTTTTTTTTTTTTTGGTTTTTTTGAGACAGGGTGTCCCTGTAACCCCAGCTGCCTCCCAAGTGCTGTGCCCGGCTATCTTTGGTAATTTTGATGTTAGACATTCTAATAGATGTATATTCAGCTCCATTGCCCACTTTAAAATCTAGTTATTTATTTTGCTATTGGCTTTGTGATGTCTCTAGCAAATTCTTTTTTGCTAGGATAGCTTTGGACTTTTGTAGTTCTGTACAAATCTTGAGTGCTTTTTCTAACTGTAAATAATGTCAGTGGCATTGATGGGAATTGTACTGACTATGTAAGTTGCTATAGTTTATGAATATTTTAATAATATTAATTCTTCCCATTCATGAACATGGGATGACTTTCAATTTGTTTTGTGCCCTGTTCAATTTCTTCATCATATTTATAAATTTTATTGTTGAGATCATTTACTTCCTTAGACATATTCATTCCTAAATATTTGATTTTGTGAATTTTTTATTTCATGTCTTTCTTAGAAATTTTATTATTGATGTGTTAGACTACTATTAATATTTGTTTTGTGTATCTACTCAATTCTAACGTTTTTTAAACTATTTTTTGGTGACGTCTTTAGGTTTTCTGCTACATAAATCATTTCAGCTAATCATAAATCATGTCAGATAATTCGGCTTCAATTTCTATTTGGACATACGTTATTTCTGTCTCTTCATTGGTGGTAAAAACTCACAGCATCCAATCACATGAGAGTGGTCAGACTAGACATCTTCATCTTAACACCTCATCACTATTGTGGTTTCAGCTTTTTCTTATTGGAATGATGTTGGCTGTGGGTTTGTCACACGTCTTTACTGAGCTGAAGGATATTTATTCCACTGATACTTAATTGAATGAGAGTTTTTTTTTCTTTAAACTATGAAAGGATGTTGAATTTTGTTGTTTTTCTGTATTTATTAAGATGAAAGTATGTTTTTGTCCTTCATTCTGTTGATGTGATGTATTTTCTTTATTGATTGCACAGTTTGAACCATCTTGTATCTTGGGAAAAATCCCACTTAATTTTCTTGATGTGTTGTTGGATTCAGTAGCCTTTAAGAATTCTTGCTTCACCAGGCATATTGATCTGTACTCTCCCTCCCACCCTCCTCTCTCCATCCCTATTGTTTTGATTTTGGCATGAGGGTAATGCTGGTATCATAGGATATGACATTATGCCACATTAGGGTTTGATGTCACCTCAGGGTGATGCCTGAGAAATATTACAGCCTGCTTCTTGGCATCCATTAAAACCAAGATAGGGCCTGATCTGTTCTGAGAACTTGTTCCTTTAGATTTCTCCAGGGACTGTGCTCTTAGCAAAGACCTTGCGCTCTCTCTCTATTGAAACATTTCATCCATCATGAAATGGAGAAGAAATAGTGGATCTTTATCAGAGAAGGTCTTTTCCTTTCTGTCCCCAGTGACCAGAACAGCATGCAGGACCACAAGTAGACAAAGTAAATTTAATGCCTCTGTTGTTTGCAACATAAATGGGATAATTCATTGCTTCCATATGTAGCTGCTTTCAGTGCTTGATATTTTCACACACCACACACACACACACACACACACACACACACACACACACACTATTCTGGGTCAAAGGCAAGGAGGGAGCATGAAAGATTAAAGATATATGTTTAAGTTACAAGAGGAGCCTAAGACCTAATAAACTTGATTATTTTATAAACAAGATGAGATAATGTCAAAACATAAGATTAAGATTAACTTTGGGGGATAGAGAGATGGCTCAGTGGTTAAGAGCACTGGCTGCTCTTGCAGAGGACCCAGGTTAGATTCCCAGCACGTACATTGGCAGCTATTTGCCTTTTGCAACTCGAGTTCCAGGGGAATCCAGCATCTTTTTCTGACCTCTGTGGGCATTGCATGACACAAGTGCACTTACAAACATGCAGGCAATACACTTATACACATGAAAAAAATAATTTTTTTTAAAAAGATTAACTTTGGTTATAAGATTAAGGGTTCCATTTGTCCAGGACAGCCATTCCCATAGTTTCTTATTTGTTTTCTAAAAGAAGCATGTTCATATTTGATGGAAGGTATTCCTGGAAAACCCTACACTCTCTCATGTTTTTGGAATAGTTTGAGAATTAGCAGTAGTCATCTTTAAAAATTTGGTAAAATTCAGCAGTAAAGCCATCAGGTTTTTAATTACTGATTCAGTCTCCTTATTCATTATTGATCTATCTAGTCAAGGTTTTCTGTGTTCATATGGTTTCATTTTGGTAGGTTATATAGATGTGTCCAGAAATTCTCTAGGTTTTCTAAGTTGCTTTTAATAGTACCTAATGATCCTTTGTGTTTATTGTGGTATCAGTTGTAATGTCATTTCTATTTTATTTATTTAGTTTTTTTTCTCTTGTTTGCTTGATTAGCTAAAAGTTGGCCATTTTTTAAAAAAATCTTTTCAAAAACCCTCCTTTTGCTGGCACAGCCCTGTAATTCCAGCACTTAGGAGGTGAAGGCAGGAGGATCAAGAGTTCAAGGTCATTTTTCGCTACATAGATTCCATATCCTGAGACTTAAACATTTATTTTTTTATTTTTATGAGCATTTTACATGCCTGTATATAAGTATACCCATGGATGCAATGCCCACAGAGGTCAGAAGAGGGTGTTAGATCCTCTGGAACTGGATTTATGGACAGTCATTAACTGCCATGTGGGTGTTGGGAACTGAACCTGGGCCCCCTAGAGGAGCAGCCAATGCTCTTAATTGCTGAGCCATCTCTCTAGCCCCCTGAGACTCCCACATCTCTTGCATATTCCATTCCTGCGTTTTTAAAAATTTTCTATAATCTTTGCTTGAGTGGTCCAATTCTTCAACTTTATCCTCCAGTGTTGATATTCTGTTTTCCATTTCATTCATTCTAGTGGCATGGCTTTCCCCTGTTGTTTCAAGTGGCTTTCTGGATTTTGTACTTCCTTCTTCATTTTGGCTTAGGTTTTCTTCAATATTTCTGTCTTTTTTGTGAATTCACTTTTCAAGTCCTGAATAGTTTTTGTTATTTCATTAGCTGCATGTTTGTATGTTCTTGAGCTTCAGTCACAGGTTTATCCCTTATCTTCTTTGAGTTCCTTGAGTTGTTTGTCTGTGTATTCTTTAAGTTCTTTGATCATGTTTATGATTGTTCTTTTAAATTCTATGTCCTAGGGTTCCTCTGGGTGATTTTTATTGTAGTACACTTCCAGGACTAATGGGTTTTATTGGGGATGTATTCTCTTGGTTTTTCATATTATTTGTGTTTTTGGATTGTCATTTGGGCATATGGATGTCTTTAGCTGGTTGTGTGTTTGATAGGAAATTCTATTCTGCCTTTGTTTAGTTGAAGTTTAGTTCTGCTTATATTGTTGATGTAGCTTGGTTGCTCTTTTCAGGTATGAATAGTTAGTTGGCAGGTCTATGGTAGGCAGATCATGAGGGGAACAAGGGAAGGTGAGGGTGGGTACAGCCTGGGGAGGGTCTAGCAAACTAGGCAGCGTAGGTATGGTCCCTGAAGCTGGAGAATACAGCTACTTCAGGGGATCATGACGCATTGGGCAGGGTCTGGGTTGGGAGGGTAGTTCAGAGATCTGAAGCAGGAATAACAGCAGCCAGCCTTGGCCCAAGCCTAGAAGGAGGCGGAAGATTGGAAGAGCCAGGGTTGGTGCATGAACATAAGGAAACAGAGGCTTTCAGGCCACTGGGAACTTGCTCATATGAACTTGCAGCAATGATGACAGCATGCACAAGACCCATGCAAACTCAAGCAGACAAAAACCCAGCATAGACCTGGGGAAATGGGCATCAAGCCCCAACCTTAGCTGAGGAACTATTGGCAATTGATTATTGCAGGCTGAAGGAGAGTAAATCTAGATCTTGTCTTAAAAAAATTAAGGGTCTGTGTAGGTCTGCTATGATACATAAAGGATGAGACAAAAATAATACACACATAATCTTAAAATTTCTAAGGCCGTAGTTTAGTCAACTAGTTTAAGGAACAAAATATATGTCTAGTCAAGGTTTATCTGAGAATGTTTGGTTTTTGCCCAAACTTTATCTACATAGCACATGGTAATTAAAAGTACCAGCCTGGTGGAACTAATCTTCTTGGACGTTTAACAGCCATACTTGGAGGCCTAATAATCTCAAAGGCGTAATGCTAATCTGGTCAGAGGGACTTAAAGGACAGTTTTTGCTCCTTGTCCTCCAATGTTGACTAAGTTCCAGGGGACTGTGGAGCATCTCTCAAAATTTAAATAGTGAGTCACCTGTCCTCCTGTTCAGGGAGGCCATGGAGACCCCACCAGATGGACCAGTGCCCAGTCTACAAAGAGGGGGATCAACTCAGAGTAAACATCTCCATGCTTCCAAGTGAAGCCAGCCACAGTCAAGCAGGACCTTTGACTTATCTTCACATAGATGGAACTGGTAAAAGAAAGGAGCCAGGGGCTTCTCCCAAGCCCATGTGATCCCTAAGGAACACATCCTCCAACCACCTGAAGAGTAAAAATAAACTGTTTTATTTGGGCCAACTATATGGTCTTAAACACCCAAAAGGAAAGTATAACCAAAGATTAAAGCAATCAGTATATTTCTTTAAGAGTTCAAGGATTATACTTAAGACATTAGGCTTAAGTCCATATAAAATGTTATTTAGACAGATATTTCTCATTGATGATTTTGTTTCTAAGCAGAAAGTGCTGCTCAGATGTAAGACTTCAAATTTTGGTTTGCAATATGTAGTGCCTACCTGTAGCTAAGGGAGATAACCCACTAATATTCTAAAATGATGGCCAAATTTTTCTCCCCGCCTATCTAGAAGCCTTTGAGAGGGAACTGACACTGATTCTAACCACTCCCATAGCTATCAAAGTGCCTGAAAACAAATCCTGAGTCCATCACTCTCAAGTCCAGTCTTGGAAGACAAAAAAATGAGGAGGAACCCAATAGAGGAATGCTTTTGGAAGCTCTTGTCAAGAAATCCCAATAAACTCTGATGTGAACATTTGAAATTCTGACTTTTTTCTGGTTCCCTGTCTAGAACTTGTAATGCTAACTACTCTTGCCTTTACTTCTCCTTCACATCCCCTATTCACTGGTCAAGGAACTTCTTTTCTCCCTACAGATAAGAGGTATACAATTTGGGAGTCTTTTAGATAGACCTCCAAGGGTGCCCCAATTGCCTCACCCTGCATCCCTAATCAGCGTGGAAGAAGCCAAAGTGAACTGCGTCCCAGTGCCCTATCGGCAATTTGGGTAACCTCTTCAGAGGATGGTGTGATAAGAATAGGAAGTAGGAATTGGCTAGGCAGTTAGGGTAAAAAGACTCCAAAGAAAAGTAGCCAGTTTCTTGGCTAAAAGTCACAATGTCCTTGGGCCTCTTAGCAACATACTTTGTTCCAAAGGCCAAAAATGTCTGAAGTATTTGTTAGCTCTTAACTAATCCTTAAAAGATTTTAGGGTTGCCTCTCCAGAGTGGGGAATGTTAGAGTAGCAAAAAACCCCATTTAGAGAAAGAGAAAGAAGGGAGGGAGGGAGGGAAGAAGGAAGGAAGGAAGGAAGGAAGGGAGGAAGGAAGGAAGGAAGGAAAGAAGGACATGAAGTTGTCAGAAAAAGATGATGGGGAGATATAGAAGGTATTGGAGGGGAAGGAGTGGGCATGGATTTGATCAAAACACCTTATGCATGTATGAAATTCTAAATAAAGTTTTTTAAAAAAATAACAACAAAAGTCTGAGGAATATTGGCATTGTTATATTTTGGATATGAATTCTCCCTGAAAGGAGGTGTGCAGTGGTCACAGGTGGGACTTTTGGGGCAGTGATTGGATCAGTAGGGCTCTCATCTAACCAATGTATTAATTCAATGATGGATTCATAATTTGATAGCATTAATGGAGGATGGTAGGAACTAGGGTATAGGAAGAAGTAAGGTCACTGTAAGTGTCCCTTTGAAGGGTATTTCTTTTCTCTAGTTCCTTCCTCAAACCTTTACTGCCTTCTGCTTACCCCAAGATGAGGCACTTTGTGGTGTTCTCTGTCCTGATGCTTCAGCCTCACTTAATGTCCACAACTGACTGACCATGGTTCAAAACCTTGGAGACTATGAGCCAAAATAAATCCTTCCTTTTAAATTGTTTCTCTTAGATATTTGTTACAGCAATGAGAAAGGGGACATAGGTCCCTCCCTCCCTCCCTCCCTCCCTCCCTTCATCTATCTGTCTATCTATCTATCATCCATCCATCTTCTATATCTATCTCTCTCTCTACCATCCATCTATCCATCTATCTATCTATCTTCCTTCTATCTTGTTACAGGGTTTTGTGCATGCTTAGGCAAGTGCTCCACCACTGAGCTACACTCAATATTTTAAATTACTGACTGAACCTTTTTGCTTGTTAGAAATATAGAGTTTCTTTTTCTTCGTGACTCAGGTTGGTGGTCTTTTTGATACTTTGCATTTCTGTGATATCAGTTGCAGTGTCTCCTTTGTTAATTTTGCTTGAGTCTCCCTTTTGTTCTTAGTCTAGCAAGATATTTTTCAGTTTTGTTTGAAAGTACCATCTTAAGATTTACTGTTCTTTCCTGTTTTCTAGACTTTGTGTCATTGATTTCTAATCTGGTTTTTATTATTTCCTTTCTTTTGAAAACTTTGAGTTTAGTTTGGTCTTTTTCTAGTCCTTGAGTTATAAAGTTAGGTTATTTGTGGTTCCTTTTTTCTTAAAAATATATTTCTAATTATGTGTATATGTGTGTGCCTTTGTGTTGGTCTGTGCATGGGAGTATAGTGCCCTATGAGGCCAGAAGAGGGAGTCAGATCTCCCGGAGCTAAAGTTATAGGTAGTTGTGAGCCATTCAGTGTAGGTGTTGGGAAGTCTAGAGAACTCTGGTCTTCTGGAAAAGGAGGGCACACTCTTAACTGCTGAGCCATCTCTTGAGTCCCACTTTCTTTCTTTTTTTAAATTATTTTTATTTTATGTGTATGAGTGTATTGCCTGCATATATGTAAGAGCACTCGTGTCGTGCAATGCCCCATGGAGGTCAGAAGAGTGTGTCAGATCCCCTGGAACTGGAGGTTAAGGATGTTTTTTTTTAGCTGCCATGTGGGTGCTGGGAACCAAACCTAGGTCCTCTGCAAGAGCAGCCAGTGTTCTCTGTCTCTCCAGCCCCTTTGTTTTTTTTTTTGGGGGGGGGTTGTTTTTAATGTAGGCATTTATTATTATAAGATTTTCTTTTAGAGCTGCTTCTGCCACATCTCATGTGCTTTGGTAAATTTCCTCTTTAGTTTGTCTCAAGATTTCTTCTTTAACCCACAGATTATTGAGGAATATGTTACTCAGTTTCTATGTATTTGTGAGTTTTCCCATCTTCTTCCCATTACTGATTTGTATAATAGTTTCATACCATTGTGGTCAGGGAAAAATCAGTACCATTTAAATCTTGAAGTTTTTAATCTTTGTTTTGTGGCCTAGCATAGAACCTATTCTAGAAAATGTGCTATTTGTTCTGAAGAATAATGTGCATTCTGCTGTTGTTGAGTGGAATGTTCTACATTTGTTTGTTAAGCTCATTTGGTCTATAGTATTGCTCATGTTTACTTTTTCCTTGATGGTTGTATGCCTAAGTAATCTGTCCTTTAAAGTGAAGTATTGGGCAGGGGAGATGGCTTAGCAGGTAAAGGTACTTGCTGCCGAGCCTGATGATCTGATTTTGATCCTTGAGACCTACATGATCAAAGAGGAGAATTGCTGTGGCATGCACCCCTCCCCCCAATAAATAAATAAATAAATAAATAAATAAATGAAAATTTAAAAAATATGGGCTAGAGTGATGGCTCAGTGGTTATGAGCACTGGTTGCTCTTGCGGAGGACCCAGGTTTAGTTTCTAGCACTTACATGGCAGTTAACAACTGTTGGTAATTCATTTCCATTAGATACAATGCCTCTTCTGGCCTCCGTGGACATTGCATGCTCAGATGCACCTATATATACATAGAGGCAAAACACTCGTACACATAAAATAAAAGTAAATAAATAAAAAATAAGTAAATAAATAAAAATTAGAAATAGACTGGTGTATTGAAATCTTCTACCATTATATTACTGTGTATTTTTGTCATCAGTTCCATTAATATTTGCCCTGTCTTTTTAGTTGCTCTCATTTTTGAGATATATTTATAATTGTTATATCTTATTGATGAATTTTTGACTTAGAATCTGTTCTGTCTGATCAGAATATACCCACTTCTGTTTTCTTTGCTGTATCATTTGCATGGAGTATCATTTTAAATCGTTTAACTTCAGCCTATTTTCTCCCTGAAAACTGAACTTAGTCTTTCTGTCTCTGTCTCTTTGTCTCTCTGTCTTTTTCTCTCTGTCTCTCTGTCTCTCTCTCTTTTTGAGACAGGGTCTCCCTGTAGCCCCAGCTGGCCTGGAACTTACTAAGTAGACTAGGTTGACCTTGAATTCACAGAGATGTGCCTATTTCTGCCTCCCGTAAACTTAGTCTCTTATGGGCAGCATATAGTTGGACCATGATTTTTTTGTTTCTATTGATTTAGTGTCTGGGAATGTAATCCATTTACAGTAAATGATAGATAGAAAAGAATTTACTGTATTATTTTCTGTTTTGTAGTTCCCCTAGCTCTTCTTTGATATTTTCTTTAGGGATTTCATTTTTCAAACAGTGATAAGCTTTGATTTTTTTTGTTCTTATTTATTGTGAATCTTCTATAGGTTTTCCTTTGTGATTACCATAGGCTTCTACAAAACATCCTGTAGTTACAGTATGATTTAAGTGTCTCAAAAAGACCAAAAAAATTAGAGGGTAGCCTAGTAAAATAGCAAGACTTGTTTCAGGAAAACAAAAACTGCTGGGCATGGTGGCACATGCCTTTAATCCCACATTCAGACGGCAGAGGCAGGTGAATCTCTATGAGATAGAGGCCAGCCTGGTCTATATAGGGAGTTCCAGACCAGCTGTAGCTACAGGGAGACCTGTCTCAAAAAACAAACAACAGCAGCAAAAACAAAAAGCAAAAACCCCACACAACAAAACTCTCAAACAAAAAAAAACAATAAGCAAAAAACAACAAAAAAGAAAATGACATTGTAACTTCTGTTTAGTCTACATTTTATATAATGATGTCACAAACTACACTTTTCATAGATTGTGTATTTCTTATCAAATTGTTAGAGTTACAGTTTATTTTGTTTTTTAAATTTTTTTTTTATAACAAGTCAAATGCCTGATAGATATGGGCACAGGCCAATCCAATGGAAGTAATTCTTAAATTGGGGCTCTCTTCTCAATTTTTAAAATTATTTTTATTTTATATATATGAGTGCATTACCTGCATGTATGTAAGTGCACCCATATTGTGCAATGCCTGAGGTCAAATGAAGCTTTCAGATCCTCTGGAACTGGCATTACAGATGGTTGTTAGCTGCCATGTAGGTTCTGGGAATTGAACCCAGGTCCTCTGCAAGAGCAACCAGTGCTTTTAACCACTGAGCCACCTCTCTAGCCCCAGCAATTATTAATAATAATGCTTTTACTAGCATTGGGTAAGATTTTTTTGCATGAAAATATTTTTGCTTTTGAGGTGCTGCTTAAAAAATAAATTCTTACAGTGCTTGTAATTGAGGCTAGGGTCTTGGGTATATTAGGCACTACTCTGCTGCTGGGCCACACCCCAGCCTGGAAGTGTTGAATTTCAAAGGAACACATTTACTTGACTGAGCATAAATGACTTTAGAATATGTATATGAGTGTATTGCCTGCTTGTATGTGAGTGCACCCATGTCATGCAATGCCACGGAAGTCAGAAGAGGGGTTCAGATTCCTCTGGAACTGGAGTTAAGGATGGTTTGTAGCCACCATGTGGGTGCTGTGAATTGAACCCGGGTCCTCTGCCAGAGCAGTCAGTGCTAACCTCTGAGCCATCTCTCCAGCCCCTCATTTGTTCTTTTATTTTCTTTATTCATTTACTCTTAAACTGTTAAGCCATTTTTCCTTAGTAATTTCTGTGTCCCTTTATTACTACTATTTTTTTTTAATTCAGTTTCTCTGCTTTGTGTTTATTTGAATAAAAGTTTGATCATATGAAATAGGTTTCCTGAAAGGTAATGTTCTCTGTGGTCTTTTATGTAAAAGATAATTAAAATAGTCTTATAAAATTTCAGTTTATGAATGTTCTTTTTTTTTTCCTTCTTTGCAACAGAGTCTGTCTTGTAGCCCCAGCTGGCCTAGAACTCCCTATGTAGATCAGGCCGATCTGCCTGCTTCTGCCTCCTGAGTGCTGGGATTAAAGTTATGTACCACCATACCAGGCTGTTATAGCTATCTTTTCTTTTTTGAGACCAGGTTTCCCTTTAGCCCTAGGTAGCCTGGAACTTACTATGTAGACCAGGCTGGCCTCGATCTCACAGAGATCTTCCTGCCTCTTCCTCGCAAGTACTGGGATTAAATGTGTGTACCACCACACCTGACTTCTGGAAAGTTCTTTAGGAGAGGTTACAAACGGAATTGGGGCTCATTACTGAGTTGTGTGAGTGAAAACGTTATATAAAAATGAAATTGCATAGGGAAGGAAGTGTACTGAATTTCACACAGTAGGAATAATGATGACATTTTTCTTTCAGATACAAATATGTGTATGAATTGGATCAAGATATAAAATGTGTGTGTGTGTGTGTGTGTGTGTGTGTGTGTGTTTACATGTAAGGAGTTACACTAAAAAACTTGTTGCCTCTAGATTAGGATATCTTATGCTACACCTATAATTAACACTATCTTTTTGGAGGATGAGATTTGTATCTTTTAATGAATACATATTTCCTGATAATGTTATGACTAAAGATATATATATATTATTGTAGGAATTATACCCCATGGGATTATGTGGTAAATGATCTTCTTGCCACAGAAGAGAATTAAAGAGTGATGGTAAGTGATCAAGCTATTTTATTATTTATTTTTTCATTTATTCATTCATTCATTTGTCTTTGCATATGTGCCACAGCATGCAAATCCAGAGCTGATTTTCTCTCCTCCCATCATGAGTCCTAGGGATTGAACTCAGGTCATCAGGCTTGGTGTCAAGTGCTTTTAGCTCACCAGCCATGTGATCAAGTTATTTCTAAAACTCATGTTATGTTTTGTTTGTTTTGCTTTTCCTTTTCCTACTTTCCTGCCATCTGTTTTTCACTTACTAACTTTTTAATCTTAATTGTTGTTTCAGATACTATTGCTGTTCCCTAGGTTTTCCCCTAGCACTTGTGGGACCCAGAGTAGGAAAATAGATGAAAACTCACTTGTCTTATGTCTCAATATAAAAAATTACGAATAATTCCAGGCTAACTGCCTGACCTGCTTTTTTACTCTGACCCCAGGCAGGTTTTAATGGAATAGTTTCCTTGCACTAGGCAGGCAGAGTTGGACCAAGATAGTTCCTGAATCTGAGATGCAAACTGATATGGGGTAACTCCCAAGAACTGAAGCACACAGGTTCTCATTGCTCACACTTTTCTAACTCAAGATTTTCAGGCCTTGTATCTTTTTAAGTTACTCAAACTGAGAAGTAGAAAGAGGGAATGTCATTCTGTAGGGGAGTGAGGTCTGCCTTGCCTGAGTCCCTCCTTTGGGAGGTTTAGGGTAGGAGCAGGTCTCAGAAATATGTGAACTCTCATGAGTTTTCTGAGTACTTGCTTTCTTAGAGTGTTTTGTGTAAGATTTAACTATAACTTTTTCTCCGTACTGGTGTTTATTGCTTTTATTCGAAACATTTAATGTTTGAACAAGCCTGTGTAAAATCTCTGTGGAGCACTAGGTGGCACACTATGACTTTGAATGAAAATACATGTATTTTGTTGAGGTCTCCTGTAAGAAAGGGACCTAGGTAAGAATGCTATTTGAAATAGGTAGCTAGTAGGTGATGAAGTATTTCAGACTCATTCGCTGATATTTATATTAAAATTATTAAAACTGTTGTTACTGACATTTTTAGAAGAATTAAATTATTAAAAATGATTAGACTTTTTAAGAGTTTTTACTGAAAAGGAGCCAATTCAGCATATTCTAGAAAATTGTGCTTTAAGATGAAAATTGTTTTCGAGACAGGCATAAGATTAATAGTAATATTTTTGCATATTATATTTGAATTAAGAATAAAGATCGTCTTAAACTGGTGGCTTTTTCTTTGAATATATCTCTCTATATTAAGTACAAAAGAACTAAGTTGGTAAAAATGAAAATGTTTCTAAGAGAAAAGAATATTCAATTTGAAGTTTTCTGGTTTAGTGTTATTGCAGTGTTGGATATGTATGGTCCTCCATTTTAATTCTTGGACACTTATTACTTAAGAAGACTCTTGGGTTAGAATATGATATAGGAATAGTGAATTTCATGACCTGACGCATATCTGTATTCTAAGATTTTCTATTTCTGCATAAGGGAATTATCTGCGAGAGCTGGGAGTAGGACATCTGTTTAAACTTCTCCATTTGACTTGGAGTCAGTAGGGATGCTTTTGTTTAAAACTCTGCTTAGAGGGGCTGGAGAGATGGCTTAGTGGTTAAAAGCAGTGGTTGCTCTTGCAGAGAACTGTAGTTCAGTTCCCAGCACCCACATGGTGGCTTAGAACCATCCCTAACTCTAGTTCCAGGGGATCTGATGCCCTTTTCTGTCCTCTGTGGCGATTGCCTGACAGGAGTGCACTTACATATTGTAAGCAAAACTCTCATAAACATTTAAGAAGACACCCTATGCTTAGGGGTCTATAGAGATGTCTCAGTGGTTAAGATCACTGGCTGCTCTTGAAGAGGACCCAGGTTTGATCCCTAGCATTTACATAGTGGCTAATGACTATCTGTAACTCCTGTTCTGGAGGGGTCCAATGCCCTCTTCTGGTTTCTATGGGCAGTGCCACATGTGGTGCACTTACCTACATTCAGGAAAAACACGCACATAAATACAAAGTATGCTTAGGCAATCTAAATAATAGATAGATAATAATAATAGATAGATACCAGTTAGAACTGGTACTCACTGGGAGAGAAGTTCAAGCTAATGGAGGAGGTTTTACAGTGGTCCATGATCAGGAAGCATGAGAGTAAGCAGAGAAGAGGTGAGAATGCAAATCTGGAGAGCACAGGATGAGTCCTCTGAGAGCTTTAATCAGATAGATGCCACACCATGCTTTTCAGGGTGAGGTCAGAAGAGTGAAGAAGGAACATAAATACAGATGTTAATGTCAGATGTAGAGAAAGTCAGAAGTTTTGGAGAGAAAATACTGATTAGCACTGACTAATACTGATCACAGAGTGCTAGAATAGGAGGGATCTTTGCTTTTCTAATAGTTTGGATTTTCTAGTAGTTGTTAGTTCATTCATTTGTGCAGTAAAACTTGGTTCTTGACACATAGATTTGGCATGCATATTTATTCCCTTTTCCCCAACATAACAGAAATTTTTTTCTCTACAGGATCCTTTCCATCAGCATAAAAATATGATACACTGTCTTTAAGCTCCTTGGTTTTCATTTTTTCTTTGTTTTTCAAGATAAAATTCCAAAAGATTTTTAGACTCAGTGTCTGATGTTTGGTCTCTCACTGGTCATTCTCATTTGAACCTTCCATTCAGATTTTGATTCTGTTAATCCATGGAATAGACAATAAGTTACTGATTTCTTAAAAATAAATCACTTGTTCTAAATTATTACAGTTGTCACTTTCTGGACAGTGCAAAGGTGTTCATCTCACTGCTGTTTCTCTTAAGGCTGAGTTTTCATTTTTGCCTCCTCTGTTTACATTCAAGATTTTCCCCTTCATTTTAGGTTCTCTGTGCTGTGCTTGTGTATTTGTATTTATCCTGCTGAGGGGTTATAGAGCTTCTGGAAGGCTTGGGCTTAAATTTTTTGTCAAATTGAAATTTAAGGGAGGGAGAGATGGCTTAGTGGTTGGTTAGGAGCATTGGATGCTCTAACAGAGCACCTGGGTTTGGTTCCCAGCTCCCAAGTGGCTGCTAACAACCATCCTTGGCTCCAGTTCCAGGAGATCTGATGCCCTGTCCTGAACTCCATGGGCCTTGCATGACGGGTGAACTTATGCAGGCAATACACTCATATACATAAAATATAAAAATAACAAATAAAATATTTTTAAAATCAATTTAAATAATCACTAATTATTAAATAATACAGAGAGGATAGACATTGAAATATTTACTGGAATGGGACATTTAACTGATTTAATCAGATGTTTCAGAAAATGGTATGAGAATATTTTGGACATTATGTTAATTTGTATCTTCTCCATTATTTGGATTTATTTCAAAATAAAAATATAAGTTATCTGTTTATCTCATTGGCTTTCTAATTGACTTCTCACCACACAGCCACACTCATTTGTTTAACTAGACAAACTTGAGCAGTTGTCACAGAGGCTTTATGGCAGCTTTCTCTTGTATTGAAACACTTGATAGAATTAAATCATAAAAATAAAAGTTTTTGGAGATTTCACTCCTCAATTGGGAGACCTAATTGCTTGGATTTTGCCAGGTAGCAGCAGAGTCGGGGATTAGTGTGTGATGGAATATAATGGTTATCAGCCAGGAATCAGAGAACAAGTTTGACTGAATGACTTGGGGTTCCAAATATGTGTTGAGGGCAAAAGTCTCCAAAGAGCCAAGGACTTCCAGTAGGTTCCACCTTCTGAATGTTTCCCTATTCCCAGTAGTGTCACATTGGGGATCAAACCTCTAATACCCAGACTTTTGGGGGGACATTCAGTATCTGAATTATAGCAGCCTGCAAAGATGAAATAAAAAATAGTTATCTATCTTTTGGAGAAAAACTTTGATGACTCTATTATGTATAGACCACCCCTTTCTGAAGTCATACTGGTCATTTATTTATAAATTCATTCATCCGAGAATAACAGGTTTCTTTTTCTTCAGATATTCCTTTAAAAAAAATTAAAACCAATAGGAGAGAGCAAATTGAATGTAATTAGCAACATATCAGAGATGAGCCATCTCAGCAGCCCCTTACATTTTTTACATCCCCTCTTCTGAATGGTCCTGAGTCTTGGAGGCAGACACACACACACAGAGAGACATACACACACACCACACTCTTTTATTTACTTCCATTTAGGGCTGAGCATTGGGCTTGTGTGCCACAGCAACAGTATAGACCACAGCAACAGATATGGTTTTAATCGTTTGAGCAGTTGTGAGTTTCCATAGTTCACTGTCAAAAGAAGATTTTGTACCTCCTATGTACCTCCTATAGGTACAGACTGTTGTCCTGGATTATAGTACTAAACATGGGTTCCTCCTGTGAAGCAGGTCTTAAACTCACTTGGAAAGTAGTTGGTCATCTCGTATCAGTTGTGCCACTTTTGTGCCAGTGAATATATCTTATCTGCATGCTGATAGCATTACATTCAGAATCCACAGCCAAACACCACCAGTTCTCCTCTAGAGGTCTGCATAGTACCTTCTAGCACTATACATCTTAGCCAGTATGGAGGAAGCTTTTAGCTCAGTTCCATTTGAAGTCTTCATGTCTTGTAACCAGAGTATGCAGTACCTTCAGCATTATGGACTAACCGAGTCTGGTATGCAACCAAAGCAATAGCATTAGCCTGCAGAGTGTGTGTGTGTGGCTTCACATGCCTCTCTTGTCAACAATTTATAGGGAAGTAGTATACCCTTGGTAGTGGGATTTTCATTCAGTAACATTATGGCTTCTGGAAGTGTCTTTTTTATACTCACTGCTCACTACTTTTTTTGTTTAAACTCTTGGTTTTTACTGCCTTTTCTAAATCTGTAAGACACTCAGAGGTGACAGATCATCTATGCAATGAAACATTTATTTAGAGGATGTGAAAGATAACAAAGCAAGCCCTGGGCCATTAGCTCATGATAAATAATAGGACGGTGAAGGCAACCCCACAGAAGCATTCTGAAGGTTCACTGCCTTACACGTTGAACAAAATGTAAATAGTCTTGGGACTCTGCAGCTAAGCTCTGTGTGCGTGTGTGTGTGTGTGTTGGGTATAGTGACATAGGTAGGTGGGGTACTACCTGCTTAGCTCCCTGTAATCCACAGTCATTCTCTACAAGCTTTCTGGCCCTTTTATCAGCTTTGTATTTCTGTTGAAAGTGCTTTTGGCTTGGAGAACAATCTCAGCTTTACAGGCTTCCATTTTGCCCATGCATATGTAAGTTTTGAACCCTCAGGTAAAACTCTTCTATAGTGGTACACAGGTATATTCTAACAGTATATCTACCCCCACTGTATTTTCTTACAGTGGAGAAATGTATAGTGTACTCTCAGGGGAGAAAACTACCTACCCCTAGGACAAGTTTAATCTTTATCACCTGCACCATCTTTCTCAATATCCATGCCTGGTGTTTTAGGAATTTTCCATAAATTGAGATATACCAACTCAGCTCCAGAAGCCACCAAAGTCCAAGTGCTCTGCCCACAGGATGGTCCTAGTTTGTATTCAATTGCTGTGATAAAATAGTAACGAAAACCAACTTGGGGAGGTATTTCACCTTACAGCTTACAGTTCATCATTGAGGGAAGCCAAAGGAGCTCAGGGCAGGAATACAGAAGCACCAATCATAGAGGAGTGCTGCTTACTGGCGTGCTCCTCTGGCCTGTGCTCAGCTTGCTTTCTTATATAGCCCTGGATCACCTACCCAGGGGTAGCACCACCCATGGTGGACTGGGCCCTCCCACATCATTCAACAATCAAGAAAATGCCTCACAGACATGCCCACAGGCCACTCTGTTAGATGCAATTTCCCAATTGAGTTTCCCTCTTTGGTGTGTCAAGTTGACAACTGAAGTTATCCAGCACAGGGACCAACAAGCTCACAATTCAAGGTAGGACATTACCTGCATACAATCTTGGCCAGAACAGCTTGGTTAGTTCCTACCCCATGAGATCTCAGCAAGGGGTACAGTAGGAAATCACCTACACTTCCTCCCCATGGTTCACCCCTTTGGTGAGCTGTTGTGTAGGCTTTAAAGCCATCTAGAGGCTCACAAGCAGATTCTTTCTGATGGGCTTTTCCCCTAGGAACTCTGGATAGGAACTCTTGCCATGTTGGCTTTCAAGTGACCTAGCCAGGCTCCTTTGCATGCTTTCCCTTTTTTTCTCATTACTTCTGTGGGCAGATTCTCTCTGGGCAAACAGCACATCCTTAGCTGCCTGTCTTGTCAGCCCTAGCAAGGGCTAGCCAATTCCTGCCACGGTATTCTTCAAATCCCTTCCTATACATCCATTCCGAGGAATTGCAATATATTCTCTAGTCCTTTGGGGCACCCTCATATTCAGGTGGCAGACTACATAAAGAAGGCATGCCTCCCTATATCACATAAAGGAAGATGGCCATATCCTGGATTTCACTTGAGGATACTCTCCCCGATGTATCTTTGATTCTGTGAGGTCTCCAGTAGGGCACCAAGTGTTGTGTGACTTTCCCCAGGAATAGGTAAAGAAATATCTATTTACTCAAGAGAGAGTACCAACAGATCAAATAAAGCATTGTGCTTATATTAGTTACTTTTCTGTTGCTGTGATAAAACCCCATGACCAAGGCAACTTCTAGAAGGGAGAGTTTATTTAGAAGAGTTTATTTCAAGGAGTTAGAGTCCATGGTGATGGGGGAGGCATGGCAGCAGAGGTGGCTGGAACAGAAAGCTGTGTGATCACATCTTTAAGCAGAGAGCCACTAGAAAACCAGCAAGGCTTAATAAGAACTCTCCAAGCCCACCCTCAGTGACATACTTCCTCCAGCAAGGCTGCATCACCTAAAACCTCCCAAAACAGCACCACCAGCTGGGGACAAAATGTTCAAATACTTGTAGCCTATGGGGCATTTTCATTCAACACACCCCATTCCACTCCCTGACCCCCACAGGCTCATGACCATTTAAAATGCAAATTTATTTAGTCTACCTTCGAAAGTATGCCCATCTCCCTGGGTTTATTTGTAGGACCATGGGTGACTCACGCTCTACCACTGAGATGTCATATATACCAGCTAATTGTTTATTTCTATGTAACACCAAATTTGAGGGGAGGAGAAGCCATGTGAGTATCTCATGAGACCTCATGAGTCTCCTGATCCTCCTCCCTCCATAAAGAAAAGTTAATAGACCTGATCTTATAAGGATGTCATGTAGATCATCACAGGTGCTCTGTTTCAAGGTAGTGATGGTCACTGTATAGAGGATCTGTGTAGTTCTGACTCATGTTGTTCAAGGACCAGCTAAATTTTCTTTGTCCTTCTCACTGTCTTATATAAAGCTTTGCAGATGGTAATTGTTTCAGTACATGTTGTTACTAAGAGCTCTGGGAATACTAATAGTCTAGGCAAGAACTGCAAGAGGGCACAAAGATACCACTAATTAGACTGAGACTTTGGGCTCAGCCAGTGGTGAACTTGTTTAAAAAGGAGGCAGGTTATGGGCTGGGGAGATAGCGTGGTTGGTAAAGAGGACCTGAGTTTAATCCCTAGGACCAACATAAAAAAAGCTAGGTATGGTGGCGCATGCCTTTAATCCCAGCTCTGGAGAGGCAGAGACAAAAAGATCCTTAGGGCTCCCTGGCCAGCCAGCCTGGCCTACTCGGCAAGTTCCAGGCCAGTGAGAGACCATGTCTCAAAAAATAAAGTAGATAGCACTGAAAGAATGACACCCAAGGTTGTCCCGTCATGTACATGCACACACACGTGTATGCATACACATGAACACATACACACACACACACACACACACAGAGGAATGAGGCAGGTTGCCCACATGGAGTTAAGATGTAGAGGAGGAGGAAGCATTTATGATCATATGAATGTTTTAGGATCCCTCTGCTTTCATTGGTACTTGGCTAATGTAGACAAACAGACCATTTTCATAGAGCATTTGTTAATGGGAAAGCAGTGTCTGTTATTTTACTGGCTTGACTTCCAACTGGTGCAGAGTCTTGTTGGAGTAATATGTGTAGGCTACTGTTGCTTTCAGGTTATGTGGGTGCAGAGCAGGTAACAAATTGCGCACATTGCTGAAGGAGTTTCAGGTTTAAAATTTATAATTTAAATAATTTCTGTCAGTTACAGGAATTATTACTTAAATTCTAGTAACTTACAGATAAAACTCTGCGACTAATAACTGAATATAAATTTACTTTAGCGTTATCACTAGAGAATGAAAAGAAAAAGAAAATCTTTTCAAAAAGATTTTATGCTACAGAGAGCTGTTAGGAAAAATATATAGCATGTTTGCAAAATTGGTCTGTTTCATTAGGACTTGGTGATGTAAAATGTGCTGATGCAGGTGCAGAGTGGTGGGCATACTTCCTGGTGTAGCTTTTCACACTTTAGCTTGTATTTATTTGGGAAATAATTTAAAGTTGTAATTTTAATCTTTTTATAGCTAAAAATAGACTTAGTGTTGGATGAACCACCTTCCAAATTCCAAATCTCTCTCTCCCTCTCTCTCTCTCTCTCTCTCTCTCTCTCTCTCTCTCTCTCTCTCTGTGTGTGTGTGTGTGTGTGTGTGTATACAGGGGTTGGTTCTTTTTCTACTCTGGATCTTGGGGACTGTACTCAGGTCTACACTGGCAGCAGCTGCCTTTACCACTGAGCCATCTCCTGGAATCTCCACCTTATTTTCTGAGGCAGGGTCTCTCACTGAACCTGGACCTCCCTGTCTTGGCTAGACTGACTGAACAGTGAGCCTCCATGTCTATCTCTGCCCCACCCTTTGCTGGATTACAGATGTATACCATGCCCAACTTTTATGTGGGTCTTGGGATCCAAACTCAGTTCCTCATGCTTGTACAGCAAGCACTTTTCCCACTGAACAATCTCCTAAGTCCCTCAAATTAGTTTTTAAGTGTTTCCTTTATGAATAAGTATGAGAAGTAATGAATTCAAATAATCCTAATCATCTAATAAATCTTGTTTCTGTACAAACAGGCTTCCTTCCAGCGCTCCAATAGTCATGACAAAGTAAGGAGAATAGTTGCAGAGGAGGGTCGCACAGCAAGGAATCTCATAGCTTGGAGTGTCCCACTAGAAAATAAAGACGATGATGGTATGTATTTAAAGAAATTAGCTTCATCTTTGTTGTAAACTGGGAGAATAGGTAGGTTTGATAGTATATGCCTACAGTCTCAGTTGCTGGGAAGACTGGAGGTGGGAAGATTTCTAGACTAGCCTCCATAGTATAGCAAGGCCCTGTGTAAATAAAACGAAACAAAACATAAGGATATATTTAGTTCTAGAGAGTCATTAAATTTTAAAGTGAATGCTCACAATTAGAAATCTTCAGCAAATCGGCATATTAAATAAAAAATTTACTGATTTTTGTGTATAAATTTTTTAAAAAGTTATTTGTTCATTTGCTATTTCAGGTAATAATGAAATTGGGTTTGTTATAATTGGAAGACTTTTTAAGTTATAGTTTTCCTTTTATTAAAATTCTTATAGTTTATATCAATACATTGTTTTATAATAATTAGGAAGTAAAGCTTAGTGGTAGTGTGCTTGCTGAGCATACACAAGTACCCAAGCTTGATTCTCAGCATCCCTCCTCCCAATAAAACAAACAAAATGTTTGAAGGTTCCCAAAGCATAGAAATGATAAATTTTAAGAAGATCACACTGCTAATTACCGACTTGATCACTGCATGGTTATACAAGCTATCACACTGTACTCCATAAACATGTATAGTTATGTGTCAATTAAAAATAGGAAATAAAAATTTAAACCCATTTACTACAGTACCTATAATTAGCTATGATTTAATTTAGTGATTTAATAAATAAGAGGTATTTTTATTATTTGAATTATAAAATTTTTCTTCCATCCCTTCTTTTTAATGCAGCAGGGTAAGGCTTCCATTGAGAATTGCCAACTAAGCTGTTACTCTGGTAGTTGTGAAATGGTGATTGACTAACTTCCAAGTTCCTTCTACATCCATCAGTTAGCCTTCTAATGTAGACTTAGCTCTTCCCTCTGCTTTTATTTTCTATGTATATGTATTTATAAATTTAAATGTGTGTGGATTCATGGTTTATTTAATGGACTGTAATCTGTATTATTTTGATGTTCAGATTGCTTTAGATTTGTCTGATGGGAGATTTTTGGTGCTTCCATTTCCTTTTGACACTTAAAAATCATTCTTTGAGAATATCTTTACACAATAGGGTGTTTCAGGCTAAATAAGAATGTACCTAAGCTGTGGTAGTTCAGTAGCAGAGTACTTCATGCTTAAAGTTTTAGGGGGAAAAAATCCAAAAATCCATCCACCCATGGATCACTTTTTTCTTTCTTTTATTTTTACCTTTTAAAACATTCGGATTTTTCTTCACAAATTTCATCTTTTTACATTTGGATATCTGATACATCTTTAGATAGTTCTTATGTAACAGTATGTGGCTGGGATCCAGTTTTAGCATTTTCCTTATGGCTAACAAGTTGATCCAGCATTATTTAAGAGTCTTCACTCCCTTTACTTGGTTTCGCCTTTTCTGTAGGTTGAATATTTTTATTTCACTAGCCTGTTTATCTAATATAGAGCAGTCTGGCCTGGATCCCAGCCTCAGTGTAAATGCCTCAGTGTTTTTATTGTAGAGACACTAGCATCTTAAATAGCTGTTTCCTCTCTTGTAGCTTCTCTTTGTCTTTCTATTTTTTGAAACACAAAAACTCAAAAGGGGACACTGAATTCATGTTTTCTAATCCAGTTTCTGACTAGCTAATCTTTCTAAAAGGAATTTACTCTTCCTTTTTGTTTTAATCTTTTGTGTGTATGTATGTGCATGTTCATGTGTGAGTGAAGGAGTGTACATGCCTCAGCTCACATATGGAGGAGATCAGAGGACAACCTTGGGTGTCGGTCCTCACTTTCTACCTTGTTTGAGACAGGGTCCCTTTGTTGTTTGCTGCTGCCAGGCTAGCCAGCCACCAAGCTACTGGGATTCTCTGGTCCCTGCCTCCCACCTTGCTGTTGGAGCACAGGGGTTCTATATGCATGCCATTGCATCTGCTGTATATGGCATCTGGGGAGCTGAACTCAGGTCCTCATGTTTGCATGTGAAGTGTTTTACCATAGAGCCATGTCCCTATTCCCCGCACCCCCTTCATCTGGATGAAAAATACATATCTGCTGGGCATGTTGGCACACCCCTTTAATTGCAGCAGGAGGCAAAGGAAGGCAGGTGGTTCTCTGTTGGGATCCAGGCCAGACTGCTCTGCGTAGGGAGTACTAGGCCAGCAAGGGCCGTAGGGAGACCTTCTCAAAAAACAAAATGAAATATATTATGACTTTTATAGTTACTATGTTTTATAACATGAAATTTTCTTTTCATCATTTTCAGTGGGCTGATCACAAAATAGTCTGAAGGGGTTTTTTTTTTGTTCCTTTTGTTTTATTTAAATAAAGCTGCTTGTATTCAAACAGCACAGAAGGAGAACAAAGGTCTGGACATGACTTTGTTTTTTTAAAAATTCATAATTGGCTAATACAATTTTAAGACTTTATTTGTACTTACTGTGAAATAAAACTATGAGTATTGAGAATTAGACCTTTCAGCAGGCAATAAAACTCATAGTTTTATTTCACAGTCAGCATACACGTAAAATAAAAATAATAAATAAAATATTTTAAAAAATAGAAAAAAGAATGCCAACATTAATCATTTTTGATAAGGATAATTTTATATCGTCTAATCTTTGCCATTTATAGAAAAATGTTTATTTTTTAAAATAGCAATTTGTTCTTGTACTTTGACTGCGAGATACACTCCAGTGTTTCAGAGGATACTAATTCCATTTTAAACAAGCATTTTAAATAAATCCTCCTAGTATTATTTCATTTTCTTATGGTGTTTATTACAAGCTAGTTTCTCTTCTTGCTATTCTTCTTTTTTTTTTTTTTTTAATGTGTGTGTGTGCGCCAACCTACTGGGCATCACACCCTTAAAGAAAACCGAGTCTCCTCTCAGTAGCTATCAATAACCAATAGTTCCTCAGTTACACCTGGGGCTTCTTGCCCATCTCCTCCATCCATGCAGGGTTTTTGTCTGAGTGGGGCTTGTGCAGACCTGTTCATGCTGTCTCAAGAGCTGTGGGTTTGTATTTGTAATTTCCCTATTGTCTCTGGAAAACAAGTTTTTCTTGTTTCCAGTTGTATTCCAACTCTTGTTCTTACGATCTTTGTGTCCCCTCTTCCACAATAATCCCTGAACTTTGGGAGGAGAGGGTGTGATATAGGTGTCCCAGGGTATGGACCCACACCCAAGAGCATTTCCAGAACACTGGACTGGAGAGACCTTACAAAATCAAAGAGGACATGAAGTAAGGTGGGGGTAGGGAGGTGAGAGTGGATCTGAGAGGAGATGGGGGAGGGATCTGAATATGATCAAAATATATTGTATGAAACTTTCAAAGAATCAAAAGTATTATAAAAAACATCTGAAAGGTTAAAAAAATGTGTGTGTGTGTGTGTGTGTGTGTGTGTGTGTGCATGTGCACGTCCAGGTGCCTGAAGAGACCAGAAAGAGGGTTTGGGATCCCCTGGAGCTGAAGTTATAGGCAGTTGTGAGCCCTACAATGTGGGTGCTGGGAACTTAACTTGCTCTGGAGGAGCAGAGTACCAGTCTTAACTGCTGTGCCATCTGTCCAGCAGTTTTTAAAAACTTCATCAGTAGCATCTTGACAATAAGTAAAATTGTACCATTCTGTGGTTTCTGGGTGGAATTTATGTACTAGGGATGCCTGTATGCTTTGTATAGTTTCATTGTATATTATATAATTACCTATACTTTAGTTTTATATTATCTCTTTTGATCTATGTATGTATGTCCTTTTTCTTGCTTCAAAGGAAAACTGAAATGTCAAAGTGGTGGAAAATCTAAGAGGACAATTCAGGGTACTCATAAAGCCACTAAGCAGGTACAGCATTTTCAGCTTTTTACTTATTTGTTTTTAATCCTTTTCTGGAATATATTATACATAATACATTATGAAAGTTAATTTTCAGGATTTGAATATTGTATATTTTGTTTACATAAAAATTTGATGTAACATTTTTTATTTCTAAATGTAGATTCTGTTTTCACTATGTGCCTAGCCCTAAGTACTTTATACACTTGTGTTTTTGTTTTCATAGTCATCCTCATTATTCTTCTCACTTAAGAGTGACATTATGGGTTGGGGAGAAGCCCAATGGGTAAGAGCAGTGGCTATGCAAGCATGAGGAACTGAGTTCAAATCCTTAGCACCCACATTTGAAAAACAAAGCAAGGATGGCTATGCCTGCCTGTCACACCAGCACTGGGAGGCAGAGACAGGCAGATCCTAGGAGCTCATTGGCCAGCTTAGCCTAAACAGCAAGCTTCCAGTTTAGTGAGATACTGTCATAAATGGAATATGGTGGACAGTGTCAACAGTGACAGGAGAGTGTGTACACCCACAACATCATCAGAAATAAAAAGTGAAATTCTGTTACAAAGACAGCAGTGCTGAGAGAGGCTCTATAACACACATACACAGTCAGGATTTCAGCCCAGACTGTCAATTTTGAGTTTATAACCTTAATCTTTCTGCCGCACATTCTGTATTTGTGACTTTATGATATTCTTCCTGGATGTTATGGTACTTTTAGTTTATAAAAGTCATAATTTATTAACTCTAAAAGTTTTCAAATTGATCACTACAATTGAAAAAAGTCCACCCTCATGTTAAAAAAATATTCAGCATAATCATAGTTAGCTTTAAATTCAGATTCCTTCTTTTTATTCGCTACTTTAGTTGGATATTTTATATATTAGTATAAAATTAGTATAAACCAAAAACTTACTATAAAGGAAACACAGAATTCTAATCATGCTGCCATTGTAACTGACAAAGAATCCACCCCACAGAAGCATCAATGGCAAAATGTTTTTTTTTTTTTTAAGATAAGAAGAAAGAGTGTTTTCAAAAATAAAATAAATATCTCAGAAGGAAAACAAAACAAAAAATGTATATTGACAGGTAAGTGGAGTTGAGGACACAAAGTAAAGGGTTAAAGCATCTAGAAGATGTGTGATAATTCCAGTGTGATAAGAAAGGCTGAAATGCCCTGTTTATGGTGGGAAACAGACCCAGGGTCATGGTTTGAAAGCTTAGGCTTTGCAGGGCTGTGCACTAGGAGACTGAACATGCTACAACCTGTCTGGGGTTGTGGCATAGTAAAGCTGATGTCTGCGGACAGTGAAGACTGCTTTCCTGAGAAACTGATTCAAGAATGTATCTATTGCAGTCCAAGGAAACAGCTATGGGCTCTAATGAAAGACCTCAGGAAATAGGACTATAGATTGATGGCATCTAAAGGTAAGGGACGTAAGAAAGTAGAAGACATGAAACTTGTAATAAGTTTGATAAGTAGCACAGAAGGAAAATCTCATAAAATACAGATGAATTTGCTCCTTAGGTAATGAAAAATCAATGATATTTTTCTAAAGAGTGTTCAAATAAATGAGTTTGAGTTCCTCAAGGGAAAGATATCAAAAACAAATCAGGTAATTTGTCTAATAAAGTAGTTGAATATTAATTTTGAATGTTTATAAATAAAAATTAATCAGAATTTTTTTTATTCTTTTTGTTTTTTGAGACAGGGTCTTCTTGTAGCCCCAGCTAGCCTGGAACTCACCATATAAACCAAGCTGGCCTCCATTGCACAGTGATCCACCTGTCTCTGCCTCCTGAGTGCTGACATTAAAGGCATGTGTCACCACACTTGGCTCTTTTGCAAAATGTATTATTTTATCTTTGAAAGTTTCATACATGTATATACTGTATCTTGGTCATACCCATCCCCCACTCCCTTCATCCTGCCTTCCCCTGTCTCCCTCCCAACTTCCCAATAATCTCACCAAGCCTGATTAGTGCTGCCCTTGTGCTCATGGGTGTGGGGTCATCCACTGGGGTATAAGCAACCTACCAATGACCATCCACAAAGAAAAGTGACTTTTTTCCCTCAGCAGCCATCAACTGGCATTAGGTCCTCAGTTAGAGGTGGACATATGGAACACTGCCCTCTCCATGCTGGAAGATTTGTTTGTTTCTTTGTTTTTGAGACAGGGTCTCCTTGTATCCTTGGCTGGCCTGGAACTCGCTATGTAGACCAGACTGGACTTGACTGCCTCTGCCTCCCAAGTGCTAGGATTAAAAGTGTACATCACCATGTCTGACCACACTGGAATTTTTAACTGGACAAACCTGTCTCTTGTGTTTGAGATGAGAAAATTCTTTTGATGAGTTCAAATGTGATGTAAGCTGAAAAAAGGAATGTCTTAAGTATTCATGTTGAAAAATAGTGCTTAAAAAAATCCAATCCCTAAAAACTTCATTCCTTAGAAACCTTTTTACTTATTTTTTCATGTTTCATTTTATTTCATCAGAATACTGCAGTAGACTGTAAAATAGCATCCGCAACTGGAGATAAACATTTTGATAAAAGTCCCACAAAAGCAAGACACCCACGGAAAATTGATCTAAGAGCTCGCTACTGGGCATTTCTTTTTGACAATCTTCGCCGGGCAGTAGATGAAATCTATGTAACTTGTGAATCAGATCAGAGTGTGGTGGAATGTAAGGTAAGGTACACTGTGGAGTTTGTAATTTATTTAAAGTCAGATGCTCTAATTTTTGCAACTTCTGACTTGATCATTTACTTCACTATTTAGAGTTTTTAATTTCTAAAAATATTTTATTTATAATTTTTACTTTATGTGTATGCATGTATTGCCTACATGTAGGTAAGTGTACCCATGTCGTGCATTGCCCACAGAGAACAGAAGAGACTGTCAGATTCCCTGGAACTGGAGTTACGGACAGTTGTTAGCTGCCATGTGGGTGCTGGGATGGTTCTGGGATGGTCTTCTGCAAGAACAATCAGTGTTCTTAACTACTGTGCTATCTCTCCAGCCCCTATTTTGAAATTTTAATAAATTGCATGCTTTTCATTTTGTTATCTGTAATGAGAATCGTTCTTTTGATCCTTATGCTAAGACTGGCATTATGCTTGAGGTTTTCTTAATTTTTGAAGTTTTTTAAATTTTTTTTATTTATTATTTTATTTTATGTGTATGAGTATAGTGCCTGCATGTATGTGAGTGTACCTGTGTCATGCAGTGCTGCAGAGGTCAGAAGAGGGCTTCAGATTCCCCTGGAACTGGAGTTAAGGATGGTTTGTAGCTGCCCTGTGGGGGCTGGGAATCGAACCCGGATCCTCTGCAAGAGCAGTCAGTGCTCTTAATCTCTGAGCCATCTCTCCAGCCCACTTTTAGAAGTTTTTATTATTTGCATTATTTGTTTGTTTGCATGACCATATTATGTGTCTTCTCACACACACACACACACACAGAATTTAAAAAGTCTTACCTGCATTTTCTCTTGCTACTGTAGTTAGCAAGAGAGAGATTTTCAAATTCTTTGGTCTCATGTTTAATGTTAAAGGAAATTGCTCCCTTTTTGTTGAGATACTTGGCATTCTCCTAATTCGCTCTGGTCAGTGAAAAGTGGGATTGATGGCTAATAATAAACAATCCTGGGTGGAACTAGGATGTCACTGTAAGGTGTGTTTTCTGATTTTAGATAGTCTTGTGTTTGTAATAAGATTTTGAGCAGACACTTAGCATAGTCAAGTCTGTTTCTGAAAACTCACTAAATAGCCTGACCTCTTAATAAATAAAAGCTATATGCTATATTAATTTTGATGAGTAAAATTATATTTAGAAAAACCAAAATTATATATCTTCATAGAATTATTAAAGAGATAACTGCATTTATATTAAAAAACCCCATGGTTTTAATGGTAAACATGGTTTAAAATTCTTATTTAGTCTTTGAAATACATGAGAAATCAAAGAAAGCTACATGTTGAAACAGCAGTTGTTTCCTCCTTAATTGGAAACAGCCAAAATAAATTTTATATTAGCTTGAAAATATGATTCATCAGAAGCAAGTTCCAAAATGAACAATAGTTGGATATATCCAAAGTTCACAATATTGTCCTTACCATCAGGTAAAAATTATTTATGTTTTAAGAAAAATATTTTAAATTGAAAAAAAATATCTCTTTTTTAAAAATATAATTTGTTGAGAATTTCATACATGCACATGCATATAAGGTGTTTTGATCAAATCCGTGCCTACTCCCTCCCCTTTAACTCCTCCCATATTTCCCATCACTTTTTTTCTGGTAACTTCATGCACTCTTTCTTCTTCTTTGATTTATTTATTTTTATGGAGCTTTTGGCTACTCTTAACATTCCCCCCTCTGTAGAGGTAACCCTAAAATCTTCTAAGGATTAGATACAAACTCCCAAATGCTTTCAACCTTTTTGGCCTTTGGAACAGAGTATGTTGGTGTGAGGCCCAAGGACATTGTGACTTTTTTTTTTGGCAGACCTGAGACTTTACCTCAGACCCCTCCTGTATGTGTGTGTGCTGTGTTATTAAATATCTCTTGTGTGGAAAAGGAAGCTCATCTGCACATCTGTCTCAAGCCTCTCATTCTCCTTTCAGGCTTTAAATCTAACAAATTGGCACTGAAAACTGAGATGAGTCTCTGTGTGGAGGTGGGGGGGAGTTCTTACCATATTCATTATTACCACCCCGTGTCCTTCATTATTAGGACTCTGTGCCCTTCATTGTTAGGAATCTGTGTCTTTATTAGGACTCTGTGACCTTCATTCCTAGGACCCCGTGTCCTTCATCATTAGGACCTTAGCCCCCCATCATTAGAACTATGTGTCCTCATTTACTAAGATTTTGTCTCTTCTGTAACCAGGACTTTTGTTCTCACTAGACATTTTATTTTCTGGTGCCAAACCCTTGGTGAGTCTCCCCTAGATCTCCACTAGGGGCCTCTGCCCATCCCATTGGCCCTAAACCAAAAACTCTAGTGGTAGATCAGGGGCTCCTATCCAACTCTTTGCCCAGACTGCCTTTCTTCCTGAGACACTGGAACTTCAGTTTAGGACATATTTCCAAAGGGGAACCTGAAGTTCATGAAGACATTTAGGTCTTTCTTTCCCTTTTATCCCCACACCTTCTTGACTCACCAAACAAGCAAGCAAGCAAACAAACACCAGCATAAAAACACCCCAAAACCCTAATGGACATGACTATTCAATCCCACCTGCCGAAAGGTAGCCCCTCGCCTTGGTTGTTATATCTACAACCTTAAAATTCTTTATCTTGGGCTGATAGCAAATAAAAAAAATTAATTTTCTTGTGTAATGACATATGGCCATGATACAAATGATTTAGCAATAGGCAATGACCTGACAAACATACCTTTGATTTAAAAATTCTTAGGGACTTAGGAAACTAATGGGGATTTTTGCTACTTTAGCATTACCCCCTATGAAGAGGTAACCCTAAAATCTTTTAAGGATTAGATAAAAGCTCCCAAATACTTTTGACATTTTTGGCCTTTGAAACAGAGTATGTTGGTGTGAGGCCCAAGGACATTGTGACTTTTAGCCAAGAAACTGGCTACTTTTCTTTGGGGTCTTTTTACCCTAACTGCCTAGCCAGTTCGTACCTCCTATTCTTATGACACTACCCTCTGAAGAGGTTACTCAAATTGCCAATAGGGAATAGGGACACAGACCGCTCTGGCTTCTTCCATGCTGAGCAGGGAAGCAGGGTGAGGCAATTGGAATACCCCTTAAGTGGGTCTCAAAGACTCCCAGATTGCATAATTCTTATCTCTAAAGGGAAAAGAAAGTCTTTGAATCCTGAATAGGAGATGTGAAGGAGAAGGCAAGAGTAATTAGCATTACAAGTTCTAGTCAGAGAACTAGAAGAAAGTCAGAACAGGGCAATTTTCCAAATGTTCCTATGAGTCCTTTGAAATTTCTTGACAAGGGCTTCCAAAAGCATCCCTCTGTTGGGTTCCTTCTCATTTTTCTATTGTCTTCCAAGGCTGGACTCTAGAGTGGTAGATTCAAAGTTTGCTTTCAGATATTTTGATAGCTGTTGGAGTGGGTAGAATCAGTGTCAGTTCCCTCTCAAAGGCTTCTAGATAGGGGAAGAAAACAAATTTATCCATCATTTTAGAACAATAGCTTGTTGCCTCCCTTAGCTACATGTGGGCACTACAGTATTGGAGACCAAGATTTGAAGTCTTGTGTCTGAGCAGCACTTTGTGGTTAGGAACAAAATCATCAATGAGAAATAATTGTCTAAATAACTTTTTATATAGGCTTAAGCCTAATGTCTGGGAAGTGTAATCCCTTGAACTCTTAAAGAAATATACTGATGACTTTACTCTTTGGTTATACTTTCCTTTTGGTTGTTTAAGACCATACAGTTGGCCCAATAAATCTATTTATTTTTACACTTAAGGTCATTTGAAGATCTGTTCCTCAGGGGTTACATGGGCTTGGGAGGACCTCCTGGCTCCTTTCTTTGACCAGTTCCATCTATGTGAATATAAGTCAAAGAACCTGCTCGACCATGTCTGGCTTCACTTGGAAGCATGAATGAGATGTTTCCTCTGAGTTGACCCTCCTCTTTGTAGACTGGACACTGGTTCAGACCTATCTGAACAAGAGGACAGGTGACTCACCACAGTTACAGGACATTTTGAGAGATGTTCCATAGTTCCCTGGAACTTAATCGACCTTGGAGGGCAAGAGGCAAAAACTGTCCTTTGAGTCCCTCTGACCACATTAGTATAGGCCTCAAACTATGGCTGTTAAACATCCAGTAATGTTAGTTCCACCAGTCTGGTACTTTTAATTATCACATGCTATGTATATAAGGCTTGGGTAAAAAACCAAATATTCCCTGCTACTGTATGCTGTGGTGTTGGCACCCCCAGCTGTTCCCCAGTACTTGTCCATCTGGTGAATGTAGTCAGCCTATCTAGAGGTCTTTGTTTTATGAAGGTCAGCTTTTCTTCATCTAGCAGAAATTAGTTGTCAATATTCCTTTAGATAAGATTGCAGGGAAGACAGAGTAAAAGGGCTCTAGTGGGGGGGGGGAGCTATGGGAGGGTGCCATCTGGGAAGTGGGTATATAGATGAATAAGATTGTTTGGAATGTTCTGTGTGATACACACACACACACACACACACACACACACACACACAATCAACAAATTAAAAAAATGAGTTATATTTGAGGAAGCATAAAAATTTACATCATTGAAATTACCCGATGACTTTATACCCATACACAGGTGCCAAGGATCCAAGTGCAACCGACCATGACTAGTAATAATCAGTTACATACAGATTAGAGACGCATGCGCCAACATCTAAGTGTTATTAGCAAAAACAATGAGTCTTTCTGTAAGAAACAATGTATTTTAAAATGAAATGGAGATCTTTTTTAAAGGTTAAAAACTCATTCAGTTTATGCCTTATAGGGTTTATACTAAGTTCAATATTGTAGAACTGTATTATTTCAACTGTGAACCTGAAAATTTTATAGCCACTTTTGAAAGATATGTATCTTTGCTCTGGAAATTGTTACTGAGTATGTTAATGATGTAGTGAAATGCTTCTAAAAAATAAAAAAAAATATAAAAAACCCAAGTATTCTCAGATAAACCTTGACTAGATATATATTTTGTTCCTTAAACTAGTTGACTAAACTAAGACCAAATTATTGTATCTTTCTAGCATATGAGTCCTAGGGATTGAATTCAGTCATCAGACATGCTAGCAAGTCACTTAATCTGCTGAGCCATCTCACTAGCTCAAGAAAAAGATTTTTAAAATCATAGCC
Organism: Nannospalax galili; assembly: GCF_000622305.1. NCBI lineage: Eukaryota > Metazoa > Chordata > Mammalia > Rodentia > Spalacidae > Nannospalax > Nannospalax galili. Next base: position 3,061,105 of record NW_008359594.1, on the reverse strand, counting down.
TTGAAGTATAATGAGCCAGCATGTTGTGAAAAACCCAACTAGACTTAATTTGGGATTATAGTTTCTTCTGCAAAGTGAGCATATGAGCCTTTGTGATCTCTAGGTCATTCCTAGAGATCAGCTACATTAGCAGATTCTTTGATTTTTGCAGTTAAAAATAACAGACATCTGATTGGAGAAATGGAATTTGTTTGGACTAAATATTCTGTAGAGGAGTGAGGTTGGACACTTGGAGTCATGACTCTTCTGATGAGCTGAAACACCCGCACCTCTCTCTAGTACTGCTGTGCTTGAGAAGGTAGAGTGGAATAGGGAAGTATGGCTTTATTTCTGGTTCTGTCATTTATCCAGTTTTATGAAAGCTTAATAGAAATAAAGATTTCTTACATAACTTATAGATTCAAAGGGTGGAGAAAATGAAAGTGATCATTGCACTATGCTGAAAGGTTCAAAGACTCATGCTAATAAAAATGTGGGAAGTTAATTTTTTTTATTTTCTCCTTTATTCTTCTCCCCCTCCAGGACTTTGTCAAGTGATAATGCAAATAATTAGAATGTGGTAGATAAGCGCTGCAATAATTGGTGTTCTTTTTGTTTTTGTTTTGTTTTATCAATATCGAAGCTTTGTCACTGAATTTTGCATTTTTGTTAGTATTTTTGTGAGATATGTAATTCACAGATTTCCCCTTATTTTTCATGTGGATTTAGTCCTTTTTTTGTTAATGCATTGAAGGCTTTTTCTCCATTTGCGATTTTTGTGCCTTAAGTAGCCACAGTTCAATTTTGTGTCTCAAACACAGTCACTGACACCTGTATGATATAGTTCAAATGGTAAGTGTAGCACAGTAATTGACAGGTATCTTTACTTGATCTAGGACTGCTGACCAGACTCAATTTTTGTTTGAAGGTGCATCTATTGTGACACCAAACATTTACCTGACTTGCTATGAACTGACAGTCCAATAACACCACACTCTTGCCGGGTGTGGTGGCGCACACCTTTAATCCCAGCACTTGGGAGGCAGAGGCAGGTGGATCTCTGTGAGTTCAAGGCCAGCCTGGTCTACATAGTGAGTTCTAGGACAGCTGGGGCTACAGGGAGACCCTGTCTCAAAAAGACCAAAAAAAAACAAACAAACAAAAAAAACCCCCACACTCTTTACCTATCATCCCTACATTTTTCTTTCTCCCTTATAGATAGACTAAAGGGTGAGCTAAGGGGAGATTGTGTTTGGTTGGTTGTATAGTTAATGTAGAGGTGGCCATCTAGTGTACTTGCTCTCACCAAAGTTTGAGGTAAAGCTCAAGAGAATTGTGCTGGAAAGTTTGTAGGTAAAGATGTAGGAAGGAAGGAATGCAATCTTCTCTGCCTGGTTATTTGCTGTGCCAATTGATTTTGATGTATCTGGACTGTGGAAAGAGTTGTAGGGGAACATAGTATGCTTCCTTTCCCTGTTTTACATTTTAACCTATGATATAGGGAACTAGACATATGTTTATGGTAGCTTGGGGGTGCCTTTGGCTATAGAAATTGGTATTATAGAGATTCTAAAATTGTAAAGATTTTGTACCATTATAAACTTAATGTAGTAACCCATGCTAATGGAGTCTGGAAGAATGCTTGATCAGTTTCTTGTAATGGAGCTCTTAGTAAAGAGGGAACTGGTGGTGAGTCTCATGAATTATGTAAGGGAAGGAACATAGGCAAAATGAAGATATTGAAGTTCTAGGGGCTTCCTATCAGCACACTTGGCTAGGTACATGCATGCAGAATTCTGACAGAGTTAGGCTAATGAAGATAGGGTGAGCTGTTGTTGTGCCAAATCCCCCCCTCAAGGCAATGCGGTCCTAACACAGACTGACAAAAGCGACAGGATACAGTCTATTTGGGGGTTTTGTCTAGTTTGTGATGTCTGGGAAAGGGTTACTTACAAAAGCATGATTGCCTGTGGGCCCTGTTTTTACATCTCGACTCAGCTTTGAGATCTGCTGCCTGCCAGAGGCCCCACCAGCTGTTCGCACACCCAGTTCGCCAAAATGGTGACTCTCCCCTTTTTTCTCAGTGTCCTTAGTACTTCCCAGCACCCTCAACTTCTGTCCCTAGACCCTCCCCCTCATGACTGATTGGGTGGGAGGAGTGACTGTCTAGGAAGATGTGCCTACCCAACATTCCATCCCTTCCTCCAGCCTTGGAGGGGATGACAGATGCAGGGTGATCTTTTTTTCTTTCATTGTGGTGAGACTCCTGGGCCTCACCGTCATTTGTTCTCCAGAGTCAGTGTCTCAGTGAGCTCAAACAGAATGTGACAGTTTACCAATATAATTAATATTACCCTGACATTATAACTAGAAGGCACAGGGAATGATGGGGCAGGAACATAAGCAAGCATAGAACATCTGAGTAGCCGAGAGGGAAATAACTATATTTCAGAAAAAAACAGGCTTAGAATCACAATGTAGAAAGGGGAGGAGTTAAGACCAGTAGAGATGGCATCTCAAGCCTCTCCCTCAAGTAGGCTATTACTTTTTACCTCTCATTGTTGTAACTATGTGTTGGTAGTAGCTTGTCTCTTGTAAGGTTTGGGCCCTGGAGTACAGCAAATTTCCATGTGCTTCACAGGTCTAGTCATCATAAAGTGTCAGCTGCCTTTGCACCTTGAAGGCAAATGGCTAGAAAAATTTTAAGTTCCCTTTAGAAATTAACAAATATACTATGTAAAATAGTATGAATTTAAAATAGTCATTTTTAGAAGCCTGTAAAAATACCCACGAT